>NC_056745.1:860441869-860764369 GCF_019279795.1 Protopterus annectens
TAATTGAGCTTACATATTACTGACACATATGTAACACTCTGACCTTCAGAAAATGAAAATTAACTGTAAATGCCTTACATTTCTATGTCCATGGCTTAAAGTAATGTGCTTACCTGTATTTCTTCACCTTCCTTGTCAAGCTTTGATGCTTTTTGAAAGTGTGTGAATATCTACTTCCACGATGACCAGACAACAGGCTTTATAATGTTAAATGGTTTTAGAAAGTTAAATGAAAATAAATAATTAGCATTCCATATTGCATTTAACAGGTATTTTCTTATGTGCTAGCCTTCATATAAAGATGTGAATTTGGGATGCATAATTGTCTTTTTTTCTCCTATTCATAATAGAGTCCCTATATTTCAACTTCTATCACATTAGATTTATAAATAACAAAATAGCTAATATATCTTCATGCTATTTTCCAATTTATTTTATTTTCATTGATTTCCAGTTTTTCCAAAATACTTTTAACTGTATTTAAATTATTGTCCCCTTAACATCTCTTTTCATTGTTCTCCATTGTAACTTACTATAATACAAAAAAATAGTTCAGTAATGTGTTCAGCCAGTTATATGTTTACAATGACATTCATAGTTTCCTCTAAATGTAAGATGCAACAAAACTACTACCACATTCAGTACATACTCCATTTATTTCTCTATAAAATATCCCTTTTATCGTGGCTTAACTGTGATCTCCACAATACAGACAATATGTCCCATTTATTCTACTTGTAATTTTTTTTCAAAAAGAAAATGTGAAAATAAATTGCTGAACAAAACTGACTTAATAACCATTTACTTACATTGCATAACCCTCCTATACTTTAATGATTCCCTTTACTTTTAATATATATTTTTCTGTTTTCTCCATATCACTTCTCTATCCAAAAAGGAGTCCACAAAATTTCCATGTCACTTAAAATAAAATAGATTCCCCCTTCCCTTAGAGAACTGCCAAAAATGCTCACATATACTATTATTCAAATCCAAATCCACTAATATATGATTTAGTATGTCCACCACAAATTTTACTAATTCTTCTTCCCTCAAAACGCAAAGAAAGTCATCAACATAACTAAGCAATATAAACACTCTACAACATTTCTTTAATACAATCACCCTACTCCATTCCTCTACTCCCACTACAATCCTTTTATCTGCTTACTAACACAGAAACACAGGAACAATTCTGGGCAAGTAACCATGGGGATCAGAAGGTGTCCAGCCATATATATCTTTATGAAGACACACTTAAAAGTTAGTGCATCCCTATTCAAGCACTTAATAGTACCCATTTTCCAAAACAAAAAGGGTTGTACATGATAACTCTGATGTAAAGTTGTGTCTACCCATACATTTATCACTACAAACCTTAAAGGTAACCATCACATTACTTTGATGTGGTAACTTGTTCCATAGTCTGCAAATAATTTGAGTTAAGAACCTGTCCTTCCATTGAGTCTTGTTTATTTGTTAGTGTAGTTTTAGATCCCCAGAATTGATGTTAGTAGACCCATTCATTTTGTGAAAAAATCAGAGGTCAAACAGGCCCGATTCTTTCATGGCTTGAAAAGTGAGTCACTGTCACTGCAGAGCAGCCAGTAACTACTGAGTGTAAGGAGAGTCACACTAATCTATAAGAAAAGCATAAGGATTTAATGCCTCTAATTTTCTTCATTAGAATTCTTGGGGCTTTCCAGCTGATTAATATGCTTGGATTTGTACATAGCAAAAAGGACCATGTATTTAATGATGGGTCCAGCAAGGGAAACTACAACAGCTGGATGACTTTTTTTGATCTTGAACATACTTCTTTGGAAATTAACTGTACCAGATGGAAAGATTTCCTGACCATGGAGTAAGCATGATGATTGAATGAGAGGTAGTTGTCCACAATAGTACCCAAGTCTGTCATGACTGTATCTATATGATCTGGAGTGCCATTCATAACAAATGAGGTGAGAGCATTTTTTTCACTAAAATCTGCAGTGTTATACTTTTTTGCATTTAGCATGAAACCATTTCTTTATATCATGTATGTGCATATTCTACTCCTTGCTGGAATTGTTTAATATCAGTGAATGAGTGAAGAACAACATTCAGCTTGCAGTCATCAGCAAACATCATCAATCACAGTTCCAGAATATTGCTTTGGATGTCTGTAGAACAGATGCCAAACAAGAAATGGCCCAGCACTGATCCCTGTAGTACCCCACTAGATACAATTTTATGTTCAGAGAAGGTACAAGCAGTTTTCCAAACTTAGAATATGTTGGACAGCAAATATACAAGTTCAGGGGACAAAGTAGGTCCTTATGTTAAACTTTTTTCCCCAAAATTTTCAGTAATGTCAATATTACAAATCTTGGCCAGATCGAGATAAGCAGTTAACAGGGATTGACCACTGAATCATTTTCAAAGAAATATGCTGGGTTCAGGAGACAGGAACTCCCCTTCACAAAACCAAACTGATTGGGGTGTGGATTACTAAAGCTGTCAACATGTGCAAAAATGAATTTTGCTATGGCATGCTGCACAACTTTGCATATGAGGTTGATGAGGCTGCTGCACCTATAATTACCCAGGTCTGTAGAAGGGATGAATTGTGTAGGGGAGTCACAGTATGTGTTATCTATGCATCAGTTTCAGAGCCAATGGACAAGATGAGGATGAATAGCTTAAATAAATGCTTGATTATCATACTAAATAATAGAGTCAACAAACACTCCTAAGTTACTACATTTCTCATTTTTATTTTTTTCCAAGCTACCCATTCACAAAAGGAACAGTAAAAGTATTCTCATAGTTTTTTTAGGAAACCAAAAACTTTATTCTAAATCCATAACTTACTAATGTTTCAAGCATTGCTTTTTAAGAAATATTATGAAATGCGTTGGTTACATCTCCAACTATCAACATTCCTGTGTTTGAAATCATAATCTCTTATAACACCTTTCTTAAAATTGTCAACAGTTCTAGAAATATTTTCCACTAAGTTATTCTATAATGCTTTGGCAATATTATATGACCCACAAAATACTTGATATCATCTGAAAGGGCTATAATCTGTGTTTACCATTGCTAGTGCACTCCAGTTGTGAGTATCTTAGTTCTTTTTCCCATTCCCTAAAAACTCCATGATCCTTAAACAATCACTTTAGCTATTTTTCTCAATTTCAACATTTGCATTACAACCTTTACAAATATTTCTAACAGATCCTTTTCTGCCAACTTGCAAAACAGGTAAGTCAAGTCATATGCCCTCAGAGCACAATTAATTTTATCCTTTTTTCATACTCACTGTGCCTCCTCTAGCTTAATGTCAACCTCAATTTCTTTTTTGCTTACTTAAGTTCCACAGTCCACACTGCCTCATTCCTTTAATCCGCTTTCCTTTATATAAGGAACTTGAGTGTTTTTCCAATTTTCCCTTTATTCTTCCAGAAGAATATAAATCCCTTTCTTCATATGTTAACCTAGCCATAGACATACTTCCTTCCTGTGTTGACTTACAAACAGTGGAATAACATCTTTCAATGTGCTACAAATATCTGTTTGTTTAACCAATGTCTTTCTTTTGCTTGTAATGCTCTTTTTCTTTACCATCCATTGTGGCATGCAGGCCTTTCACTTGTCTTCTGTAAGTTCTTCCCTCTCACCCCTTAAGATTTTCTTATAAAGTTCCATTCCCATTGAAATTTAGTTTTATAAACTTCCTAATAATAGCTCCACAGATCATACAAATTTCTTAAAATCACATGACCCCTCTACAGTTTTTTGAAATACCCTCCATCTCACTTCATGCGCAAAGTCAGCATATACCCTTTGCGCTCCTTTTCTTATCTAACAAATTGTATTTTCTGTGCTATAAACATAAATACTGCCCAGCGTTCCAAACTGCTTCATCCTTTTTAACACCCTAAAAGAATTGCTGCAATGATCATTATTTTTTTTATAATAATAACCACTACTTATACTTATTACCTTTTGTGATGTGATTACTGTGTTCTGTACGGTAGTGTTCAATCTGCTGGGGGGACACCCCTACTCCTACCCCCACACACATCCACAGGCCTTTTACTGCTGAAGGTGAAGCTATATTAACACTGCATTCCACTGAAGTACCTGATTGCCCCTCCCCTCATCTCAGTTGTTTCTCCAACTACTATAGCATCATTTCAAGCCAAAGTCACTACAGTACTGCCTGTTACAGTTAACTTAGGTGTATGTTAACAGAAATCTGGAGGCTTGTGTCACTGTCTTTAAAATACCAGGATTTGTCTTACCTCCTGTCTTGCAGCAGTTTTACAGATTGTTTTCCTGGTACTTACTCCACCATGGGCCGAAACACTCTGTTCATACCTCGCTATGCTCAGGATTCCCTACGCTCCCCTGCCCTACCCCACCCAACCCCACTACATCTGCACTTATTTCTCACTTACTCCACCTCCTCTGCTCATACCCTAGCCCGTACCTAACTGCATTATCCAATCACAAACTGTTCACTTTATACTATCTCTATCCTCTTCTGTTCCAAATTCCTTTTCAAATTTCACTCTAACTCCTCATCAAAACCTACCTATTCTCCACAGTATTATCACTACTCATTACCTCTCCTCAACATACCACAAGAGTTTTACACTAACCATGTTGTTTGCTTCCTCTCTCACCTTATTCATCCTCCTCCTCTTATTCTAAATATTCCAACCAGTAGTAATAATAATTAAGCATACCTCGACCATTGCCTTATCCTCACCTATCAACTGTCTTTCAGCTAGCTAGTGAAAAATCTCTAAGCTTATTTTCCATAACTCCATTCCACTATTGTAACCCAAAATACTGAAAAATGCCAGTCTCAATGTCAAGATAATGCTTTTATCCATCTCTGCTAAAAATGCCATAATAAACAACCGTCTTTCATTACCACATATAAATGTGGTGACATCCGCAACAACCCAAGTCCCAATCAAACCTCATACCATAGAATACACCCTAAAAGTTTAAAAATTGTCACTCTAAACATTAGAAGCATATGCAACAAAATCACAGATTTTCATGCCTGGATGACCCAGCACAACCCAGACATCCATGCCACAACAGAGACATGCCTAAAGCCTGAAATAAAATATGCTGAAATACTGCCCCCAGTTATAATATTATTAGGCTTGATAGAACATGTATAAAAGCAGGTGGAATAGGTATAATCTTCCAAAATATGCTCACGGTAACTCCCCATACAGGCACATTCCCAAATTTTGGAAAAGAAGAAATCCTAATGTCATTCCTCAAACTTAATAGAGCCAAGAGCATATGCATTGCTTTGATATATATCCAGGACAAACATTTCAATACTTGAAAACATGCTATCCTGGATAACAGATACAATCATAAATGAAATGATCTTCCTGGGTGATGCAAACATTGACTAGTGGGATTTTTCCGCAAATTCATCAATCAACAGCATGAACCTCTTTGGATTCACTCAATTTATTAATATACCAACAAGATATGGCAAAAATAAATCCCAACAATCTATCCTGGATTGAATTCTGGCTACCCTCCCTGATACACTAAGTGACCACCAGTCAGCCTTTGCCCACAGGAGTATTACACAACTAATAAAGGAACATAAGCTCTAAACAAACTTCATCTCTCCAAATACTCCAAGGAGTCTTTCATTGAAGCTCTGAACAGAGTTAACTGGTCCATCCTAAAAATACTCCTCTTAAATGATGCAGTTGTAAACTTCAATGCAGCATTTATAAACATTCTTAACACCTTAGCCCCAGAGTGTACAAAAAGAATTAAAAATAGCCATACCCCATGGCTCACTAACCAATACAAGCTCCTTATGAAAGACAGAGAAAAAGCATGGACTAACTGGCAAAAGAATAAAAATGACAAAAAATGTTGACTATTCAGACAGGTATAAATTCAAGTCAAGAAACAAGTTAACATAGATAAAAAGGCTTATTACTCAGCTGCAAGATAGCCATAAAAACGACCCTAAACATTTCTGGTCCTCCATATCCTTCATCTCTCATCAGTCCAGGCATTAAAAAAAGATACCAGCCCATGCCCAGACAGTCCCCCTCTTTAAATAGCTACCTATTTCCATATATGCTTCATAGAATGTATAGCCAACTTAACATCAGAACACAATCCCACACAGACAACTTCCCCAAAAACTGACTTTAGTACATTTTCTTCACAAAATTCACCTTTCTGCAACCTCTCCAATATACATACAGGCAACTCCACCCACTTTACTTTTCAACCATTTTCTATTTCTCTCATTAAAAGGCTTTTACATGAACTAAAACCTTGTTCCTCCTCAGCCAACAGCCTTTCCCCCAAAACCTAAATCTAGCTGCAGATGCAATAACATACCCAATAAGCATTCTTATTAATAGATAAATAACAGAATCCTATGTCCCTAACTTGTGGAAAATTGCACATATCACCCCTTTACATAAAGGAGGTAATTCACTGACATTACAAATGTATCTCCCATTGCCATCTTGTCCTGCCTCTCTAAAATCCTTGAAAGATGTATACATCAACAATTTCTCCACTCTATTACAAAATAAGCTAATTACCAATATGCAATATGGATTTTGCCCAGACCACAGCACCTGTACTGCATTACTTTTTTACACACACTTGTCAATAAAGTTCACAACTCTAATAATCTTGTATCTGCAATTGTCTATAGCTGTTAAAAGCCTTTGACATGGTCTCTCACAGTAAACTCCTCAATCAATTTTCCACCCTGGGGCTAGCATCTCCATCTATTCAGTGGTTATCTAGCTATCTGTCCAACAGGCAACATGCTTAAAATGGCAAGGATATATCTCTGTATACCTTCCCACTTCCTCAGAAGTTCGACAAGGATCCATCCTTGGTCCTCGACTATTCAATGTTTTTATCAATAAGCTACATTCTTCTTCTTGTGAAAGCACCTTGATTCAATATGCAGATAACTCTACCATCATTTGCTCTTCAAACACCCTAACTCACCTCCAAGAAATCACTCAAAAAGCTGTCATCTCCATAGAATTCTGGCTTACAACAAGACAACTCTTACTCATCCCCCTAAAAAACAAACTGCTTCCCTTTACTCCCAAAATTCACACCCCTAGCAAAGCATCTTTCAAAATCTTTTTGGCAAATGGCACTGAAATTGAATTAGTCCACCATACCAAGCTATTAGGAGTCATAATTGATGATAATTTTAAATTTGATCTCTACTTCTAAAGCAATATCAAGAAAATCTATCAAAAACTAGGCATGAAGTATAGAAACAAACATTTCTGAGCACAACCACAAAAATTACTCTAGCCGACAGTTAAAAAAAAAAACAAACTTGGAAGCTTCTACAACAAAATTGCCAAATTTGCTACCAATTCATCCTTCTTTACCCATCACTGTAATGCTGGCTAGAGTTCCTCCTCCACCTCTTCTGCATTCAACTTATAACAATACATAAAATCATACACAAACCATTAGCCTGCCTAGCTCATACCCCTTAAATCAACATATATTTTCCAAAAAGAACTCATAGATCAGAAGACAAACAACTTATCATAAATGTAATGAATATACTGAATTAATCACCTGGACAAATTTTATACACATACTCAGCAGCAAAAAAAAAATGGAACTCCTTACCTCTAGCCCCTAGAATTATTTCTAACCTACCCACCTTTAAATGTTCCCTAAAAGAATACCATACAAAATCTTGGACCTGCTCCTATGCCAGTCCTAGCTGAACTTATTATATTTCACTCATCCCTTTCAACCTAGATCATACTTCACAACCCTCTCTAGCCTCCTACTCCACTTCTCATTTGTTTTCTCAACATCTTATGTTATTTTCTTCATCTCTGCAGACCTTTCCTGTACCTCTTTCTCTTTCCTCCCTACTAACCTAAGCTAGTTGAAGATACCCTACCCTGCACTCTTCTTACAATCTCCTTCTCTCCATCCTTATTCATTCTATAACCATAATATGAACACTTCTCTCATACTAAGACATCACTAAATTTCACCTAAGTGTCTCTAATCATATAATCTCTAATATCTCTTTAAACATCTTATTAGAATTGTCTCAAGTCTCATTTATCAAATACTAATCTATGTAACAAATTATATGACCACTGAGTTTTTTCTCACATATTTTCTCCAACTCATGTCATTGTTTTTCATTGCACTCTACTATATGTTCTATGTTTTTCTCATTACATTTTCACTCTTATGTTTAATACTTTGTGATTTAAAATATTTGTACTTGATGTTTTGTAAAGTGACATGCTACATTGTGATTTAAAATATCTGTACTTGATTTTTGAAATATTGTGATTGTGGAGCCTTTCTCCCTGGGCCTCCACTGAAAATGGGCACTTTCTGGTGAAGTTAGGCTTTCCCAGTAAACAAATGCCAAATAAGTAAATAAATGCAACATTGCAGGTTCATCCTTTTTTATTGCATTTCTCATTAATTTGTTAGTCCCACCATCCTATCCTCCAGATTTTAAATTAACAATTAATATGATCCCACAAATAAACACAGTCATCACCAATAAATGCTTTTCCTAACTTTTCAAAAATTTCTGTTCTCAGTTTATCATTTGTATACACATACACAGAACATAATCTTAAAAACATTTTCTAACATAAGATCTCAAATAAGATTTTTCCAGGTACTGCTGCTATGTAATTATTTGACTTGATTCTAGGTACTTTTTAAATTAACACAATATATTCTCCTTCCTTAGTGTTCAGACTGCTTCTCTTCTCCATTTGTTTTACATATTTAAAAATCCCCAATATTTTGTTTTTTAACTTGTGCAAAACTGTCAAACATCTGACAGTATTCTTGATATTATTAACATTCAAAGTTACCACTTTCAACATATTTATCAGTAAATTTTATTTATTTATTTTGTTAGTATTTTAAGCTTTCCTTTCCTGTCATTTTTTCCTTCCATCAATAATTCCTGTAATGATCTCATCTGGTCTTTTACCCTGCTTTGGCTTTTCCATTGCAATCAGTCTGTAACTAATACAATCTGATGTCACTTTCAGCAAAATCTCCCTCCTTATAATCAGTTGCATTATCTTCACAGCCTGAAGCAATGGCACGGCCTTGACTATGGCCACTTAACATTACTTTTTTTAACAGCTCTGGTACTTGGCAGAGGGGGGCATGGAGGATGAGGTTCCCATCCTTGAGGGAGGGTACGTGTACTTGAGGACATCATGGCAGTTGATCCCTGGCAGATGCTGGGGGCATAATGGGACTGTTTTCCATGGAGAGCAGAGTTATGCTTGAGTCATCCAAGGAGGTATGTATATACCCTAAATCCCAATGCTTACCATCCTGTAGAATGGTACAGTTACACACAGGGGAGGGATTCGGACTTCAGAAGAAAACCCTCCCTTGCCAGAAGCATAACACTGTTTCAGGAAGCCACTATCTCCACACCTGCCTTGGAACATGTGGTAGTTAAGTCAGGTTCAATAGACTCGTAGATATAATAAGGTCATGGGAATGATTGATAGTCAGCTGCATGGAAGCCAAAAAGTGTGTGGAGGGGGACATTTATATTATCATCAAGGTCACTGATTTCACTGTTTCCTTCTTTTTTATGTTCATTTTCCCCTCATTCCTTCATCAAATATTTCAAAAACATTCAATTCAGTTTTATATTGTACGGCTTTCAAGCCAACAGTCTGTTGTACAACAGCCTCTCATCATGTGATTCTGGAAAATCTGACCAAAAGTGTATTTTTTTACATTTCCTATGATTGGCATTATAATTAACCTTTGTGAATCCTTCTTCTCCATACTTTTTACATGTCCTTCTACTGCATTTTCATCACTAAATGTCAGGTTGTCCCACAAAATTAATAACTTTTGGTTGAACACAATAATGTAAAGTTCCCATTCCACCATGTTTCATAATTATACTTGGTAAATCCGACACCATTTCTTTCCTTTTCATTTCCACAAAAGCATTCCAACCCCTACCCACAAAATATTGGAGCTACTTATTTGGTCCAGAGAAAAATACTTTTTGTTCACGATGTTCCACCAAAGTAGTTCTCAACAATTCTATATCTGACAACATGAACTAAAGTATTACTATATTAGCGATCAACCACAACAAGCTGTATTCTGAACTCAGACCCAGGAGCTTGTTTTGATAACTCAAAATACTTGTTTGTATTGCAAAAGCATCTGATTTATTTTCTAAGGTAGCATTACCAAGCTAAATTACCATCCAAATCTACAGGGCAGGAATTCTGAACATTTTCAAGATCCAAGTTCAAAAAAAGCAAGATGTTATATTTCCTGCTGTCTCAGAAAATAAAATTAGAAAATGTAGTGCATTCCTTCTTATCTGAAAAATATCCTTTCATTCTGATCTGCATTCTGCTTCCTCATATGATGCTTGATAGGGCTGGTGTGCCCACATCATTAAGGTTACATCACCTTTAGAACTCATGCTACATATTCTCCACCTGCATTTGATCTGCACCCTGAAACTTAGAACCAGCTCTTTCCAGTACTGAGATCAAGGATAAATTCACATCCCCATCCTCAATATCAGCTAATATCCATCAGTCTTCTTCAGATATACCTCCCACCTGTGTCACCATAATAGAATCTGTGTTTTCAATTGCAATAACTAAAGTCTCCTATTAGTTATCTTTTGTATTAAACAAGGTTCTCAGATTTCCTCCACAGCTTTCTCCTCATCCTTAACCCAATCAGGAAACAAAATACTACCTTAGGACCCTTCTGAAAAGGGACTATGCCAAGTAGACAAAAATCAGTCAACCAAATTCACGTAAATAAATAAAGGTGAGAACAAAGTAAACATGATAGGGAAAAGTCTGTCAAAGTGTTCAGGATAGAGACATATTTTTTGGGGTGTAGTTTCATTTTCTTATATGAAATAGAATAGGAGCAGGAAAAAATCAGGAAGAACGGGTAGGTATGGCAGCATAGGGGAGACAGATGATGAAGCAGACAAGGGTGCCAAGAACATTTAAGTGTGTCTTTTTAAGGGTGTATATGGCTATGTATGTTATGGCTGCTGTGATCACTTACCTAGCATTTTTCCTATGATCCTTTTTTCCTAAAACAAACTAGCAAAACTGCTACAAACAGGACACTGAAAAAAGGAAAGTCCATGAACAAAGAGTATGATGAAATTGAAATAACGGAATATGTTGTGGTCAAGACTTGGAAATGAACCATGGACTGGATAAGACCACTGCTTTGTTGTGAAGGTCAATGTAACACAACATAAACAGATGTAGACATGTAGAAAATCACTCACATGACACATACAATAAACACAGGTAGGGACCATGAACCAGAAAAAACTCTCTGACAGTACTAAACAATGCAGCTAGTTATGGTTTGTAAAATGGTGGGGCACCTTTTTCATGACTGCCTGAAAAGAAGGAAGTATGGCACTCATTAGTTTGCAGAATAATGTCAGCAGCAGTTACCAGTAGGGAAAGCATATTGTAAGGTAATAATATTAATTATAAATCTTAAACTATGATCATGAAAATGCTAAATAAAATGTACAGTAGCACCCTGGAAATCTCTGTTTCATTACATTTTGCCTCAATAATCGGTGGAATCTAAAGAAATATGACACAGCATTTGTGTTCAGCTACTTTGTTGAAAGTTGACAAAGCAGTTATCGTTTATCAAGACAGACTTTTACCTGGAGACAAAATGATGTTGGTGGTTGCCAAGCATCAAGGGGCAGATTTCATGCATCAAAGCAAATAAGTCATTAGCACATTCACACTTTCATACAGTCTCTTATGCACCACACCTACACACGAGTTTTCACTAACACTCTAGCCAGTGTTAAGCTCCATTTTAAAACTATTATTTACGTAAAAGAATAGGATTCATAGAAGTGTAATGTCTGGCACTTATTATAGACTTGCATATGCAGGTGTCTTGCAATCAGCTATTGCTCTACATTATTTGTTGACTATAACCCTAGTCTTCTGCTACAAAAGTAAACATGATTTAAGAGACAGTACAAAACTGTAACACAGTTATGTAGTCTATACATGTGTGTTTCTCTTATTACCTAATGGTTTGTCAGGGAAAGGTTTAATGAGCAAGCCATACAATAAAATATGCATAATTCAAAGAAAAAAAACAACAGACAAAATTAAGAAAGAAATGGGCAGCATTTTATTTAAATCCTGCATAAGACAAGGAAAATGTATGTGTGGCATTGTAATTAAATTCTCAGTCATACATATAAGCAAATTGGCTTATGTGGTATACAGCAGTAGTTGATCACAACATAATGTATTTTGTTATATGCAAGTCTGTATTTTGTACATTTCACTTAATCTATGTTTATGTTCACAATTCCATCTTGAAATATTCTCCTGAAAATCAGTAGTGATATCTCACGACTTGGCATCTAAAATGAAGCTTAAAAGCTAACTTTATTATAGGCTTCTAAAACAAACCTAGCACCTCAGCAATACACATTCAAAGGTTCTAAAAGCTAGTAACAAAATTCATTCTTTAATACTAACATAATTTTCATTGGACCAGTCAGGGTATTGAGTAAATTAATCAATTAGAAAAAACAGTTAAAATTGATTTAATTTCTTACAGAATTCACTACTGGATTTTAATAAATTTATACTTACTGTCTTCTAACACATGCATATAATTCTAATAGTTATAATAAATGTTTTATTAAGAGTTCATTATTGAAATCATACAGTTACAAAGTGCCATAAACAAAATTCAGTCATGCTTCCTTTTTTAAAAGTACCTCAGAAACATTTAAAAAAAATCTTATCTATGCTGACTTTGATGCAGTAAAAACATAACATCTGTAATGCACAAGCACATGTATTTGTGAAGAACAAACGTTTTACAAATGATTGATAGCCATATATACAACACTTTGCACCCCACCCTGTCATGTATTCAAATGATGATTGGAAAACTATGATGAGAGTGAAACCCAGGCCTCTGGCTGTATGGCCAGATATGCATTCATATACACACAGCAGTTCAAAGAATTCACATAAACATACACCGACAGATGCTTGCATTAGCATGCCTTATAAAATATACAGAACCAGGTATTATTAAAGTGGGCTGTAAGCTAAACCAGTGCTAGTGTAGCCATAAATGCACACATGCCTCACAAAAGATCCTGTGCACACATCAATCAAAAGGAATGAAAATATATGATGCATGGAGACCTTAATGGCTAACTGCTCTAACTGGAATGGCGCAACACATCATGTGATGCAAACATGCAGTAAATAACATAATGCAATTAATATATATATATATATATATATATATATATATATATATATATATATATTATATATATATATGCTTATCCTAAGGGTCTTGCAAATATTATCACAGATACTGAGGAAGGGAATCAAATAACTATACAGGCCTTTAGTGACAACAGCTGTAAATGTATGGTAAAAAAGCCATCAAGACTAACTGCCATATGCTAGCAGGAATAAAAAAAACTAGGGCACAACACATGAAGTGATAGCAACATATTGAAAATGCCATAACACTGACACATAGCTGCTTATTCAAACAGCTATTGTGAACAGTGGTAAAGACAGAAAATATCGAACAGTATCAATTAACTGCATGGATAATTATGGAAATCTTATGGAACCTGAAAATCACATTAAGTTCCTAAAAGAGTACTTTAACTTCCTTTAAGCAAAAACTCCATTATTCTGAGGGACTTTAACTACCTCTCCATAAACTGGGACACCTGTACTTCAAATGTAGGATATGTCCAAAAGTTTCTAGATTTAATAAACAACAAATCCCTGGACCAGATATTCAAAGAGCCCACTAGACTATATATATATATATATATATATATATATATATATATATATATATATATATATATATCTCCAAAGCTCACTTATCCCTGAAACTCTCAGTCCCCATCATCACTAAAGAAGATAACGCTGAAGATGCTTTCCCTCATGGACAGGGGCAGTCAGTGTTGATCACAGAATCACTCTGCTAACAATGACCATCTAACTATGGTCAATAAGGGTACTCTGGGTTTTTACATGGCTAGGCTTGTAAAGGCCCCAGGGCTATTAGCCTAATAACTTCGTATGAACCTATTTACCTTAGACTAAAAATACAACCTTCATGGGACCTGACAATATACCTGACTGCTTAATATGTTGTACTAGGCAGATATTAACAGAGCCACTCCATAAATTATTCAACCTGAGCATAGCCAATGGCTTCATCCCAGATGTCTGGTGCACAGTAGTTCTGATGTCACTTCACAAGGGGGGCTCCATCACTGACCCAGAAATTATAGACATACCAGTTTAGTAGGTCTCATCCGCAAAGTTATGGGATATAAAATAACTGATCTGATTAATTATGACAGAAAAAATCTTATCAGGATAGATCTACAGCAGTTTGGCTTTGTTAAGGATAGATGCTGTCTAATAAATCTGGTTAACCTTTTGAATGGATAACACAGGTTGTTAATAACAGTCATGTTGTACACACAACATGCCTCGACCTGGACAAAGCATTTGATACCATTCCTTATAATAACATAATAAGCACGCTAAATGAACTTCAGATAGATTCCTATGCTGTAAGAAAGATAGCAAATCAGGTAAAGGATAGAACTCACACAGTGAAAGTAGCAGGTGCTTCCTTAGAGAGTATGGCTGCATATGAAGGTGACCAGTGGTGTTCTGCAGGTCTCAGTATTGGGATCTCTGTTGTTTAGCATCTGCTTTTTGGGTCTCCATATCTTGAACTTGGATCTTCAAGTATGTGGATGACTGTAAACTGGGTGTCATTCTGAAGTCCATCTGTTGTCCAGGTCCTCTACCATGAGCTTGCACATGTCAATGCCTTGTGCAAATAACAAGTTGAAATTAAATGCAAAAAAAGTGCAATATTGTCATGTTTGGTAAACAACCCTGATTGCCCCTTTATATTACGCATTGATTAGACTAATTATATAATACAGTGCACAATTTGGGATGTGCATCACTACACATATTAAACAACTGGAAAGACCCCAGCGGTTCCTAACTAAGATCATCACTGGCTTAAAAACCCTAAAATACCAGATGAGACTGGAAGCAGTATTCATTTATTCAGTATCTTCTAGACTCCTAAAGATCTGTGGCTTGCACTTCATACCATTAGGGAAACAGTAGTCCAGGATCTCTTGGATCTGCATAAATGAAACAATCCCAATAATACTAGGACAAGAAATCTAAACTTGCATCAGCAAATAAATAAAACTTGATAGAAGGACAGAGTCTTTACACTTCGCAATTCTCACCTCTGGAATAGGCTTCCACTGCAAATTAAACAGTAGGATGCATTGTAGTCCTTCAAACAGGGACTAGATGACTGGATGGACATTCAGAAATTATAAAATGGCTTGACTGGCCTAGATTGCTTTCAAAAAGGAAAGAAGGCTTAAAGGGGAGTTCTGGCAATGCATGAATGGCCATTTGTATTAGTTATGATCCTATGATCCCATGGCAATCAAAACAAGCAAAGTAAAAAGCACAGCACTGATAAACGTACTGAAACCACGGGATAATTCATCTGTGGCATCTTCCTGCTAGTTTCACAGGTTAATGGGCCTCCACTTTGACAGGTTGTCAAACAAGGGAGCACCTATACTCCCCATCCACTGATGGACTCAGCAGCTGGATCCTCTTTCTAATCAACTCATCAAAATAGATCCTTCTGTCATCCAAACAGGCAGACATCACAGTGTCTAAAAAGGGTGAGCATTATCAAGGCCTCCAGTTCAGCCTAAATAGGTGCTCAGGAAATACCTTATTGTCATGATGCATTAGCGATTTTTTTAGATAAGAAAGGCAATCCAAAAACTTAAACACAGGAGTTCCAGTCATTATAAACCCAAGTTCTTGGATACAGAATAAAATGGTAGAGTTGTAATATCCTTTGTATCTAATGTGATATTCAGACCACTCAGTCCCATTTCATGTATACACACCCAGCTCTACTGATGTGTTTTTTGAATAGCTGTAAACTGTTGCATACTTTGCTATGAAGTGGATAAATTGCCACATCATACTTTTCACTTGCCTCAAATAAAGATAAGGTGATTTCAAAACATTCAAAGCAAATGAGGCTCATTAGTAATGTACAGTGTAATGGCACAAACAAATAAACAAATACCATGTGGGAACAACATCTAACAGTTGAGAATTTGCAAATTGCATGAATCTGAGAGTTTCTTCTGAATCAGTGTTTAGAATTTTGGATAAGAAAACACTGCTTTAAGAAGCATTTTTGTGCACTTGTACCATTCACAAATGTACAGAGAAGTCTTTGTATAAAAAACAATGCCATATGCTGACTAAAAATGCCCAGTAAGGTAAATGTATCACAGTAAAGAATGCTCCAATAGATCTGTCTGGATGTATGAATATAAATGTAATTGTCATATAACAGTCTATATGTGGTTAACTGGCACATGTCCTTGGACCTTTACAAATACTCATGATATACATAGAAGTACATATACATGTGATGGCATGTTAACAACCATGATGCATGCATAGCCAGCACTAGAGAATGGCTGTACAGATATTGGACCATGATAATTTTCCAACTCAAACAGTAAAATACTCCTGGAAGCTTTATAGAACCATGGAGTGGAACCTTTAGCCTGGGAAGGGGAAGGGGGGGGTTAGCGTGTGGCTTGCATCTTGAAACAATGCCATCAGTAGAGTGAATGTTGTTGGCAGCTACAGGCACACAGAGTAGACTTGTCATCACCATGTCACTGACATGATTGATTGGACATAGTTATGCCCAAGAGAAATTAAAGTAACTAGAAAAGCCACCAATGGCAGACCACCACAAGCAACAGTAAATGATACCATGGAATTTCTTGTTCCTCTTGGTGGCCATGGGTCCATCTACAGGATACCTGATAGTGGTACTGGCATTGCTGCCCCTACTCTATGTATAGGTATGTGCTGTATTTACTACATTTGTTACAATTACATATCAGTATTGTAGATGCGGTTGTGTACTGCCATATATCCATATAACATTCCTGCTGCTTTGCAGGAAGGGACTCCCCCACTATAACAGCTGATGGTGACAGACCAAGTAAGAGACACTGACTTGTGTACCATGTATCACAGTTGTTATTACAACACTTTAGCACACATATCACAGATATGCTGGGTGTATTTCAGTTCCTTCTGGAATGCTGTAATAGCCACACTGTCCCATGGGTGGGTCCTAGTTTCACATGTACCAGTGCATTGAGATGCATGCCTATGTATCCTATGTAAAATTATCTTCCCCTATGGACAGAACTGATATCTGTGATATGTGTGCTAAAGTGTTGTAATAACAACTGTGATACATGGTACACAAGTCAGTGTCTTGTACTTGGTCTGTCACCCATAGTTCTGCTGCTAACATTACTAACAGAATGAGATCTCTACTAAAAACTCACAAGAAGGTGGACATGATGTACATTAATACCAAAACTTGACTAGGATTATACAGTTCTCATCCAGAGCACAGTACCCATCACAGAGAACAGGTTAGTTACAGATATACCAGTACTATTCACTGGTGATCATGTTACACCTATGCAGCACAGCCCTGGTGACATAGTGGACCCTGTTTTTCAGTTGAACTCTCCATCCAGTGTCTCTTGAAGGAAGTTATACACTGAGAATGGTCCAGTGCCCCATCAGCTATAAGTGTTCAGGGCTACATCTAAGCAGTGAAAGAGGCAATAGTGGCTACTCTGAATGTTACTCATGACAGTAATGACCATGTGGACCAGGATATGCAAGGAATGCAGGATTTATCTTTACTGATATGTGTACTAATATAGTCCGATGAATGCCTGAAGAAGTGGATACTTTATTCCTATGCTAATGCTACTATAACCTTGAATATTTTATCATCCATCCTTGGGACTATGCAAGCTGGGGCTGAAAGACACACATCAAGATATTCTTCACTGGAAAGAACAATGGGAGACTACATGAAAGTGTTGTTTAATCACAAAAGAAAGTAGAACTCAGCAGTGCCAGCTGACATCCTAGTCATGTTCTGTTTGCGCAGCATGGCAACATGCACAGGACAGAGGGATGGAGTGGGTGCATGTGGATGATGCCTGAGTACACACTAATATGCAGTGGAACTAGGCTAGGGACATTGGCACAGGCTTTGATCAGTAGTCCAGCAAACCTATGGTATATGCTATGCCCATCCCCATAGTAGATTAACAGTGTTTCCTGCTTCACTCCACACATTCACATCATGGGCTACTGCATTTAGCCCAGTTATGGCTATTAATATGCATCCAAAATATCTAGTTGTGGAAAATGGCCCTCCTGCTGATGTGCATGGTTCAGCACAGAGAGGAGTAAAATGTGGTTAACAATGTCACAAGGATGCAGCACATATGTTCATGTTTTGTGGAACTCCATTGATTCTAAAAGTGTGTGTGTGTGTGTGTGTGTGTGTGTGTGTGTGTGTGTGTGTGTGTGTGTGTGTTTGTGTGTGTGTGTGCATGCGTGTGTGTGTGTGTGTGTGTGTGTGTGTGTGTGTGTGTGTGTGTGTGTGTATGTGTGTGTGTATGTAACTACTTGTTCTTTTAACTGTTGTACCTACTGTAAAACACGTTTCTTGTTAAAAATGCAGATGGTGCACAGGTGCATAATGGCAAGAGATTTCAGGACACATCACAGTATACTTCGTATGAGTCTTCCTTACCATCATTGCTCTTTTCAATGCTGTTCTTGTTTGGTTATCTGGAGTTTTTGGGGTAGGCCTCCTACACACTGGACTGAAATGTTATCATGCTTTAATGTTGTAATATTGCACATATGGTAACCATTGGAGATGCTTTCTCAAGTGTGCATTTTAGAATGTTCCCAGATACATCCAAACCTGAATTAAGACTTTAATAATCCAAAAACTTTCTCCAACACATTCCCGTTCAGGTTATGTGGCTTATTTTATTTTTCTTCAGTGGGAGATTGAAGACTGTCAGTTAGTATCAATCAGTATTAATAGTCAGGGATCCAGAGGATGCCCACTGTCATGGTAATGACACATGACACCCAGGAAGTTGTCCAGGATGTGAAAGGTGGCAGTCTAGGAGACTACTACTATACTGCCCCACTGGTTTTGAGCTGTCCCAAATGTAAATCTCCCCAGAAATGGACAGGTTTTAGTTTCTTGCAAGAAAAGGGTTGTGTTCTGGCTACAAGTAATCTCATGTGGTAAAAACAGGATGCAAGCAGACAGTGCAATATATTCGGTTACAATCAGTAACTACTGGTCAGAGACACAAACACATTGTCTGAGAGGAGTCATTAGTGAAACCTGACTTTGCATCTCTTCAATTCAAGACATATAACAGATGATGTCGTTCCCTGTGCCATCAGCATATTTCCCTGCAGGGTGGTAGTTTCTGGGAATAGAAGGATTTTTAAATATGGTGGTGTGTGCTGGAGTGACAATATTTATTTTTATCTCATAAAGGCACTTTGACTCTAAGAAGGTTTTCAGAATTACAGCACCACTTGGTTGGGTATATCTTTATTTGCATATTTTGTATAAAGCAGTTCTTTTAGAACTGCTCACATGCTAAATATTTGCAGATATTTTGTATTAAATGTAGTCTATGATACTATATGATATGTCTCATTTGTGAGGTCATCTGAAGGAATGCATAAACATTTTTGTAAAAATCTTGGAAAGAAAATATAAAGTCACATTTACCAGATCAAAAAATGCTTATAACTTCACCTTATACAACATATTTGCAGCAGCTATTACTTTTATGATTCTAGCACATGAAGAAAATATAAAAATATGTTCAAAGCTTGTACTGAACAGCGAATGAGGTATCTATTTTGACAAAGTAAAAAGTGTATTTGGGTGTATATAAGTGCTTTTAGCTATTGCGCTCTTCAATGCATCTAAAAGTTTGCTTTCTGTTTATGCTCTGTACCAAATAAGTACTACCAATATTGTGAGACTATAGTCAAATTAAATGCAGTGTCATAATGTACTTATATTTCTTGAATTTTATGCCAGATTTTAACTGCTCTTATTTGATCCTGCCTGATGAATAAAATTTAAAAAATTTCTGCATCACACTCAAAGGTAGATTTCATATAACAGATCGTATCTCTCATCATAAGGTGCAAAGAAATAAACACACAACCAACCAACCAATCAAACATAATTAATGTTTAGTTTGACATTGGCATCTGACATATTTTTAAAAGAAAATAATATTATAAGTTGTGGGTCAAACTTAATAAAATTACCAAACAAGATAGACAAACATACATGACAGAATACAATTTGATAATTTAGTAACTTCCAGAATTTGGTACAATGACAGTGTGTGCTTATGCTTATACATCTAGCACATATATTATAGCAGATACAATTTGCTAATCCAGTTTAGAGCAGTCTATTCTTTTCTGTCCCTTAGGTCACTTAAGATAGTGCTTTGGGGCAACTGAAAATGTAGGCTAAGCTCCTCAATGGTCCTATGTACTACAAGCCTAGTAACTACCTATGAACCAGAATAGTTATGATGTAAAAAAGGAAACCGATTGTAGTAAACAGGAGCCTTTTTCCTGGATGTGATCTTTGGTTCCTATTTCTGTTGAATGTTGATAGTTTGTCTATTATTTAGCTGTGAATAAATGGGAATGCACGAACTCTTTAAGTATGATGTTAATGTTTTAATTATAAATACTTTTTAATTTAGCTCATTTGTTTTAAAAAATGTGAAGAAAAACACCCAAAACAAGTACTAACAGGCGCTTCAGGAAGGACCGCACACATGGCTGGGTAAAATTCAACTTTAATGAAGGCATACAGGTAGGTGTGTGTGTGTGTGTGTGTGTGTGTGTGTGTGTGTGTGTGTGTGTGTGTGTGTGTGTGGACTGCAAACATGGCTGGGTAAAATTCAACTTTAATGAAGTCATACAGGTGTGTGTGTGTGTGTGTGTGTGTGTGTGTGTGTGTGTGTGTGTGTGTGTGTGTGTGTGTGTGCGTGTGACAACAGTTTGTCCAGCACTTAGTGCAGATGAGTTAGTCTATGGGCTATTAAAGAACTCCTTCCTTCTTTATTACATGGTTTGATTCCCTAAGCCATCCTTTTTATTTTATGCGACTCTGCCATTTTACTTCACCTGACAGTATTCTTGTTCCTGAAAAGAGGCACTTGTTTTCGATGGTCTGTCCCAGGCTGTTAGCAAATGCATTACACATTTGCCTTTTGAATTTCTGCACTCTTCACATAGATGCTAATTAATACTTTACTATATGCTATTTGAGTTTGAACCTAAGTTCATGTTTTGTTGTTTAATGGGTTGCCATATGCATTTTTACTAAACGTGAGTTTCAAGGGCAGAGAAGTTTACTGTTTCTCGAGCTAAGTCTGTTTTCAATGTAAACGTTTTTAGTTTTGTTTTGTTTTGTTTAGAAAATGACTGCCATTGATTTTTTTCTGTAAAATCTGAAATAAAAGTTTTAAATGAAATCCAAATCACTGTGATAATTGTAAAAGTAAAGAAGAAAATACTATGTGGACTGACAGGTGTGAACAGTGTTTATGGTAACTGAAGAGAGATAACCAAGTAATGAGACACTGGTATAGCTGTTGGGGGGCCTGAATCATTGTCTTGCGTGAGGCCCCGTTTGTTGATGATACAACTCCATTGACTCTGAAAGTGTATGTTGCAGCAGTGCAGCATTATTAGCCATTCAAGTTGTTCAGACCTTTACTGAGTGATGTTAGATGGAATAGCTATTTTTGATGACAAAGAAGACAGGGATGTCAAAAATTGGAAGTAAGTGTCCTGCAAACATGCAATTGTATGTTACATTGTTTTTCTGATTCTACATAACTTGTGAGCTGTTGAACAAAAGCTGCAGCATTTATATTGTTGTCAATTGTTTTGCCTTATTCTTTGAATTAAAGAATGAATTACTTCATTAGTAGGCCTGTATTGTATAATATAGTGTAAATGTATTGCATTTTAGTAGCGTAAATATATCATTACAGAGCACCTTCTCTGTGGCCTCCAGCAACTGTAAATGTGGCTGACATTTTTCAGGTCATATAGTCTGCATTATTTTCAGTGATGATATGCAGCATCCATTATGTAGTCATAATTGCATATTTCTGTAATAAAGTCTTCTCTATAAGACCGGATTGTAAAGGATTTCAGCATTTAGTTAAAAGGTTGTTACATTGGCAGTTAGTGTAGAGTACTAAAGCTCTGAGTTGTTAAAGGGCTGCCACTCTGTGACAATGGTGCATGGTTTGAATCTCTCCACCTTCATTTACCCAATGTGTGACACTGAGCAAGACAGTGCTTTAAAGCAATTGTGAGTTTGTGATAGGCTCCTTAATGTTTTCCATGAGTGCATGCCTAGTAACTATGAACCTGTTATTGTGGTTTGCCAGCCATTCCCTGCATAGCTGATCTAGTTCAGGGAATGTTATGGCAATATAACCAACCCACCAGTTTTATAATGTAACATTGGTAATTTATTCTTCAGCAGCAGCAGGCACTGCATTTGTAAATGAGGCACTGAAATGTAAAGTTGTTTGGCAGCAGCAATCTCTGCATTTGTAATAGTTCTATTTAATGTGAAATTATTTACACAACTGTACTTCTGCGCACATTGTGCATATTGACAGAACATATTATCAGCTGTTTAATATTTCTTATGCCCTCATAGATTCTCTTCTGTTTAAACTGTGCTAAACATGTCTGGATTTTAAGGTATTATGCTAGTGTTCTTAATACAGTTTCATGCAGTTCATCCAAATCTATGAATTAAGTACATGCAATTTATTTCTTCATAACAAGAGGTGAGCAATCAACAAAATGGCTATAACTGCTGATGGAATTTGGGGGTTCTCTGTGGATGAAAGTACCTTATGCACTTATCATTTCACCTTTTTTAAACTGTCTTTAATCTGGCTTAGCAGGACTAGTGTGTGTGTGTGTGTGTGTGTGTGTGTGTGTGTGTGTGTGTGTGTGTGTGTGTGTGTGTGTGTGTGTGTGTGTGTGTGTGTGTGTGTGTGTGTGTGTGTGTGTGTGTGTGTGTGTGTGTGTGTGTATGCATGTCTATTTTTGTATGTATAAATTAAGCCGGAATACTCTGAGTACTATGTCTTTGCATGAAACAAGTTGGAAATATCTGATTTTGGTCATTGTTCTTGCTGTGAATTTTTTTTTACACAGACATAGGCTCATAGGTCTATACTAGGCAAACAACCACCAGGGCATTTATAATCCTAGTCATGCAACCCAACCCAATTGTGTCCCCTTGTAACATGTGTGTCTTAATTGGGAGTATATTTGCTAGGAGGATTATGTTTGTTAGGAGGTTGCTAAAATGTTATGTTGGGGGGGGTATGTTTGTAAGGAATGTTTATTGTTGGCCTCTGCCTATAAGCTACATGGGAGCCAGCCCATGGATGAATATAATTGCCCTTTCAGTGTTAGTTATGAAACTAACTGATATTGCTATAACATTCCCTGAACTAGTCAGCTATGCAATAGGGAATGGCTGAGAAGGATGCAGTCAACAATCTAGCTATAATTGTTGGGTTTGAAGGATGTTTGTGTATAAAAATGACTAACCCTGCTGAGCTGATAAAGTTAAAATGTCATTAGTCTGACTTTGCAGGACTGGTGTGCATTTGTGCAAATCGAATTGAAATACTTTACTGTGGTCCTTTTTAGTCACACTCGGACATGTAGTCTGTACACAGTCGATAAAGTGGCCATAACTGTTGAGTGCGCACATGGTAGATTATTATGACAGCAGCTTGAATGGCCTTTTATGGTTGAAGTGTTCTAAAATGGGTACTTTTATCATTATTTGCTCATTCATTTTGTTAAACTGCTTACTGGGAAAAATGTTCAAAACTGTACATTTGAAACACAAATGTTACTTGATTAAACAAGAAATAATAATTTAAAACAATTAGGAAAGTGAATCATAGAACACATGCATTTATGCATGTTCTTAAAAATGTGTGTAGGGAGTCCATGGTTTGAAAATAGCCCAGGGCCCAAGGAACAATTAATCCATCACTGGCCAGATGCATTTTCAGTAAATATCTGTTCCAAGGGAAAAGAAGGTTATTGTTGCTCACGCTAAGTCTGCTTTCAGTGTAAGACCATTTTATTTTGTTCAGCAAATGGCTCTCAGTGTTTGTGCTATAAAATTTGGAATACAAAGTTTTAAATTATATACATCTGTCTGTAATCATTGTAAAGGTATGGAAGAAAATAGTATACATATTGACAGGTTTGTACAATGTTTATGGTACAGCTCAGTAATGGGACACTAGAAAGGCTGTGTGGGAGACCATGGTCCATTACTCTGCCTAGCAGCCCAATTTACCATAATCCCACTCTGGCTATACCTCTATCTTCAAATAGTTAATATACCTTGAGGTGAGTCATGATTGATTTTAGGCTGGAAGGGGCTGCAGGCTGACTACTGAGTATTTTCTTGTTTCAGATTTAGTAAAAATGATACAAAAATATTTTTGTTCATTTCAGGTAACTTATACTATGACACAGGGTAACCAATGCAAACTTAGGGCAAGATCCTATAGCAACTCAAGCATGAAGTACAACTCTGTGCTCAACAGTTGCTCCATATTCAGTTCCAAAACTTAGATCTCTGCCATTCACCATTCAGAGTATGCTAATAGACACTTCTGGAGCTCTACACCCAATTCCAAAATTAGAGTAAGGCTCATTTCACTAGAAACATCCAGCTCTGAGCATAGGTGAAGGCCATCAATGTACAAACAATGGAAAAACTAATTGAACACAATGCATTCAGCCAGTGGAGCAGTTGTTCCATCTGTATTTAGAAATACATACTGAGGCATTCTCTGCTGAGAAACTAAACTACCTATAGTAAAAAGCTTCACATACATGGAGTCAGGGAGCCATAGTGTGGGGGGAGGTCAAAGAACCACATGCATGTGAGGCTGCATGCAGTGCAAGCTATCCTCAGACATTGGTGGGGAAGCTGTGCAGTGTGCGTCCTTGTGGTTACATATACAATAATTCTGTGGTGGACTGTTGCCTCTGCATGCCCATCCCCCTCCATGCTAGGAGGATAATAAGGCATAATGATTATGCTGCCTGCCATGCCTGTATTCAGCATCTGCCCTACAGGTGGAGATGCTGTGCAGGATGGCCTCATGACCATGTAAATTCATGTCTGTGGTAGACCTGGTACTGCAGGTAAGTTATCTACCTTCAACACATGTATCTCTGGAGCAGAACCCCCTCAATTGGACCTAGAAGGTAAACCAAGTCTTCAAGTACTTACTCTAGGCATAGATAATGTGATTTATTTGCATAGCATGTTATAGAATGTCATTATCTGCTCCTGGAATAATGACACTCCCATTTATTCAGTATTGTGATTCTGCAAGGTAGTGAACTGGGTGACCCCATAACACTTGGGATGACGTTATCTCACATAGACATAGAATAGAAGAGAGAAGACTGCATACCTCTCAACTGCTATGATTTAGATATAGTTGTATGGTTGTTACCCTCATATTTAGCTATGTTCCTCCTAAATTTCCAGACTTTCTTCATAAAGTTAGATCTCTATAAGTGTGCATATGCTATTTTTAAACTTTTACTAAAACTCCTTATCATTAACTATAAGAGATATAATATCTGGAAACATTCTGTTTCAGGAAATGAAAATGTGCTTTGCTTTTTAACCCTTTACTACAGTTTTTAACTCTTGTGCAATGCATTTTAATGTACGGAGACTGAGGAGACTGGGACAGAAAGAAGTACAGTTATCACAAATGAATTAGTTAATGAACACATCTGTTATAGTGGATATACTCACAAATGAACTGATCTGAGTAAAAATAGGAACTAGAGAATATTATTGGGCAGATTCAATAAACCCCACATGGTCCTTTTCTAAGTAAAGTCTGTTTTCTAAGTAACTTGAGGTTGTCACTTTACATATTACTAGCTGTCACAGAAACATTTGGCACGAAGAATAGTTTTTATTGATTTCCTGTACTGACAAAGAAATCATGGCCCCTTCTTTCTTTGTTCTCCCTACCTTGCTCAGCCGTAAAACAACAAGGGCAACATATGATAATAATAAAGTGTTTAGGATAAAGTACGTCTGCTCAATACTCGTCTTCAAAAAATTGAGATGAAAGGAGAAGGATACAAGTAGGGAACATAACCTAAGTACCACCCGTACTTTCAATAAGACTGTCTTAATCAAGAATTTCTTCCACAGAGCTCAGCAACATTTTACATGTGTTTCTGAATGTTTCTACTGCATTCAGAGCTTACCCAGGCTAAGATAAGAATATCATCTTGATTGATTGCACTTGTATTTGCTTTATTCACTGATCACTACTGTTTGTGTATATGTTTTGAAAGCATTTATTCATTTTTATGGTAAAAATCATCATTTCTCTGTGCGTGTGTTTTTTTTTTCAAGCTCTGTTTGCTTCCAAATCACCTTGCAAAAGGGTGAATTAGCCAGGGAATTAGATGTTTGTTAGTTGCTTGCTGTTCATCTGCACCTGAGAGCTACCTTTGCTGTGCTTTTTACATTAAGAAATTCCATGGTCATCCATCTTGTGGTAGAAGGTGTTTACCTGGTCTCTCTGATTTGGGAAGTACTCCAGAGAGCTCAAAGTATAGTTGTTTAATGGCCAGAGGGCACAGCAGTTAGCTTTCAGCTTTTTTCTTTCTGTTGTAAATTAGGCACAGTTGCATGGCTCTGTGCTCAATTCCAAAGAACTCAGCAAAATTTTGCAAGGGTTTCTAAGTGTTTCTACTGCATCCAGAGCCATCCAAGATAAGATAAGAATATTTTAATGATTCATTGCACTTGTACTTGTTTTATTCACTGATCACTACTGTTTGTGTGTCTTTTTGAAAGGATATATTTAATTTTGCAGCAGAAATTGTCATTTCTCTGTTTTTTCAATTCTGTTTCTATTCAAATCACCTTGTAGAAGGAAAAATTAGCCAGAGACTTAGTTGCTTAGTTGTTTGGTAGTTGTTTATTGTTAATCTGCACTTGAGAGCTATTTTACGGTGCTTTTATATTAAAAAATTCTGGGGTCATCCATCTTGTGGCAGAATGCGTTTACCTGGTCTCTCTGAGTTGGGAAGCACTCCAGAGAGCTCAAAATGCAGTTATTTAATGGCCAAAGGGTACAGGAGTTAGCTTTCAGCTTTCTTCTGTCTGCTATAAATTAGACACATTTGTGTGACACTGCTTACTGAGCAGCAGAGGTTAGTAGTATCTCGTATAGTAACAAACACTTAGATTGTAAAATGTACCTGTAATGCTAGTTCACAAGCTTTAACTCTGCAACACAGAAAGACGTTGGGTGTTGCTAAGCTCAAGGCAGCTAGTTAGTGTATTAAACAGCACTAATTCCAGCTCTTAGCACTATCTAACATCCAGCCTTATCCCTAGATACCATTCAGGTAAATCCCCTAAAATCGAGTCCTTAAACCATAAAAGTTCAACCCTAACACATAGATTTACAGTTTCTTAATGACCCTGTGGCCAGCTTGGAGAATATGGGCATCCTGAGACAATGTAGCAATAACCTTGTTATCCTTAAAGAAACAAACACAGTATATGACAGATGTACATATACTTGGAGGCACAAATCTCACTTAATAACAAGGTTGTCAAGAACACACACACTAAATCCTTTACAGATGCTGCTCACAACACACATACCTCGGGATTCATGAAGCTTGCGCCAGGTGCAGGCATAGCGTCAGTGTTCTAAAACTAAATATGACCGCCGAGCGATTCAGGTAGGAGCTGTTTCCACGTGCACTACCTGCGTATGCTACGCCCGCACAACTCCTGAGCCATGTATGCTAATTACCCCATGTGCAGCAGTGTAGCATGCAAATGAAGGTATGTAGCAATTCAGGAAGTGGTGCAGGTGTAGTGTAAGCATGCAGAAATGTAAACCGTAGAAAACAGTTTACATTTTTGCAAACGTAAAATCGGAGCCATGACAGCCGACCAAACACATGTATTATAATGTTAATATATGCCAATGGCTAAATATATAGTCATTGGTATAAAAAACATCTACAAAACATAAAATTAACATTTAATATATATAGTCGCACTGTCATGACGTGGAAGCACAGGGCAGCGGTGCGCAAAGGGGATCGCAAGGAATATATAAAAATATAGAATAAAACCGCAATGAAACACATATCAAGAATTCCCCATAATAGTCAATGGCAGGCATGCCACACCATACTCATGGCGCAAGGGTTGCTAAGGGGCAGTGACAGTGTTATGCACAGTAGCTAGGAATTAGTAGGCAATGCCATGCAAATGAGAGGAGCAAGAGTGAATCGCAGACTCCCCGCTGGTGTAAGGATGCACCTCACAGCATAGCGCTATAACACCGAGGCGAGCCCTTGAGATAAAGATGACATCAAGAGAGGGGTGTGTCACCATTGCTGTAAGCACATTGGAGCATTGCTAAACTGGTCTGCTCCTAGCTAGGCAAAGCTGCAGGATAGGGGTGTGTCAAATCTCCCATAGCTATGCTTAGCTGAGAGTACACAAGGTAACTGAGTATGCAAGTGAACAGAGATGAAAACGCACGTAAACCCGGTAAATGGGTATGCGCGTCACGCACTGCGGCCAAAACAGGAAGGATATAGGAAAGAAATAAGGAAATGCTGCAGCAGTGAAATTGGAGTACAAATGAGTAATTAACACCTAGGAGCCTACAGTGGGCCATTGACAACAGCTAACAAGGCTGCAAGCAGCTACCTGCAGAACAGGGAAGGGGAGGGGCTGTACTGCAAAGAAAGCAAAGTGTCAAAGCAGAACAAAGGCGATATGCAGTATATCAGCTACAAGGCACATTTCGCCATTACTGGGTAGGGAAAGTACAGAACAAGAAAGACGGCAGGTGGATGCAGGCCTGATAATGAGAGGGGATCCAGGTCTAAAAGTGAATTAAAGGGCAACAGATTAATCAAGGCAGGCAAGTAAATCTCCACAGTAAAGGCCCCATACTAGTAATACTCATTGCAAAACCCATATTTAAGACATGCAGCAGCTGGAATAGTTCATACACACCCACTTACATCAGCAGCATCCATAGCACAATACTATAACATGTGAAAGCACCTCACACACATTTGTGTATTCAACGGCAACAATGGAATAGATTCAAATCAAATTTAATGTGGTAAGCGCTTTCGGCTGCGACACCAGCCTTCATCAGACAAGGGCAATGTTAAAAGCTATTAATAGATAGCTAATATATGTATATTGGTATGTTTTATGAAGAATCATTATTTATGCCCTTTCAAGAACCAATTATTTGTAGTAATTGGATAATTGGTTAGGAGGAGAACAAGTATATAAGCATTTTTTTTTAAATTTCATTGTCTGATGAAGGCTGGTGTCGCAGCCGAAAGCGCTTACCACAATAAATTTGATTTGAATCTATTCCATTGTTACTGTTGGATTGTTATTGTGCTGTTGGATTTTTTTATCTGGTTCGTGTTCTTGTGGATTTTAGTTTGTCACATTTGTGTATTCCCATATACTCTGCACCAGTGGTGTAAACAGATGGAGAACTTTTATTATGTACATGTTAGGGGCTGCTGATCCACCAGCATGTATTGGAGACTGAAGGTGGTGTGGAGGATGATGCACATGACCACCACAGGCACCAGAGGAGGAGGAGATTGTTCAGACCCAGGCTAACCTACCAGGAGCTTCATGATCTGGAGATAGTAGAGCATTACAGGGTGGACAGGGACACCCTACAGCAACTTGTGAAGCTGTGCCGGCCATGCCTCAGAGCCAGAACAAACAGAGGGGAACAAAGGTATGTGTAAGCCTGAGAATACAAGCTACAGGTACCTTTTCAAAGACCGACTGGGGATATCATGGGTATCTCACAGGCATCAGCATCCAGGGTACTACACCAGTTCCTGGATTCCATGTTACCACATGCCAGTGAGCACATATACTTCCCCCGAATGTAAGAGGAGTTGGCCAGCAATATGCCCATGTGGCAGAATACCCAGAGGTACTGGGTGCAATAGACTGCATGCACATACACATTAAGTCACCACCCGGTGAGCAGGGAAGGCACTACATAAACCGCAAGGGATACCCCTCCATCAACTGCCAGGTCATGTGCAATGTCCAGGGCATTATAATGGATGTGTGTGCTGGCAGCCCTGGAAGCTATCACAACTCCCACATCTGGCATGCCTCACAGCTGTATCGGTTATTTGCCAGGGGGGACATCCCAAATGGCCACCTGGTGGGGGATTCTGGCTATGCACTGGAACTGTGGATGATGACTCCCATCAGAAATGCACACACACCCATGCAGGAACACCATAATGAGGCACACACACAAACCAGAATCATCATAGAGCATGTGTTTGGGATGCTGAAATCACACTTCCGTTGCTTGGACATATCTGGTGGAGCCTTGCAGTACTCTCCAGGCACATGTGCCCCCATCTTCATAGTGTGTGCCATGCTACACAATATGGTCCTGCGGAAACAGCTGCAGCAGGGACAGAATGGTGAATTGCCAAGGCCCCACCAGCACAGAGGTACTCAGACCATGAACACCCTGAGCCAGCCCCAGTAGGCAGAAGGCCCATGCCTTGGCAAAGAGGGAACATATAGCACACACACTAACAGTGTAGGTACCTAGGGACTGACACCTTTCTCCATCTGCACACACAGTAAAATGGATGGCACACACACAAAACTACCTGTAAATTGTCATGTATAGGCAGTCTACTGTGTGCATCTAACATAGGCAGCCCTCAACTATTGCACACACAACAGCCATTGGCACAAGGTAAGTCAACACCTGAACAATAAATTGAGCTATCAGCATATGCAGATACTGTATGTATAGATTCATAGGTAGGTACTTGGCCAACTGCCAGAGGCCATTCATAAGGCCAGCCAAAATGTGTCAGCTTTTGCCACCCCATTGATTCATTAACCATCCCTCTGTGGAGCAGAGCCAATGGCGGGATCCCTGGGGTGCATCTACTTTTCCCCATCCACCCTTCAAGGTTTCTCTTGCAGAGTGTTAGTGAGGGCTCTGTATAATGTAGTTAGGGATGTTGTTCCAAAGTATGGGGAGTGTCTGTGACAAGAAGCTGTCCCTCCAGCATCTCCCGGTTATTGTTGTGGCAAGGTCAGCTCACTACAGTGTGTGGCTCACTGTGACATGGATTCCCATAGGTGGAGCATATCCATCAAGCCTGAGTTCGACATGGCTGTGTTGGTCAGTGGAGATCATCTCTGGGTAAATGAGATGCCACTGAGTAAAGCAGGAGTTTATTCAGTCCGGCTGCATAGGCCATATATTGGAGGCCAGTATTCCCCTTGGTGAGGTACATTCGCGGACCCCCCCCCACTGCTGGATGTGTCCTCTGAGGTACATCCCACATGGGTTATTATACCCTGTGATGGGACTGATGAGTGATGAGTAAAGGGGCACTATAACCCCAGTATGTCTAGATGGGAATCCTTTAGTAGTCAGATGGCCTACATAGAAGGATATCCTAACTACTGTGGAGATATGATTGTCACAGGGGAGATCACTATCTACCTTAGTCCCCAGATACCCCATTATCTCATCTGTATTAAAGTGGCTGCCGCTCATGTGTTAATATGTGGGTGCCAATTCCACAATGGAATGACCATGCAGTTAGTGGCACTTAGCTGGAGGCCGTGTTGTTGGCACCCTGTGATGTTCTCTGTGAAGCCCCCCTGAGGGATGTCTTTGTCAGCTGGACTATCAATCATGGCTCCCAGTTTGCAGTCATTGCCAAACATGGTCTGCCGTAGTCCACCTGTGTTTGCCTGTACAACTGAGACGTATATGCCAAACAGTAGGGCTCCCAGGACTGAGTCCTGTGGGACACCAGTCATGACTGTTTAAGAGTTGGACCTGGAGACCACTAGTCATACCATGTGGGTTCTGTGTTTAAGCCCGTTGGCAACCCAACCTGTGATGTATGGGTGAATGTACAGGCTGGTGTGTTTATCAATAATACCTGAGTGGGACATGGTGTCAAAAGCCTTGGTGAGGTCCAGGTAGTATGTGTGAGCCACCTCTTCTGTCATCTAATGTTTTGGTGACTGTATGTAAGACGTCAAACAGATTCAGTAGGCATGAACTGCACTCAACCAAGCTGACCTGGGTTGGGTCACATGTTCAAAGGTTACCAATGTCATTGTTAATGAGTGACATGAGAATGCAAACCATACCATTGCAGACCAGGCTAGTCAGGCTTATGGGCCGGTAGTTACCATGGTCAGTTGTGATTTCTCCGTGATGGAGTGGAATAACCATTGCCATGTGCCATTGTATGGGCATGTAGCCTGTGGAGAGGCTGAGGTAGGAATGCTTAATTAGGTGGGAGGCAGGTTGTCTTGTACAGTTTGCAAGATGCAGTCTGGGTCAACATCCGCCTCCACTGATGCTGTGTTCTACTGTTAGAGAGGGCCATTTCCACCTGTGTGTCTCTGATGGTTAGGATACTGTACCTTTTGGGTAGTGTTGTGGGCTCTTTAGGGGTGAAGTATGCACCGAATGTATCTGCAAGGATGTTGGTGATATCAGTAGGGTCAGCATATTGTGTGCTCTGTTTCACTGGCACAGTGCAAATCTGTGTGTCACCACGTAGATCCTTAACATAGCCAAAGAAGGCTTTGTGGTTATCTTTCAAATCCTTGCGTATTCTCCTGCTGATGTTAGCCTTAGATGATGTCATGATGGACCTACGTATCATACTAATAGTGGTCACAGATGTCTGGCCTTTGTGGGATTTGCTGTGTGTCTGGAACACTGTCCAACGTCTGTAGTATAGCCTGTTTATTGCAGAGGTCCACCAGACTGGTGTCCTTGTCTAGGAGGAGTGAGTCTTGGTTTACCAGCAATGGCATGATCCATACATCCATGTAGGTGCTTATAGACTGCATTTCTAAATCTGTCTGTATCTTGAGCAGTGTTTCCCCTTAGCGTGGGGGCTGTGAAACACCCCACCCTGTCAGTAGTAGTGTAAATGTAGCTGTAGGAAAGGTATACACTGTGTTATCCATGGGTGGGGGAGATGCTAGGGTGTGGAAACAGTGAATAGTTCATGGTCATATCTAACCAGTGACCAGTTAACCTCCACTGTGGTGCACCTGTTGCCCATGTTGGTGATGACCACATCTAGTAGTGCACGCCACGTTAGGGAGATTACCACCTGATACAGGGCATATGAGGTGATACATTCCAGGAAGCGCTGGTCCTGGACGTGAGTACCAGAGTACGTTTCCCAGTTAATGGTATGATAGTTGACATCGACCAATGCCAGGGTGTGCGTTAGTACTGTTGTGTTCTCCACTGTCTCCATGTAGGTGGACTGGAGGTCCTGGGTCATGGAGGGTGATCTGTAGTAGGCCACATTCCACATTACAGTTGTGGCTGATGTTAGCTGCACATGGATGATCACAGAGGTATCAAGCTGCCTCACTAACCTGGAGGTGTAGGTATCCCTGATGAGAATGAATACAGCCCCTCCATGACTATCAGTCCATGTTCTGTGGCTGAAATGTGTGGTATGGGTTGTAGTCTGGTAATGCTGGTGTGCTCTCAGGAGTCTTAAGACAGATTTCAGTTAATGCACAGATGTTGATGTTGTCCATCCTGAGGAGTGTTGTGAGTGCATACATGTTGTGATCGCAACCCCTGGTGTTGAGTAGCATAAACCTCATTGAATCTGCTACTGTGCTGTTTATGGAACTGGTATTCACCTTCAAGACTCTCCTAAGTAAGGCACCATGGGGGAGCCAATAGCCTTGCCCAGTATTCCAAAGCATAAGGCCGACACATAGGCTGGTATGGTATCATTGCATGCATGTTTCCCATCTGTGCTTGTTTTTCATCTCCCCTGTAGGTGACTTAGTGGTAAGCAATAGAAAGCCTTAAACTTATACAAGTCTTCTAACTTCTAAGATAGGCTTTTGGAGTGACTAAGTATCATTGTTCTCTATGTTCTTGCTGTACTCAACTGTTTCCTGACTACATGGTGAGTTCACACTGTATATTGTGATCTGAAGGTCTGTTTATTTAGATATTATGGCCATGATGGCCTGCATGTTAGAGGTTCACAGATAGCCTACTATCTATCTGCCCAAGGGCAATTAGAAGCATGGCAACAGTGTGTTGGCCTTCCCTGCACCATTGATGAAGTAACTGAACCTCTGTCAAGCATAAACAATGAAGAAATTCCAGGCAGAGTTGCTGGAAGCTGTTGAAGAATGCGGTTGTGGAGGGTGATAGGGGCACTTAGTGCTCTAAAGAGGGCATGTTAATGTAACAACTCAACACCATTCAATTCCCCCAACAGGTCTTGCAGCTATCAAACTGGACAGGCTCCCCCACCCCCTAGCTGTATGGTTCTGGGACACATGATCCCAGGGGTGTATAGTCTGTTACCCATTCACACAACAAGGATTCCCTTGAAGTGTGCCAGCCAGGGGCTATGCCTAATGTAGGTAGGAATGTTATGTATTGTCTCACAGTACATTTATTATATGTTGTTATGTCAAGAGTACGTGAAGCTCAGTGAGTTTGGGGGCTCCCACCCTTTGCTTAGCCTAGCTTACACATAGAAATCATCTAAATAGGAAATAGGCGGAAGCAACGTTAATGTCAACAATGTAATGGTTACAGCATCTGCATAGTATCTGTGCATTCGAGGCTACAATCCCGATAAAGGCAGGGATGTTTATCATGTGCAAAAGTATACCTTAACCACAGCTTGCATATATAGGTAGTAATCTTCTGTATAATAAACATTCGAATCACCCATATAAACCCATGTGTGCAGGAGAGTACAGTCAACAGAGAATGTAATGTCATGTCAGCACATAGTGAAATGTTACATCACTGACAGGTATATATCCGGAGTAGTTAGTGGATGTGGCCATGTCTGCATGCACAGGTTATACGTTACAACGTTTAACTGTGTTTAACCGCTGGTATAATGTCACACAAACACTTTTAAACATGCTTACAACTGCTTAAATGAGCCTTACTCTGCAGTAAAAAACATTCATAAAGCATCACAGGTGTTGAACCCTGGACCATGCACACTATAGTCATGGTACTTACCACTAAGCCATCAGAGGTGTACACATGCTTCATGGTCCTGAGACTACACCTTATACCATATGTATTTCACTGTAATGATCACAAATGGGACAGTGGCATTGTGGACATATGTACAGTACATTGTAATGTACTGTAGTTTGTGAACCAACACATTCCAGTCTACAGATGTATTACTGTTACAAACTAATATGAAATATCTATATATGTATATATATATATATATATATATATATATATATATATATCAGTGATGCACATATATATATATATATATATATATATATATATATATATATATATATATATGGATGCCTATTACAAGAACGAAAGTTCACTACTTTGAACTTGTAATAGGAAGCCTCACTTCTGCGAAAGTTCACTTTAACGAAAGTGAACTTTTGCGTAAGTGCACTTCACCAAAAACACTGCAGCACAGTGGAGGACATAAAAACAAGCTATGTCCTCCACTATGGTGCGATAGTCACAGACCTTAGGGTTAGGGCACGGGTTAGGGTAAGGGACTAGTTAATAAAACTATCCCCTTACCCTACCCCATGCCCTAACCCTAAGGTTCGTGACTATCACACCATAGTGGAGGACATTGCTATGTCCTTCACTGCGCTGCAGAAACATCCTTAGGGTTAGGGCACAGGTCATGGTAAGGAGATAGCCTGAATATGACCCGTGCCCTAACCCTAAGGTCCGTGAGTACTGCATGGAAGTTCAGTACAACACCCGTTCGTTGTACTGAACTTTGCGTAAGTGCACTTTCGATTAAGTGCACTTTCACTGCAGTGAGCATTCCATGCACTGTTTCGAATTAGTGAAAATTTGATCTAGTGAATGGAACCCATATATGTGTGTGTGTGTGTATATATACATATATATATATATATATATATATATATATATATATATATATATATATATATATATATATATATATATATATATATATATATATATATATATATATATATATAAGCATCTATGAACACACTTCGTGACACAGAAGCATTCCAAGGGAATTGCAGTGTACAGAAAACACACGCAGCTTTGGTATTATAACAATTAATATTAACCTAATTCACCATAGAAGGGGTGCTTGTTGTGTATGTGAAGATTGGGGTGGGGGAGGATTGATGGGTAATGCAATAATGCTTCAAGGAGGGCCTGCATCGGATGTCTAATAATTGAACTGGAGGGGCATACATGGAGTATGAGGACAATATAAAAAGGACACAAAGCAATAATCTTACTCATTCATAATACACCCTGTCATGTCACATTGCAACATCTACTTTCACAAACATATGAACATTAACATGTATCAGACATATGTACACCAAATGATTGTCACATTTGTTTTCAGTAGTGAGAAATGTCTGTAGTACAATGTATATTCTAAACACCTTAACATTTATGCATATCTCACATGCCTTAGTGGTAAGGTCAGTGACTGTGGTATTCATGGTCCTGGGTTCAAGACCTGCAAGGGCTGTTCGGTTATTCTGAGGGCCAGAATAAGGGCTTTTGGATGCAGGTGGATTAAAGCACTCTTAAGCAGTTGTAAGCAGGTTTCCATGTGTTTGTGTGACAGTAAGCAGCGCTGCAACACGGTAAACGGAGAAGCGCTTCACATGTTTGACCTTTGCTTAATGTCGCGCAGACCACGGGCAAACCTGCTCACAACCATGTAAATGTGCATTATTCACACTTTCCCTACCAGTGCCTACTCTGAGAGGTAAAATAATAACACTTTCCAGGAGTAGAACCCGTAACCATGTACTTCATCCTCAGAGTAACCTTACACTAAGCTACCTGGGACGATCCTATCCCAGTTGTGTATGCAGACAGGTTAAAACACAAAAGGGAGGAATGTGTTGAAATAGGACAACCCGCCATGTACCCAATTAAAGGTGTATGCTGATATATATATATATATATATATATATATATATATATATATATATATAGAGAGAGAGAGAGAGAGAGAGAGAGATACATAGAGACATGTCAATATATACAGGTATATATATATATATATATATATATATATATATATATATATATATATATATATATATATATATACATATATATATATATATATATATATATATATATATATATATATATATATATATATATATATATATATATATATATATATACATATACACACACATATATATATATATATATATATATATATATATATATATATATATAGATATATATATAGATATATATATATATACACATACATACATATCTATAGACAGCATCTGAAGTGGTCATATCTGAGTATAACATGGACCATAGCAATCACACATTCCACCCCCCCCCCCCAAACAATATGAACATAGCATATGAAGAGTATATGCTAATACACTATTACAAATATGTTCTATGGACACAGTCACCAACACAACAGCATTAACTGCAAATATCCATGACAGAATTACACAGACAGCTTTCATTTTGCAAATCTTTATTACATTCCGATGTATTGCCAAAAGGATTCAAGGACTAACAGTACCTGCATGCTATACAGGAAGCATTTAATAGTGCCTTAATGAATCAGCCTGCAATTACCATAGTATTAGTCCACTAACGGATAGGTGTTCACATAGGGAAAGAACACCCATACACATATAGATGTTGTATAAAAGGGGTTCCTACACACCTGTATGTGCTATGTACACCCACCAACATCTACCCCACAACCTAAATAATTACATCAATACATACTGTCATACCATAACCAATTATACAACTACTGTACAGCATCTACTGAAACCTTAACATACCTGGACACAGACACACTAACATGGCCCCATGTGAAATAGTTGCCGTTATACAATTGAACAACTGCTGATGTAATAGGGTTTGTATGAACTAATCCCGTTTCAGATGGTTGAAAGGTTTGTACACCAGGAAACTTTACCGAGTACTGATTATTAGCACAGTATGATACACAGTAACACCAAACTAAATATGTCTGGTAAGCACACTGTAAACCCCCTAACATTATATGAATAGCTATGCAGCCTTGAGCTGGTCAAACAACCTGGCCAGATTGACACATATGCAGAAGTATTAGGTACCGACAAACCCTGCACAAGTAGCAATGTTCAGAAATATAACAGCAGTACTCACATTTAGACCAACTCCTCTAGGCATTACACACAATATATTACTGTTTGTCTCCATACAGCTGTTGCAATAGATTCCAAACAGAACTTCCACGCTGTCTTCCTCACAAGTAAGGCAAAGGGACAACGCTCAAGTGGAGTACTCAATTATACTCCACTGTAGCCATGGTATTGGCTAAGGCAGTAGCAGCACAGCTGATGTGCATGTAATTAGCTACTTAGGAACACCAATTGGCCATCTGGATAGCACGTTATTGATCTGTAACTATAAAAGGTTGCCTTGTCACACATTCAAACTATCTGTATCTACCTGTAGGATAGTACAAAACAGTAAAGATGAACCAAAAATGAGTATTACACTAGTTAATAACACCTCCGATTACTAAGACGGTATGTATAACATGTAGTATGTCTGTGTATGTAGTATCTGTACTGTAAAAATTACAGTGTAATCAATGCATATAGTGGAAATAGCTGTCTTGTAGCAATGTATTATTGAGCAGTAGTAATGCTTGTAGTATTCTATGTGTGTACTGCTGTAGGTCACAGGGCACACTCCACATGCACCACAAGGCAGAATATGGGCTTGGAACCCACGGATTCGCTCCCAGCCACTGTCAGTGTCAGGATTGGTCCAACAAGTATGTGCTATAACAGGGGATAGTATATGTCGATATATTGTAACAGTCGACATATGTATGGGTGTATAATTAAGATGAACATGTTAAAGGTGGGCTTACCATGCAAATATGGTGTGCATTGTGGGATATTGTGCCAATAACTTTGTAATGTACAGTATTCTTGGCAGATCTGTATTCTATTTTACATACTGGTTCTGTTATGTTATGCAAATAGTAGTTATATCTATTGGCAATTACAATACTCAATGACAGGATACATAGCATTAGTATTCATCTGACAGGTTAGCAGCATGATAGCAAAGATAATTGGAAGAGCCAGGTAACTATCCATGCACGTAACACATGTAATATCCACCTCTCTACTATCATTTGCAAGCAATAACAGCTGTGCATGTGTACATGTTATGCAAATGTGTAGTGAACCTTGTTTCAGGGCTGGGCCAAATGGCTATGTGCACACCTACATAGAGTGGGTATTGAGAGTACAGACACACTGGTTGAACTACCAGGTTTGTGTAGCCCAACCTGTCATTGCCAACCTAACAGCCACCTGCACATACTGTATGTAAGGTAGTGTACAGCACTTGTAGTGAAACAGGTTGCATATCATCTGTAACTCCAGTGTAACATCTGCAGTAGGAGTGTAAGATGTAGGAGACAGCTGCACATGTGTAATAGCTGCATCATAGGTGATGGCTCACACTATCTGATTATATCCTGATCATGTTGATAGTGGCATCAGAGCCTCTTGATACATGACTCTGTTTGGGGAGTGGGTGTCTGTGCCCAACAGAGCTCATGGTCCTGGTGGATATGTGAGTATATACCCAGAGAAGGAAAAAGACCTGTAGACACTTGCATCATCTGTAATCAACTAACAGGATGTTATGTGCTCCTCAGAGGAGGATTGCTGCTAAAGGTAGCTACAATGTTTCTATAATAGCCAGTGTTGTCACGTCCATAACAGAAATATTTACATGTGAGCATCACTGTCTAAAACATCTTCATAGGCAATACGTAAACTAAATACAGTACTTGGTACCTGTAGTACTGACTGCTCATACAGGCATGCCCACTAGTTAGCTACTGGTGTTTCCTACCATCAGCTTTGTGTATGTGGCCATCCTGGGGGAATGCAATCTCTATGCCATTTACACTGCCAGACCCACTTAACACCACTTCCCACATATTGTCTGGGATGCAGCTACAGGGGTAAGATAGAAGGCAGCCCATTCTACAGCCATGACTGGACTGGACAGTCATGAGGTGTAGGTTAACACATGCATCTCATCATCACAACCAACACATATCCTTACGAGAACACAGTAAGAACACCCACACACACTACTGGAAATCACACACATTCACAGACACATCTAAGTATCTGGCCAAACAAGTGACCCCCAAGCAAGAAGAGACAGACACCGAAATACACAAACTGTGTGACATAGTTTGCATAATTGTGCCACACCTCTGAACACATGACTGGAAACATGCCCAACAATACTCATTTGTGAATGCAAACTCTAGCACTATGTTACACACCGACTTATACAAGGGCATACATACTGTCAGCTGCCTGTCTGCCATGATTAGCCACATACTCATACACTCAGACCACCTTTTGAACTATACACATGGCTCTGACATATTCCATGTTGCTGTGCAGGACCTGTGATGCAGTAGCCTTGACTGCATGGAAACACATGTAGGAACTGTCAGGTCTTGTAGCCCATACAGGTATGTCCCAAGGCCTGGGTAGCATTCTGCCATTGGCCGGAATGATACTACAGTCCAGGGACAAAAGGATTGTATTCCACAACTGTCTAGTGTAGTGGTGCATGTTGCAGGACATCCAGTATCTGTCATCCTGGGATAACGTGGTTGACAGACCATGATGCTTTGCCAGACAGGGCCTGCACCTGTCACCCCTTGGAATCTAGATACAGCCTAGGGCTCATGCTTCCCCTATAGTGCTTTCATCATGCACGGTTCAGGTGAGGGTCCACTGCTGTTACAGGGACAGTCAAGCAATAAACTGCAGGTCTCGCTACACAATGATACATGTCAGAAACACTATACGGACACACATATGTCAATCCCTAACATGGACAACATAGCTGTGCAGTGGCTGAGACATGTTTCAGCACTCCAGAGAGCACACCTGCATGACCATGTTATAACACATACCTCACCTTTTGCCCATTATCCTTTATTGGAACACACGGGCTGCAGGTGTGCCCATATTCCTTAAGGATATGTGCACCCCCCGCTACTTGCACTTACATAACATCAGATGCATTATGCTGAGCAACTGCCTTTGTGCCACAGTGGAATTCAAAATGCACCTTGAGACAGATCACCCACCAGGCCGCGGACTTCCCAACTGTCATAATGTGCTGTAGTGGGGAAGATTAGGTCTGATACAGAACCATAATAATGGCTACTCTCAACTATTCCATTATGAACTGGGAAGACTCCTCATGTACCAACACCTGTGCTCAATGCATGTTGGATTCCATCGACCCCACTGACCTGGATCATAGTAGTCACACAAACAGGGCTAACAGTATGCTACACATAGTTAGTCTCCAATGCCAATGTTATGTTTCCTAAGAGCAGAGTGCTGAGTGCCATGGCACCTATACAGATGGACAATGCATGTGCAAATGCTGAATCCTACACAAATGAACCTTAAGCAGTCACATATGTGCAGTGATTGTGCCATTGAAACAAAACCAGGAGTCAACCCAACACAAACAAGTAGGCAAACTGGTGGCACCATGCTTTAAACTGTACCACAGAAGGTAGTAACTGTTGCAAGAGTGAACACACATGAGTGTAGGTGATCACTGCTGAGCCTCAGTAAGATGCATATACACCATATAAAATCACTCAAAGCTACTTTGAAACCAATCAGCCACATATTATGACGCCAAGCACTGAGCATTCTATAGCTGTGTCGTTAATCATAATGGCAATGACAAGACCTGCCGTGCTGCACAGCACTATGGCATGGGAAGTACTGCACTTACAGAAATAGTACCTGTTCATCCAGATTGGGTCTCGGAGAACCTAAACCAACTCCCACCTCCCCCCCACCCCCAACAGGTACACTTAGTAATATATCCATGTGCACTACAGGGCCCCTCTACTAACGACTATGCAGGTACAAGCTGCATTCTCTAATGCCATACATACAGCTTTCATGGGACCTGTCAACATCCCAGGGTGTATCCTACACAAATGTAAGCACATTCAGCTATCCACATACACATCATGTTCAATCATAGCTCCATGTCAGGCTGTGTACACACCGAATGGTGCAGAGCAACAGTTATCACACCCCACAAAGAGGGAGACACCATTGATAATGGGACATAGTGCACAAGTACCCTGCTGAGTCTGGTCTGTATGGCCATGTACCATGGTCAATGTAATTGATGTACTCAGTACAGATGTAGATGACAGTAGGGCTGTTTCACACTGCATATCATGACCGTGCCAGGTCATAGGACATCATCACCAATACTGTGTTCCAGCTACACTCAGTAAACTAGGTGTATATTCCTATGTCACAGGAGTGGTTGGCAACTGGACTGCTGGCAGAACCCACACTACAGAAGGTGTCTGATGAATACACGCACATCAAACCAGGGCCAGCCACAGTAATACAGGGGTCATTCTTGGTACTCCCCCTCTTTGTTATCTATACCACATAGACTAACACAGAAGGCATCAGCCTATTGATGTCTGCAAATGACTATGAACTAAGCAATAGTTGACTCATTGTGTGCTGCGTTCAACATACAGAAGGGCCTTAGTGTGTCAGATGTGTGGTGTGTGATGTATGGCCACAATCTGACAGTTAAGTATTGCATTGCCATCCCCTATGTTACAAACCCTGTACCCATTAACTACCACCTAGGGCTCAGGCAAAGATAGTATGCAGTTGCCCTACCCTACTGCTCATGTCCTCACACATAGGGGCGGTGGCCAACACAAAACATCAGTGGCAGATGTACAAAGGTCAGCGATGGTCTGTTAACATGTGGTGTATGTTGCACACACCATGGCAGTGCAGTGCAATGGTGCAAAGTGCATGCATTGTGCTGCAGGTATGGGGCATAGGCTACTAACACAAATGGTGCAATGCAGGTATGTATGCTAACCACCACTATAATTATGTAAGGTGCATGACGTCTGCTATACCACATGCATGCTGTTGTGTGCAACTCAGGGATGTATGATAACTACCACTATAACTGCCTAGACTGAAACTATAATTGTCTAAGCTGAATGCCATCTGCCATATCACCTGCATGTAGCGTGTGTGTCTGTGTGTGTCTGTGTGTCTCTGTGTGTCTCTGTCCATCTGTCTGTGTGTCTCTGTCTGTTTGTGTTTGTCACTGTCTGTCTGACTGTCTGTGTTTGTCTTTCTGTGTGTGTGTCTGTGTGTGTGTGTGTGTGTGTGTGTGTGTGTGTGTGTGTGTGTGTGTCTGTGTGTGTGTGTGTCTGTATGTCTGTGTGTGTCTCTGTCTGTGTGTCTGTGTGTGTCTGGTATAACTTGTAATGTACAGTTCTTGTCTTCCCCTCACAGGTGTTGATGTAGGTGCATTGCCCTCCTGATGTTAGTGTCCCCACAGCCTCTAGCAGTGATGATGATAGTATGATTGAGGCACATGCAGGGTTGTCAGGGGCTGAATCTGTGCCATTGGTTGCCATTCCAGCTGTCTCCCCCTCATCCTCGCACACAGTTCCCCTGCCTGCACATACCCCATTACCACCGGCCATAGAGAAAGGACAGTTGGCGGGTGGTAGAATGGAACAGGGAAGTGTGGTGACTATGGAAGGTGTGCCTGCACACCATGATCCCAGTCAACAGACTGGTGATGTCCCACACAGGCATGTGCCCAGCACTGCTCATAGGAGGACCACTGGCCAACATGCCCCTGTGAGATGAAGCACATCAGCTGGAGTCACCAGGCACATGTTTTGGGCTGTAATGGAGGTACAGGCATGTGCTGAATGGCACAACAGAGATGGTCTGAAGCTTCAGAGGGCTGCTGTCCGTTCATTAACTGACAACTTCCAGGCACTTGCAAATGCTCACCATCATCTTGCAGATGTTTTGGATAGACGATTGGGTGACATGGTGGGAGTCCTTGACCATGGCATGTCAGTCCTCAAGCGTGGAATGTCTGTGCTGGAACATCTGGTGGGAATGAGGCATCCGGCACATGGACATAGGCCAGCTACATCACCTGTTGAAGGTCTACGTAAACATGCTACTGCACATGCCCGCTCCCATAGTGGCGGTAGCAGCAGCAGTGCTGCTGGTGCTGTGCAGTCCACACCAGGACACAGCAGGCCACATACACGTGGTCCTGGATGGTCCCAACAGGGACATGATTCCAGTGGACATGTGTCATCAGACGGTACCCAATCTGGACCTCTGCCTGGCAGTGCCTGTGCAACCCCTGGCAGGCACAGGTCACGTGGCTGGACACCGTGAACTGTAACACCTGCCTTGTACAGTCTGCAGCTGTCAGTATTATCCCTGTGTAAGCCAGCCACATGCCAGGCCTGTGTGCATGCATAAGCACACACTGGAAACAAATGTAGGGCACCTCAACACACACACGTATAACATCCACACACGCCCAGTGATATCACAGGCCTTAACACACACGCATGATGTCATCCAATGGCACAGCCTAGGCCTCTGGCAAACATTATCACCCTGTGCATATGATGATGCCTGTGCTGCATCCCTGTCATCCACACCATCGGTGCAGGGACATGTTCATATGGTCTGATGCACAGGGTGAACATACTAGGTAAACAATTGTAGATTAATATTGTTGAGTAGTGTTGACAGGCAGTAGACATACCAGGTATTACAGTTTAGAATGCATTTTGTACATTTGACAGCATGTATCATGTGTAACAACACTAACAGCATGTTGATCTTGATGTTCTGCCTTCCTCTTTCAGGTGTAGTTGCATGTGCCGGGGGATGTTGGTGTTTGCAGGAGTCCCATATGTACATGACTACCCAGGTATAGTTACCTGGAGTGCAGAGTGGGTAAAAGAGTGGTAAGCTGGATGACAAGGGTAAAGGCCAGTGGAAATATTGGCTTCTCATTGGGAAGCAGTAATACCCACTGCCATGACAACATGCAAACACAGACATGACCACACACTCAGGGATTCTAGACACAGTAACACACACTGTGATACACACACACAGCTGCCAGTGTTTGGATGAGAATCACTACCTATGTGCATATCGTCATTATAGTACTATGCAATTACAAGATGCGCCACAGAGATTACACATGTACAGGTAGTTGGAATGGCCTAAGACTGAGGACATTGACAAGGATACTAAAGTGCAGTGAGTGTATGTGGGGAGGGGGTCCATCAGTAGGCTATGTAACAACAGGTCACACCCCAGGGCATACATGTTAACAGGCAGTTAGTATGCCGGTCTACGATTGATGATATCAACAGGGATGCTAGACTGCTTTGAGTGGATGGGTGGAGGGGGGCATTAACATTTCATTATGGTAAATTACAGCCTCACTCCAGGAACCAGACAGCCATACACACACACACACACACACACACACACACACACACACACACGCACACACACACACACACACGCACACACGCACGCACACACACACACCGGCATTCACAAAGATATACACCTATGTCACACACATACAGACACTTTACATGTGTGAAGTTTAACCACCTGCTTATGCCTTTCTTTCTACACTTCACTCTGTACTGGTGTCAACAACAGTGTTCAGGAGAGTGATAACATGTGGGATGTATTCCCAACCGTACGTGACATATATGGACACACAGCCACATTTGCCAGTACTGTGAATCAAACACCTGCTTATCTCATAATAGGTACTACAGCAGTACAGCACTATCACATCCGGTACAATGCTTACTGACTCCTTCTTTTGACAACTGTGCTGATATATGCACAATATATGCACAAGGGAGGTATTACTGTTACAGATGTCATTGGGTTTGCCTTCGGTGTCACCCTTACAGCATTCTACATTGTCTGTCTTCCACTTCAGTTAACAAAACCTGACCTTAGCAGGTACACAGGTTATTGTAGGACTGGTTGTAACACACCAGTGAGCTGTACTCAGTAATCATTCATCTGCAAAGAAGACCCACCACTTAGTAGTCATGTCCAAACATCTGTCCATACCTCATGTACGGCTTACTGTACTTACAGCATATCACCGTATACAGTTGGCAATGTTGAGGCTGTATTGCAACAGCATGATGTACTAAGACAACCACCTTCAGACATCAGACACTGCACACACATGGAATCTACACAAACAGCAATACATGTACACATATGCAGTCTACATCAGTATGTGCACTAGCAGGTCAAGAGGATACATTCCACACCTTCCTCATGCCATGTGTGAAACATAGCCGAGCATTACACCATAATGGATGTTGTATTCATGTACTGGTAGGACACCACCACTTTCACTGAGTAGCCAAGTATACATATATTACAATCGCACATATCAGCATGATACACACAGCATTATTCCATGTCATGCTCCTACAAACTGTTCTTTGACAGTGCCATGGTAAAGCCAAGGCACTGTAATGGTCAACAGTGAGCACATCATATATGCCACACACACCTCATGTGTACTGGAAGAGTGTCAGCCATGTGCTCTAATAGAGCTAGGCAGTACACTCATTCAAGTATGTGCATGTGTGAGGTCTGTGGCTTGTAAACATCTCACCCCAGCATGTCCTGGCTATTGTGGTACTAAGGCTAATGTCCAGACAGCACACAGCATGCATGGCTTGCAATTGTTGACATGCGGTATATGTAGGAGCTGTGGCCACACAAATGTACAAGTAATGAACATATCACCTGTGACTACTCAGGAGCATACAGTGCAGAGCTGGATTTCCCTGAGTCTGTCAATACAGGCCTTGTGTAGGTCCTATGGTCCTGTTATTTGGGTAAGTTTGTAGGCATTGCATTAGGTGGACATCTCTAAAGACATATATGCCACATGAGGTGTTGCATGATATGATAGGTGTCATGGGTGACCAGTAGAGAAAGGATATTACCTCTGTCAAAATAGATATCGAACCTTATGTACTGTTAGCATGCTATCTGCCATGTGCATGTGTGTAATGACTATAGTCACCTGTATGTAGAAAGGTAAACGAAAGCTATGGTAATGTAATATATATTGCATGAGTGTTAAATGTACATATCCAGGGCAGGTACAGTTAGGTCATATCCTACCATGAGGGTGTTGTTTACTGGTGTACAGCAACAGCCGACCATGTTAATGCTGACAACATCTGAGGGACCTGGTATGGGTACAACTGACCAGGTTACAAACAGTGGCATTATTGCATTGCATAACACATTATGCAGCTGTGTCTGTACATTGGTACATTGCACAGTTGATGTAGGCCTAGGTACAGTCCACCAATCGAGGGTTATCTGGTGGTCTACCATACTATGTCATACCACATATGGATGTGTGTTGGTAATCTGGGAACAAGGTGGTGGATGTTTATGAGGCTACAACCTAGAATGCAGCATTTGCCACTGTCACCTGTACCTGACTCATCTGTGATGCGTTATGTCAGAGTAGTGGTCTTTACATGTGAGTAGCCTTTATGAATATGTGTACACCACCACCTGGTATGGTCCATACCACTGTTATGGCCCACATGTCTGGATCTGAGTTATATGGTGGTTGTGCAATTGTGCACTACAGAGCCTTCAGCCAGGTGTTCCTCACTGCACAGATGTTGGTATTCCCCATTGTAGGTTCTACATTGAGCAAATGGATTACTAAAGCCACACATCTAGCACAGGTTAGCATAAGCATCCAATGCAATTGTCATGCAGGTGTCAGGGTGTTACTTCTGTGTGTAGGACATTTGCCTTGGAATGTGGCTATATGGGTAAATGTGACCTAGGTATTATCCACACACACACGTGTAACATGGATGCATTTGCTCTGTGTTGAAGGCTCATCATTTGGTCATGACAGCCCGGAATGACAGACACTGGACAACCTCATAATAACAGCAGGACATTGGCTCATTGTTTTGGTCTAGCAGTTGCCACCCATACCATGACATCACTGCGCATGGCATTAATGTGCTTGATAGCAAATGCCCCATGTAAGGTGATGGACAGAGGCAGAACTTGTGTATATGACCAATGTGAGATATACTTAAGGTTGCAGTCCTGCTAATAATGACAACTACTATCATTAGTAGAGGTCATCTTGTCAACTGCATCTCAGTACCATTACACAAGGTGGCTCACACATTATGCTTGCACATGCCACTGTTCCACATATAATGCCACTGTCCACAACCTGATATCAATGTATGCCTTTCAGGGCAGCAAGATGTCTGGCACATGCTGTTGGTAGCTTCCTCCTGTGCGACCCAGGTAACCTATTGTCTGTCACGTCCACACATGCATGAATGTGTATACGTAGCATATATATGTCAGTACTTCATGTACATGTATGCATGTGTATCACACAGCACAGACACAGATATATCATTTACAGGCCACATACAGGTATCAGGTAGTAAACCAGTATGATATGCATATATACTCTCAGGTAAGATGTACCTAACTGTAAACCTGTGTGTTTACAATAGGAGTCCATTACAACATGTTCTGTACATGTAAGTGTTTGAGCACACTATGGCCTTCAGTGGTAAGAATCAGAGCGCATCCCAAACAGTCCTGTGCTACTAAGTGTATGAGCGTATCCACTGCCACCTTGTGTAATTTGAGTCAGTGCATCCAACAAGCCCTTTGTTACTAAGTGTATGAGCATGCCCAGTATAACCTTGTGTAGTTGTAGTCACAGTGCATCCCAAATGGCCCTGTGCTGCTAAGTGTATGAGCATGCCCACTGTAACCCTGTATAGTGATAGTTGTCCATTCTGCAGATGGCCATACTCCAGTTCAGGTTCATGTTGTGCTACAACTATACCTCTCAGGCCTACCTGCAGATGGTGCATCTTGTTTGTGCATACAGGTTGTAATGGACACCTACTTTAAACACACAGGTCTACAGCTATGTACTTCATGACTGTTAGTCTCCCTGTTGTTGTCCTCAATTGTAGAAGGGCAGTCTGACTGCCTTGAGAAGTGTAATCTCTGTGGCATGTCTTGTAACTGTGCAGTACTGTAATAGTGACCTTTGGATAAGCAAGAGTTCTGATCCCATCACTGGCAACTGTGTGTGTGTGTGTATGTCAGCAAATGGCTGAGTGTATTTTTGTGTGTGTGTCTCAGCAAATGCCTGAGTGTGTGTGTATTTGTGTCTGCCTCCTGTCATGGCAGCGGGTTTTTCTGCATTCCAAAGAGATACCTTCTTTTGCACTGGCCTTTATCCTTGTCAACCTATATACCTCTCTCTTCCCCCCTCCCCACTGCAAGTAATCGGTACTGTGATGTCACCAAGCTCAGACGTGGAATCAGTAAGTGTAATTGTATGTGTTCTGTGGCACATACCCCAACTGCATACTACTGTACTAGTTACCTTTACATAGGCAAGATGTGTATGCACAATACTGGCAAGTGTGTGCGTGTTTTTATGTGTGACTACCCTGTAGCCAGGCATACACATGTGTAATGTCATTTAGCACACCATGGCAGCCATCTGTGGTGACCAGTGTCTACAAAGTATTACATAGTTATGAATGGTAAAGAATACACAGTCAAGCACGATTACAGTTGGGTATGTTATTTTCCTGTGCCACTCTCAAGCAGTGACACAGAAGTGGTCGCTGTGGTGTAGGTCCATACCCATCATTCCCCCACCCTAACTCCACAATCCCCGGGGTAGATTACATTAGCCATCATTCCCCACCCCAAACTCCACATACACAACAACCATCCCTTCTCTGGTGAACTGCTTATGATTTAAATGTTATGACACAAGAGATGCACCTGTTTTTGTACACGTCAGTTCCTTTGGAATCCTTCTCTGTCACAAAGGGCGCTGAGACATGTATATATGTATATATATATATATATATATATATATATAGAGAGAGAGAGAGAGGGAGAGAGAGAGAGAGAGAGCTGTGTCTGTGTACATGCATATATATATATATATATATATATATATATATATATATATGTGTGTGTGTGTGTGTGTGTGTGTGTGTGTGTGTGTGTGTGTGTGTGTGTACACATCCTGTAGGTGTGTATAAATATATATATATATATATATATATATATATATATATATATATATATATGTAGGTATGACAGTTGTACAGATGTAGACTTGTCTTTGTTGTTTCACAGAGTACAGTACATTCAAGGGTACTGTACATATGTACACAAAGGGACTGTCCCATTTGTTTTCAGTACTATGGAATACCTGTAGTAGGATGTGCATTATAGACTCCATGCAACCTGTGTACCACCCAGATGGCTTAGTGGTATGTCCAGTGACCTCAGTGTGCATGGTCCAGAGTTCAAGAACTGCAAGCCTTGTTGATACTGTCAATTAGGACTGCATAAGACACTTTTAAGCAGGTGTAATTGTGTTTTCGTGACAATAAGCAGGGGGTACATGCAGGTTACAGACATGTACAACCCACGGTACAGTTGGAATGCCCTTATTTGGCAATCCTGCTGATGTCACCCACCTACATATACACCTCTGGGACCACTGCAACCCAGTATTCTCCATAGCATGTGCTGTAACTGCATATTGCTGTAGTGGGATAAACTAGTTAAGTAGGGGTTCTATTCCAAGAGAGGACAACTGTGTGTGTCTTTGTTTGCCTGAGACAGGAACAATGCTTTTTAGAGTATGCACACTCTTTAAGATTCACATGACCACCTTTGGCAATCCTGCTGATGTCACCCACCTACGAATACACCTCTAGGACCTCTGTAGCCCTGTATTCTCCATAATGCATGCTGTAACTGTGTATCACTGTAGTGTGATAAACTAGTTCGCTAGGGGTTCTATTCCAAGAGAGACCAACTGTGTATGTCTCTGTCTGCCTGAGACAGGAACTATGCTTTTTAGAGTATGCACACTCTTTACGATTCACATGACCACCTTTGGCAATCCTGCTGATGTCACCCACCTAGGAATACATTTCTAGGACAGCTGTAACCCTGTATTCTCCACAGCGCTTGCTATAACTGCATATTGTTGTAGTGTGATAAATTAGTGAGATAGGGGATCTATGCCAAGAGAGACCAACTGTGTGTGAGTCTCTGTCTGCCTAAGAGAGAAACTATGCTTTTTAGAGTATGCATACTCTTTACAATCCACATGACCACCTTTGGCAATCCTGCTGAAGTCACCCACCTAGACATACACCTCTGGGACTACTGTAACCCAGTATTCTCCGTAGCGCATGCTGTAACTGCGTAATGCTGTAGTGTGATACACTAATTAGGTAGGGATTCTATTCCAGGACATGGCAGGTGTGTGTGTTTGACTGTCAGAGCCTGTGTGGAAGTGGCTGTGAATTTCTAACCATTGGGGAGTGGATTTTGTAGCTTTCCTATATGGTGTCCGTCTTATATGTCTCAATGTCCACCTCACGAGGAGTACAGATGTTAGTCAGCCAAGGGACTGTGTTGGCAAACAATATCCCTACATCTGGCAAATGGCCTGGTGAATGAAGTATGCAACCCTACTATTACCTGGAATACGTCCTGAACCCATGTGTCATACACAAACACACTTGCCTAGAATATCCCGCTATGTTGCTAGTACCCTGCACATTGATGACAGATAGTAGGCATGGTGTGATTGCAGTGGGCTGCAGAGGGCATGGCACCCTGTACAGCAGTATAATAGGCACATAACTGCGGACAATGTGCCTTCACTATGTTCCCCACTGTATGCCTGCAACATATGTGTTGCCATCAAAGGTGATCTACAGAGGCCATACAATGCCTTACACATGTGCCCTGTATGGACCGATGCCACTGACACCAGGGGAATACCTGTATCATGCTATCAATGCAGGTGCAAGGTCAACCTGCTGACTATAAGCAGGTTATGCCACACCAGGCCAGTATTGGCATATCGGAGGATAACGGTCTGTGTACACAACATGTGCCAGCCAAACCAGGTACACCTGTAAATGTCACTGTACATTATTGTGGGACATGCACATCCCAGGTAATGCCCATGTCAAGGACTATCAAACACAGAAATGGCAGGCATTGCAAAGCTATGGCCATACACAATGGTAACCAGGATGTCAGGACAGTTCATACAATACCCATCTGTGTGGGACATTGCAGACACTACACTCCTGTACCATACTGCACACCATTGTTGGGTGGCGTGATGCCAAGGATTACCCCTCACCCAGCCTTGTAGAGCCATCTTGCTCAGCCAACCACTACACACCCATGAAGCAATGCACACATGCATGTCAGTACTGGCACCTTGTGTCTGCATGTGGGGTATGATGCTCCCAACCACAGTCACTCCCAGTATAACTCCTATTGGCATACCGATAGATGTCAAACACATTCACATGCCCTAGCCCATAGATCCTCCGGATATCCCCATGTGGTGCATATAGTACTTGTGCATTACTGCAGTGTGGCAAACTAAATGGTTTGGGAGTGCATTTGTGGGTCTGGCAAAGAGTGTCAATGTGAGTCCATTAGAGAGTGTGGTTGTGTTGACAATGACATCCATTGATGTGGACAGCCATGTGTGCTATACCTAATGTCTGTATGCTATAGCTCTATTCCAGATGTCACACACCAGCACACATATATGTTCTTACAGCACACCAGCATGTCAGTTTTATGGCACATGAAGTAACTGCATGCACTTGTAATAGTAATGACTAGTCAGTCAGGGGTTTGAGCCCCTGTACTGGTAGGTGTGTGACAGATGATGCTTAGGTGTTAGTCTCCAAGCCCTTCTCTGATGTACTTTTCCTCTGTCTGCCCCTCCCACACACTCTCTGGTGGATGTAGAGGTGTACACCTACTCAGCAGCAGCTTGTGTATTGTAATTAATGGTCATGTTCAGGTGATGGCCTCTGCACCTATTACAGTCCTCCTCTAGCTGAATGCATGTGAAACAGCTGTGATGATGTTCCCATAGCCATTTGCATGAAAAACAGTACAATATCTAGGAACATCATGTTGGTGTTTGGCCATGACAGTCGCTGTGAGTGGTACCTCACTGGATCTAGTGTTTGGTAAACAGCATCACAGATGATATCTGGATGTTCCTCAAACAACATACACAGTTGGAAATAGCCTAAAGACAGGAGGGTGATGTGCCAGACATGACTACAGCATGTAAGTGTAGCTATGCTATCATTGAGACAACTGCCTGTTTAACAAGGTGTGTGTGGTAATGGCTATTTTGCATGTTTTAAAACTGACAAGACAGTGCTCTGTTTGTGATGGACCCCCATCTGTAGGACCCTCTGTGGACTGGTCAATGTGTGGAACCATTTATTTCCTGTGTTACTCACTGAACACACATCTGTGAACAGCAGGAGCATAGTGTGAGGACTGCAGCCAGTACATGGTGATAGTGATGAGTTACTGCCATTGCATCCCTGACTGGACATATGTCACATGAAACAGTGGTATGACAGACACTGTCTGGGGTTCTCAGTGACATGCCAATAATGGGCCACTGTTCATAGCTGCAGTCACAAGTCTTCTACACATTGTACAGATGGCATGCAGTATATATGCATGTGTTGTGATCTCTCTGCAAATGTATACCATCTGTTGTGTTGGGTTGATGGTCATATCTATGTATGCTGTTGTAAATAATCCTGAATGCTGTTGACTATTACTAAGCTATATTTGTGTTTAAACTGCAACACCATAGGCTGTATGGGTTTGGAGGTCCCGGCAGAACCTCCTGTCCCACTTCAGCTGGCCATGGCACTGGGCACCAGCACATCTGGGGTCCAGCCTTGGACCTCCACCTCTGTTGGCTCTTCACTGCCTTCTGGTGGTACTGCTACTGAGGATGGGTCTTGTCCCCTCTGGGAGCAGGTCCAGACAGGGACATGTCCGCTGTTGTACAGTCCCGGACGTGGTGTGTAGGGGGCTCAATAAGGGGTTTCGAGGCCAGATACACCAGCTCAAGGGCAGAGTGTCATATTTACAGGGTGAAGCTGCCCCTCCTAGACAGCCCCCAGCACTGCCACCTTTGCAGCTGTTTTGGCGCAGTGGTGGCTGCCCATGGCTGGGGACCTCCGTCTCACTATTTCCATCTGGGGGCTCATGGGCTTGTGAATGCCAAACACCCCTCCCCGTCTGAGGCGTATCCCCCTACATAAGTCATATACCAACCCTGTATGCTGTCTTGTCTGTCATCCTACCCTACCTATCCTCCACGAGCATACCTACTCTCCTTCCCCCACATCCCACTCTCACCCTACGGAAACAAAAGGCCAATTGTTTCCTAGAACAACATTTGCCACATACATAGCTGTCCATTTCACACGTGTCCACTGGACACATGTAACCCTTTTAATATGCATCACAACATACTCCAGTTGTCCTCACCCCGTCTCTCAGGCGAACGATCCTAGTATGCACATGACTCTTAAATGTTCCAGGAACACGTGATGCAGATGACCCCATTGTACACACAGCACTACCAGTCCCTCTATGGTTACCCCATGTACCTTTAACATGATGATGATGTCGCACACAGCACCTTGCAAGAGTACTGTTCTCACATAATGATTGGATAGGGACTGTTGTGTTAATGTAAATAACATGCACAGAGTGATGTATATGGCCAATGTACAAATGTTTGCGTGTATGACTGACACATGTCTGTCTGAGGGGGTCTTGATATTACATAGGACAACACCACTACATAATACAGGCATTGCTGGTGTTTCCCTTTTCATTCCTTTGTAATGCTTTGTTGTCACATGGGATGTTCCTGATATATCTATATATATGTATGTATCTATATGCTGGACATAAACACTCACAAATACATCTACATGATGGAATTCATTTCCTATACTGTTGAATGACTGCACTGGATGATATGTTTGTAATAAGGTCTGATGTCTGTATATCTGCCATGGCTTAGGAGTACATTACAATAGTTGTGTGTGCAGGGTCCTGGTTTCGAGCCTTGCAGAGGCCATTTATTTTGTTGCTGGGCAGAACAAGGCCATTGGATATGGTGTGATTAAGGCACATTAAAGCAGTTGTGAGCAGGTGTGTGTGGGTTTGCGTGGTGTTAAGCAATGCTAACCTGTGGTTACAGTTTCTTACACTCAGCCTCTACATTGCTTTACCAGTGTAATACTCGCATACTGGCGGCCAAACATGCTTACACCCGCTTGCTCCTGCACTTGCAAATGCACTGCATTTGGTGTTTGCATCTGACACTCACGTCCCTGCGTGGGAGTGAGGACTACGATATTACCTTGTGATGCCTATTATATCTGATTGCATGCCTACAGTATCGGGAATGGTTGCCCATTAGGCAACAGCATGCCGTTCGACTGTACGGAATCCGTGGCCTGTCCAGAGTTTAATTCATATTATTGGTGTGTTCCTCTTACAATCTGCACCCACCTGGCTAATACATGGGAACTGACACTCTTCAATACAAACAACTGAGTCATGCTACTGCATACCTAATATTATATCATCTTTCTAAGGTTGTAAGTGGAATATGTGCTTTCTGTCCCTATCAGACCTCTCATACGATTGGGGAAATATAGAAACTGAATCAGGGACACAGCATAACAACATCAGGGACACATTTAAAGTATTGATGCTATTAACCTGACACATTGACAGACTCAGAGCATATGAATTCATACACATTTTCTGAGGTAAATGATGTTTATAACTCCTAATTGTTGTCATTATTCATTATGTGTAATTCACCACCTTTCCTCCAAATGTCACTAGCTTTAGGAGGGATTAAGTGGGGCAGAGTTAGAAACCGAGTCGAAATCTGGGACGCCCCTGGAAATCGGGAACAGTTCAGAGGTATGGTCCCTATTTGTTCCCCCAATGGTTTATGTCCTGTCCAGTGGGTTGAGAGGTATGGACATCAGCTATGCCCATTTTGGAATATTACTTACATCCCCAGGGTTGTCCTAATACGACTTTGCCAGCCAACATCTGCACGCCTAGACCCATAATTGCATACACATAGTTCCCCCACCCGCCACTCCTCTACAGCACTCATCCTTACTGTGGGTGCAGGTGGGGTATAAACACACCACTACACACTGCCCACTCTCCCCATGTCGGGACACATGTCGTACGTTGTGTCGACCCATGGGTTATCAGGCTTGCACAAAATACTGGTCCATGTACATCTACAGGCTGGTTTAATAAGTCATTACTGGGACTGCCTCTGATCATTAATTTTTGGTGTCCCACAAGGGACATCGATGTCTATGTTTTAAGATTACACCTGGCAGGTCTCTCCCACTGGTAGAATCCTGCCAGTGGTCTGGGTGGGAAGTAGTGGTGTGGTTACCTTTATTGTGCGTCTGTATGTCTCACTGGCCTAGCTGGGGGTGGGGGGGTTGATGCTACGTGTTACACGTTTGTTTATTGGACCCCCTCACCCCCATATGCATGGAGTGTGAACATATGTTACTCGTAACTACTGTATTTTATCCTAGCTATATACATGTGTGTATTTACAGTCACATATATATATATATCTATTTACATTACTATATACAGATATACCTGTATATGTATGCATACATGTATATTTATATATATATATATATATATATATATATATATATATATATATATATGGGTCTATGAGTGTCTGCATATGTATATATTTATATGTGGGTATGTATCTGTATTCTGTCTCTGTATGTATACTTTTGTACTACGGAGAGGGAGAGGCTTATCTCTATGTCGTTATGGGTAGATATACACACACATACCTCTACATATATACATCTACATATGGTTATTCCGTTCCTTGCCATATAGATTACACTTTGCTGCAGTGGGACTCGTAGTGGGTGTGGCTGCTCATTGGGCGATGCCTCTGCCCAATGAACACATTCGCTTACATCCCTAGGGCTGTCCATATTGGCCCACATCAGCCAACACCTGCACACCTAGACCCATAAGTAGCTACCCATATTTACCCTACCCTCACCTCCTCAACAGCACCCATCCTTACTCTAGGTCCTGGTCTGTTCTGGACACACCACTACACGCTGCCCCCTCTCCACTTCACGGGGCCCATTTCATACAATTTTCTCGGCCCATGGGTCATCAGGGTTTCCCACCCTTGTATTCTGAGTATGTATACACCGCAGCCAGAATGGCCGGTCTATCACCTTCTTTTGGTCTTGGCAATTTTTGAGGTGTCCCACAAGGGATGCTCCAGTCTGTGTTCCAAGATTAGAATTCATGGGTGCACTGTGTACTGGTTGTATCCTGTCTGTGGTCTGGGGAGCAGTGGACTCTTTACATTGTTTGTGTGTATGTTTCCCATGTCGAGCTGGGGGCAGTGGAAGGTCATGCTACGTGTTTCATGTTTCTTGCTTGGGCTCCTCGCTTCCATTGGCATAGCCTGTGAACATATGTCATTCTTGTGTGCTGTTTCCTATCATAGCTGTATATCTGTGTATATCTACGCACACACACACACACACACACACACACACACACACACACACATATATATATATATATATATATATATATATATATCATATATATATATATATATATATATATATATATATATATATATATATATATATATATATATATATATATATATATATATATATATATATATATATATATATATATATATATATATATATATATATATATATATATATATATATATATATATATATATATATATATATATATATATATATATATATATATATATATATATATATGTGCCTGTCTGTAAAGCAATACATACCCCATGCAAACACACTTACACATGCTTACTGGTGTTTATATATGCTTGACCTGCTTACCAGTGCCTTATTCATTATAACACTGACACTTCACTCCAGTTATCTTTTAATTGATATTTTGCAGGTTATACAGTGGACAGATGTTGCAATATGTTCATGTACGGATTACCAATGGTAAATGGTATGTGATACAGTGGGATTCGGTACAGGAATGTCTGTTCATTTGGGGGTTGCTCTAACCAATACAATATTGCTGTGCTTCTTTATTTGTATATATACCCATATACCCATGGCTCCTGGTTCCCCAAACACACACTCCAACGCCTCCCTAACACTGCTGTCATCCATTCTCCAGTCGGATTCATGTTGTATCCACACCACTACACACTGGCCACTCCCTACTCCTATAGACCCATCCCATCAGTTGACTCACTCCACGTATCCTCATAGCTCCCAAACGTTTAGTCCACAAGCATTGGTGACGTGAACGACCAAAGGAATACTATTCGCAAGTTTTGGGTTGTCCCACATGGGACACGCATGTATTTATGTCAAGATTAGACTCTATACTTCATTGCATCCTTACTCCCATTAAAATGATACTACAATTAATTCATATGTATGACTATGTGGTAATGTATACGTTACACATGAGAGACTAATTATGTACGTGATCAGCGTATTACTTTTGCAAATAGACCAGTTTAGTAGTTGCTGTTGCCGTAGCAAGCAGATTACAAGAATGATTCCATGTGTGGGGAAGTCCTCACATTTGATTATTGTCAGCACAGCACTGACTTCGGATATTGTACACACTTCTTCGTTTTAGAAGTTTTGTCCCGTCCCTCTTCTGCACAACCTATTATTCTATCTACTGTCAGGGTTTGTAAGGGCACATTCTTGTTAGTTATCTCTGCAAATGGAATGAATGTGTTACAGGGAATGTACTTCTACATACTGATGTCTGCATGTGTGTATGCATATATACCTATAACAAACTCACTGACCTCCACGGGGCGGCCCAATTAGAACCATCCCATCCAACCCTGGCATGCCTGGCTCCATTATTTCATACCCATAGTTCCTCCACCCCATCTGTGTTCAAAATACATGCATACCTTCCATTTTACACTTGTTATCACAGCCATGACACACCTCCACACATTGCCCTCTCCAGAGCGTGAGGGGCCCTACACGTATGTTGTCCCACCCCATGTATTCTCAGGCTCTGCCACCATTTAGTCCTTGAACATACCTCCCCTTGCTTATATAACGGTTGGAAGGCCAAATGGTCTATCTATTTTTGGGTAGTCCCACCAGGGACTACCCTCTGTGTGTAAAGTAGACTTAGTAAATCAACAATGTTACTCCCACTGGTGATATCCTGCCTGTGATGTGAGTAGCAGTGCTTTGTTCACTCCTGACCAGCTGGATATGACATACGCTGACAACGCTATATAATAGTGGGGTTGCTGTTGATTCCCTTCTCATTCCTTTTGTATGCTTTATTGTTACGACGTTCTTTCTTCATATATATATATATATATATATATATATATATATATATATATATATATATATATACATATATATATATATATATATATATATATATATATATATATATATATATATATATATATATATATATATCTATATATGATATATGTATATATGTATGTATATATATATATATATATGTTTATATATATATGTATCTATAGATATATATATATATATATATATATATATATATATATATATATATATATATATTTCCTATGCTGGGCACTGCTTAGACCCGCACTGGTACTTATATGTGTTTACTGCTGCTTATTTGCACTTACACCTGCTTACTAGTACCTTATTCATTATGACAGTGCCACTTTGCTTGAATTATATTTAAGTTAAATATCTCATGCGATACTCTTATGTCAGTTTTACGGGAAAACGACATTCAGTCCACATGAAAAATTATATGTGCTATTGTTGGGCTCAAACCGTGACTGCCTGTTTGATAGGTGGAGGCTCTAAACACTACACTATTGACACTTATGATGATTCTGCTTGTTTTTCTCTATTTGAATGAATATGATGTGTAAGCTATGCTCGGTAGAGGGTGGCGATGCGCAGACATGCTGCACTTTGCTTATACCTTTGCTATTGCTGCAATTCGAATGTATAATAGGGACACGGGGAGAGGGAATCTAATTGTGACAGTTCTAGGGACAGGGCTCTACATTCCACTATGTGCTTGTGTGTTTACTACTTCGATTTTATTTCACTGTTCATGGACACTCTTGTATGCTTAGCATACATTTCGGTATCCACGGACACATACCTCTCAACTTCTTAGAGCAAGAAATCTGGACAAAGCCATACATGAAAGTGGGACAAAGCCCCAAAAATAGGGACAATTTTGCTGTTTGTATTAAACTTAAAAATTTGATAGATATAGATAATTGGTTTTGCATAAATACAAATTTACTGAAGTGGCACCAAAAGTTCAAATTTATGTTATTATTTTCTATTTTCTTTTTTGGATTTGCCACTTTGCCCACCAGCCAGAAAAAAATTTATGAAAAAAATCAAAAAAAATATTAGGCAAAAATCTGGACATTCTGCGAAATCACTGATTTACTGACTTACTATTAAGGGCAGGCTCTACTAGTAGGCATAGTAGGTTTGCATGTGTCGGGGCATGTTTACGCCTCCGTAGAGCACTTGTACATGCCCCCTGCACTCGCACACATTTTCTGTGCACATTGAGGGTGCGGTGGCACACCCTCATACATATTCATATGGTGCTGCTGCGCCATCTGTAGTGAGGATGCTCAGCGCAAGGCTAAAACCATCCTTGCGCCGAGCTTCTTGATTACCGGGGATGGACTTTTTACACTGAGGCGCTTAAAATAAACCTCCCCAAACTTCAAAGACCTCCAAAGCCATCAAGTAGTAACATCTATCCTCAACAAACAGTAAAGTACATACCAACAGCTACACCTAACACCACACATAAGCCCACATCTAATGGTCCCCATAGAACAAACCTTATAAAAAACACTTTACCTAGTACTGTTGTCAATGGGGATTCTATTGTATAACACAGAGATTCCCCTCTAACCAGGATAGGCAAAGAGAAAATAATAGTAGCCTGTCTGGAGCTACGATCCACAATATAATTCACACACTCAAGTCAGTGTACCACAGTTACCAATATAATAGTTTCATAGTCCATATGGGTGTAAATAACCTGAGGCACACCTCACTGGTCTATATGAGAAGAGACATTATGAATCTCTCTGAATATGTGTTACACACAGATATATGCCTTGGATTAAGTGGCATTCCATCTTCACCTATGATGATGCCACAATAGGAAGTGAATATGACTGATTTTAATAATTGGCTTAGTTTCTGGTGTCACTCCAGGGGAATCCAATATCTATCAACATGGGAGGCATTGTTAACAGACCACTTTGCTTTGTGAAGGATGGTTTGCACCTGTTTCCCCTTTGCTTTTGGATATTGGCTAAAACTTTATCAACCCCCTTACTGCATTTTTTAGGCAATGTCAAAATGCCAAAACAACCAGCATAACAAGAAAAACTCAAAGCAATTTAAGGTGTTACTACTGTTCAATGCTAAGACCCTAAACAAGATAGTCCACACACTACAAGCTGTCCTCACTCTAGAGAATGTGGACATCTGTGCTTTTATTAAGATTTGGTTTAAAGCCAAAGAAAGTACTCCAGCAGTGCAAGGCTCCAGTGCCTCCCACACATTTACACCAACAGCAGCATAGATCATAGGATCATAGGATCACAGGAAGTTACTAGGCTTTTGGCTCTGAGGCTCTTACAAGCCTAGCCAAGAATTACCCCGTGTTCCAACAAGTCAGCACCCTATGCCACTGTTCAGCAGGGACACAGGTGGAATCTCAGGGTTGTATTTTCTGTTCCCCATCCAGTTATCCAGGTTGCACTTAAAAAGGGTTAATGAGGTACTCTGCTTGACATGGAGAGGGAGTCTATTCCACAAAAAGGGGAGTCTCTGGGACACAAATCTGTCCTGCAAAAAGTCCTATTGATGTCACAGACCAGGTTGACATTGTGCGTGCGGGTTACTTGATTGGAGCTTGACTTGCGGATATGCAGCAGCTCCATTAGAGTGGGGTCTGACATTGCTTTGTATGCCAGACAGAGGTCACCTCTGACGAGTCTGTAGGACACTGAGTAGAGGGACAGGGCCTTTAGCTTATCTGTGTAGGGTAGATGTCTGAGGCTCTGGATTCTCCTGGTGAGGAACCTCTGTTGTCTCTCCAGCTGCTGCATGTGCTTTGTGAGGTACATGCCAAAAGGGGCATTGTATTCGATAATGGGTCATATAAGGGAAGAATACAGGGAGTTTATGACTAGCTTGTCCCTGAATGAGATGCCCTTACTAATGAGGTGGAACATGCAGAAAGCTTTCCGTATGACGGAGGCAATATGTTGGTCAAAAGTCAGTTTGCTATCAACCTGGGTGCCCAAATCTCTCATGATTGATGGTATGCTTAGGACCTTATTATCAATGTCATAATTCATGTGGACATCACTCTTCCCAAATGGGATGATGATGATGATGATGCATTTTTTGGCATTTAGTATGAGGTCATGTTTCTGGTACCAGTCATTTGTTTGGGTGAGACCCTCTTGGAGGATGTCCACATCATTAGGAGAATTGATGACAGCACCCAGCTTGCAGCCATTTGCAAATCTAGTTAGCCATATCCCATTGGTTTTGGCCTGCATGCATATCCCAAACTGCAGAGGCCACAATACCAATTCCTGGGGTGCACTGCTCATTACAGGTCTACTGCTTGAGGTGGCTTCCCCTATTTTGACTAGGTGGGTTCTATCAGTGAGCCAGTTGGCTATACATCCGGTAACATATGGATTGATGCCTAGTTGAGAGAGTTTATCTATTATACCTGAGTAAGGAATAGAATCAAAGGCTTTGTCCAGGTCAAGGGAGGTGGAGTGAACCATCTTCCCCTCGTCCATAGCCTTGGTGACTGTCTCAAAGAAGTTAAACAAATGTAACAGGCATGACCTCCCCTGGACGAAAAAAACAAACTGTGTGGGATCGAGTGTCTGGAGGTTGCCAATGTCTTGTTAATGAGGTCCATGATAATCTGCTCCATGGCCTTGCAGATTAGGCTAGCTAGGCTGATGAGTCAATACTTTTCTGGATCTGTTGTAGCCTGGGATGTTATTGGGTCCCATGGAGGCTGTATTTTTGCCTTTGAGAGGGCAGTATTTTTGCCTTTGAGAGGGCAGTCATGACTAGCTTCCTAGAGATAAGGGGAGGGGGGAAGGTACTGGGGATGTCCTATTTTACTGATGGGGACAGAGGGGTGAAGTTTTCACTGAACCTGTTTGCCAGCAGGTTGGCTATATCTACAGTGTTTGTGTATGTGGTGTCCTTAACCACCAGTTCTGAGCAGATCTGGGCATGTCCCTTGAGATTGCAGACATATGTGAAGAAGGCCTTATTGCCTTTAGTAGATGTGGCCAGTTTGAACTTTGAAGTTTGTTTTGGAGGATTTCACTAGTGTTCTTATTTGCTTGTTCAGGCTAAGGAGATATCACTTCCAATTAGGCATCTGCTCCTTCTTGGTCCTGGACAGCAATTTTTTCCTTTTATTATAGAGTGTATTTATTGCAGATGTCCACCAGACAGGTTTACTCTTCCTTGAGGAGGATCCTGTCGGGTATTCCTGATTCTGTACAGCTATATAAATGCTCATAAAATACTTTGGTGCAAGTTTGGACATATGTGCCAGTTCCTATGGTGGGGAGGGGGCTATAAAGTTGTTTACACCTTCCCTCAGGAGGTTGTAATCAACTTTGGTGAAGTTTTTTTGTTTGATCCTAGCTGAGGGGGTCAGAGGAGATGGTGACTTCGAAAATGACTGATGTGTGGTCGGATCTTACCAGGGATGACACTGTAGGGATGCTACAGTGGTTTCTCATGGTGGTTAATACCAAGTCCAAGTCATTTTCACCTCTTTTGGGGTTGTCGAACAACTAGTTCAAGGCATTTGCATTGACGAAATCAAGGAATCTGTGGGCATTTGTGTTTTCACATGAGTATTCTTCCATTCTATGGTTGGATAGTTAAAGTCACCCATGATCAGGGTAAAGCGTTGTTCTTGATAGATTTGAAGAGGCCCAGATAGGTGGTGTGGGCATCTTGAGTCAAAGTTGAAGGCCTATAGCTAGCTCTGATTTGAATAGGAGTCTTGCCAATTGTTACTGCACCTGGAGTGTTTCCTGTGCATCATACTCTTTGACCAGTCTGGAGGTGTGCATGTCTTTTATGTATATTTCAACTCCACCTAATTTTGCTTTGCTGCCCATGGTTTGGGGTCTGAATGTTTGATAGGATGAGTAACCTGGTATGGCTGGGGTACTCTATTCAGCTTTGAAGCAGGTTTCTGTGAATGCAGAAATGTCAGCATCTTCCAGGGTTAAGAATGCTTGCAATGAGTGCAGTTTCTTGTTTAGCAGCATGATCTTTAATTTACGTTTTGATGAAATTTTTATGTTGGTAGATTTGTCCTCATGGCATTGCCTAAAAAAGTCATTATGGGGGAGGCAAGAGCCGTTGTCAAGAGCCTGAAGCCCAAGGTAGACAGATGCAGGACATCTCTGGCAAAGCATTGTGGTTTGCCATTCATGTCATCCCTGGCCATCAGGTACTGGATCCCCCTGGAATGACACCAGAAACTAAGCCAATTGTTAAAGTCAATCATTTTATGTTTGTATTGAGGCATCATTCTGGGTGATGGTAGAATGCAGCTTAAGGCTAGGAACATACCTGCCTGGGACACATATTCAGCGAGCTCTCTTGATATAGTCCAGGGAGGTACTTCTCAAGTAATTCATGCCAACATGGACTATGACAGAGTCATAACAGTGCCTGTTGAGAGACTGGGGTGCATGGGTGATATGGCGGATTCTGGCTCCCGACAAACAACTAACCATGACTTTCTCCTTATCCAGCCTGGTGAGGGGCACATCTGTGTGTCTCATAATGGAGTCTCCTATGACATAATATGTTAGTTTTATGTTTAGGCCTTAGTGGCTGCGACACACAAGTGTGTGGGCTGGGTGTATATTACGTTATTGAAATTTTAAAAGTTCAAACTTCATATGGTCGAAGTCATATGATTGAACTTTAAAATGTTTGAAAAGTGAAAAAAAAAATTAAACAAAAGAAAAAACCTACCTGACTATTTTAAGCAGGGGGCAAGCCCCCCTGCACCCCCCCATGTCCTGCTCTTTAAATATACCAACTTTGAGATTGCACTACAGTGCAGGAAAGGGAAATCTTCCCATTCTGCACTGTACAGAGATCTACGTTGAAATGTTTGAACTTTTAAAAGTTTGATCTTATGGTGTTGAACATATGATGTTCGAACTTTTAAAAGTTCAATAACGTAATATGTACCCGTGTGGGCTATGTGTGGTGTGTGGTGTGGTGGGCAGTGGAGTTCGTGTGTGTTTTTGCCTCGGAGATCTCTTTTGTTTGGGTATGTTTTTGCTGAGTACCTTCACATATGTGGGGGTGTATTGTGTAGGAGTGATGTTCATGTTGGCAACCTTCTCAGTGCCAGATATACTGGCTTGTGGGGAACAGAGCAATAACTCTAGGTGCTTGATGTAATTGCATCTCTCACAAATTGTGTTCCTGGGTGGTAGTAGTAGAGGGTTGTCCATGTACATGAGGAGTTGTTACACTGTTTCAAGATGCCCATATCAACCAGACTGGCAGGAGAAAATGTAGGAAATTGTCCATTCATATTTGTCAGAAACTGTGGGAGAGAGGCCGGAGAGAGCAAAGTGGGCAAAGGGTGGAAGGTCTAAAAGTAGTACTACTAGGTGATCACACAAGTGCTATGTAGGGAAAACTTGTAGCTGGAATACCTCAAAAAGGATTAAAAACCATGCAGCTGAAGCTCTGGATGCAGCAAACCTGTATCTAAACTATGCTACTCAATTTGAGGTTAAGAAAACAGTAAAAACTCACAAAGAAGCACATATTAAGCACTTGCAGTCAAAAGACAAAACTTACAGTATGAAAAAATACAGCCAACAATGACAAAATGCAGTAAAATGCAGTTAAACAGTAACAACTTGCTGCAGATAGCAATGAAATATAGTTAGTTAATCAGTAAATTGCTTTAAAACAGTAGCTCACAATCACAACAGTAAAAGACAGCTCAAATAAAGCAGCAATTCAGTAGAATACCATCATGAATTTAATAAGACTACTGACAAGTAGTAATAAATGTGCCAAACTAAATGCAGTTGAACTCCTAAGCACAAGCAGCAAAATGAAGTAGGAAGTGGCACAGTTTTTTTTCTTATGGTCCAAAGTTGGAGATGTCTTGATCTATGTTAGTAGCAAATACATCTCCAGGACTGGTTAAACAGGTTGATGACCTGTAGTTTACTGATGTCCAAGTCATCAGAGAGAAGAGTTCCTTACCATGCCCTGGCCAGCTATAAATCACCCTCTTTTACTAACAAAGTCCACAACTCATATCTAGACATTCTAAAGGCTCTCAGCATCCAACCAAATACACTGTTCATGGGTGACTTTAATTACACCTATCTAGACTTGGAAATGTACACTTGTAATACAATGACACCACTACCTTCCAATACTTTGTTCAGAACTTGTACAGATCCAAACTTCAGTAAATACGAAGCAAAAAAAATGGCAGACTGAAATTGTAAAACCACAAATTATTTAATCACTTCTTAGTGATTAAGAAGAAGAGATTAAAGAATCTCTTAAGAACTTAGACGTGATTAAAGAATTTGTGGTTTTACAATTTCACAGTCTGCCATTTTTTTGCTTCATTTTTACTGAAGTTTGGATCTCTACAAGTTGGGAAATGTACACTGCCTCTTACAGGCACGATGCTTCCTGGATTTTATCAACATAACCACCCTGGACCACATAGTGAGCACTCCAACCAGAGGATCAAACATACTGGATCTAGCACTTACCTACATGGGAGAGCACTGCATACCCTCTGTGTCACAAAGCTGTTTCTTTCAAAATAAAAATCAACCTGGAAAATCAAACTAAACCAGTAATGGTTAGGAAGTATTCTAAATCAGACTACATCCTATTGACAGTTTGTCTAAATTCAAGGCTCATGCAAACCCCAAGAACACAGTTACCTGTGCAGAATATATTCACAGAAACCCTGTCCAAACATGTAAATGGCGGCATCAAGGTTACTATACCTACCACAAGTAAGACCAAATCTGGCATTGTAAACAAACCCCAATGGTGGAATCTTAACCTTAACAGAGTATATAACAAAAGAAAAAAGTCATGGTCAGAATCAGAAAGAGCATCTCTCATAGAAATGAGCTCTCTGATTTCAAATAAATAAGAAACTAATGTTTAATAAAATCCAACAAGGTGAAGTAATAAGGTGAGGTCAGGATAGCCTCACAGGCTAAGGAGAATTACAAGGCCTTATTCAACTATGTCTGAAACTTTAAAGGTAACACAGTTAGCAGTATGCAGAACTGTTGGTTAAATGTCACAACCTTCACCAGCCAGGGTGACATAGTGAATCTGCTGGCTGATAAATATAGTTCTACCTTCACCCCCTACACACTCCTTCCAATTGTCCCCTATGAAATCCCTTCTGATACATCCCCCTCAACTGTCAACAGGGAGCAGATCATTGTAGTACTCACTAAGGTCAAATTCCAACAAATTCCCTATTGCCTCCTAAATAGCCAAAAAACATGACATATCAGGAGCACTAGAAGCACTCATTAGCTAGAGCCTCAAAACAGGTTATATACCAGGTGAATAGAGGGCCACAGTGGTCATCCCTCTCTGTAAGGGTGGACCATTAACCAACCCCAAGAACGAAAGACACATCAGTCTGACAAGTCTAATATGCAAAGCCATAGAATGAATTATCATGGAAATGATCATCAAGGACAGGGGTCCTGATGGAGAGATGAAAAGTCAGCAAGCAAAGGAGCATAGTAGTGCTGAAATTGAATTCATCCTCAAGTCCTGGTGAGTACCTTCATGAGGTGGACCCTGTTTTTCACAAAATCTCACCAAGGCAACACTGATATATAGACTGTATTTACATTGCATATATCATGGACAGAAGTAAATCAAAAATAAAAAAGATAGCTGGGTGCACAAGACCCAGGATAGAAAAGTGCCCAATCCTGGTAGGTGCACTGGTGCCAGGACTGGAAAAAAATTACAGTGCAGAATCCTCAAAATACGTAATCCTACAATGGGGCCAGGCCAGGCTCAGGGGGAGGATGCCCCCCCCTGTTGTAGAAGGAAGTAGTAGTCCACAAAAACGACAAAAATTGATTGGCCAAAGAAGAGCCATAAATATGACAGAGTGGACCATTGAGGATAAGAAAGAAATTATGTATTGTTACTATTACGTAAAAAGCCCAGAATGTTCAGACGCAAGATATACAAAACAATTAAGAGAGAAATTAGAGGAAAGAAAAATACTTCCGCAGGAAAAACTGTCACAAGCTTCAAATAAAAATTTGCTTTCATTAATACAACAGATTTTTGAAAAACAGTATATAGATCAAGAAACTTTGATCTCTTTGGAAAAAGAAGCCTCTGAGGAAGTGAGAAAATATAAACAACAAAACCTAGAGATATTTGAAAAATATAAAAAAGAAATATGGACATGGGAAAGAGAGAGATTTGATATGGTGCAATATTTATGCAAAGGAGAAAGCCAAGTTAACTAATATAGAGAAGGCAGTCTCAAAGATATTCAAAGAGAAATACAGGCAAAGGCATCCAGATATGGAAAACTTCACAATAAAAAAATTACAAAGATGTAATGTGGAAAAGAAGATTAGTAAAGCTGAAGTTAAAGAAATAGAAGTTGAAGTTATGGAGTGCCTGCGAAGTGAAGGATTTAATGTAGAAGGTCTAAAACAGATTACATCACAGCATGATGGAGTGAGTCCCCAGAATAAGGAAAAGCAAGAAGATCAGGAGACTTGTGAAGAAGAAATATGGACAGGGGAAAGAAAAACAGATTTAATGTGGTGTAATATTTATGCAAAGGAGAAAGCAAAACTAACTAATACAAAAAGAGCAGCACCAAAGATATTTAAAGAAAAATATAGGCAAAGGAATCCAGATATGGAAAACTTTGCAATACAAAAAATAAGAAGACTAAGAGGAAAAGTAGAAAAATAAATTAGTAATGGAGAAGTCAAAGAAATAGAAATTGAGGTAATGGAACAGCTGCAAAGAGAAGGAGTCACTGTAGGAAATCAAATGCAGAAAGCACCACAATAGGATAGAGCAATGGATATCCAAATTAAGGGGAAACCAGTGGAACAGGAAGCAACAGGTCATGTGCCATATCAAGATATTTTGGATTCTTCCACAGGAAACCAGTATAAAAGTTCATTTGAAGCTAGACAGGAAGGAAAGGAACAGGAAACTGTGGAAACTCTGATGCAGTCAATATTGAGAAGTGGTAGGCCAGTGAGTTTCCATATGACAGAGCAACAGATGGCACAGGATGAAATTGAAGAGAATGTACCCCAAGAAGATGTTATGGAACTTTCTATAGAATGCCCACAGGAAATGGAAAACAAGGGATGTGCCCTCAGTATGGAAGAAAAGGAGTTAAGAGAAGAGTTGCTTTTATTTAATAGACAAAGACAGATATATTAAGATCAATGAGAGAAATAGACTGCAGGAGGTTAATAAAACCCCAAAAGTCAGAAGCTTGATAAAACAAATGAACACAGTAATTAGGACTGTCCATAGAGATCCATGGAATATAACAGAAGTAAAGAGAATATATTAATGTGCTGCTAAATTAATAACTGATAAAATTCTACCACAGGAACATAGGGTAGCGAGGGAAAAGGGGGGGGGAGAAAGGGAATACCATCATGGAAATATTGAATAGGGAAAACTATAAAGCAGCTAAGACAGGAAGTGTCATTGTTAGAAGATTATAGAAGAAGGAACAGATCAACAAAAATATTAAGAAAGATAGATGTGATAAAAGCAGTGCACAGTATTAGAACTGACCAGGATCTATTATGCACTATTGGAGATAACAAACTAAACATGTCAAAACAGATGGAAAGACTCAGAAGATACAAAGATAAATATAAGGGAAAAGCACAAAATAAGCAATGTACTAATGACCCAAAAAAGTTTTATAGAGAATTGGGAAATAAGGTAAAAGGAATTGACCGACTGACGAAAAAAGAGGAAGTATCTATGAAGATCCTGTGGAACATAACAAAGATGTTAAATGGATAGAAGAAGTAAAAGAAAGAATAAGAAGTTTAAAGGTACAGGATATGAAATGGAATGAAATAACAGCCAGAGAGATTGAAACAAAGTTGAGAAAAGCCTCTAATTGGAGAACCCCAGGCCCAGATGCAGTACCTAACTTTTGGCTTAAAGTATTAACTTCTTTACACGAGGATCTAGCCATGAGTAAGAACTATTTATATGCACACCCCGAACAGACACCGCACTGGTTAACAACAGGAAAAACAATGCTCTTACTTAAGAGTGAACCTGCAAGCTACCCTAAAAATTATAGACCAATAACTTGTCTTCCAACGGCGTATAAACTATACACGGGGATTGTCGCCAACAGAGTTTATAGTCATTAAGAAGAGAACTCAATTATGGCAGTAGAACAAAAGGGCAATAAAAGAAAGTTATATGGAATAAATGATCATGTGTTGTTAAATAAAGCTATAGTGGAGAACTGTAAGAAAGGGAATCATCTAAGTATGGCATGGATTGACTATAAAAAAGCATTTGATAGTATCCCACATTCATGGATAAAAGAGTGCTTAAAAATGTATAAGGTGCATCCTACACTGATTGATTACACTACAGTAACCATGAAACAGTGGCAGACCACTTTGCAATTAAGCCATGATAAAGGACAGATTATTATCCCAGGGATAAAAATCCAAAGGCGGATATTCCAGGGTGACTCCCTGTTGCCGTTGCTATTTTGCTTTGCCATTAATCCATTAAGCTGTTTACTTAACAGCTTAGGTCATGACTATAATTTGGCTTCTAGAAAACAACAAAGTCTAATGACTTCTCATCTTCTCTTTGTCAATGATTTAAAATTGTATAGCTCATCAGATGAGGAACTGAAAGCACAGCTGCAGGTTGTCAAAACATTTTAAGATGATATTGGAATGTCATTTGGTCTTGATAAATGTGCAAAAGCGACCTTTAAAAAAGGAAGATTGCTGCACCAGGACGTCAGTCTGGGACAAGAATGTGATATAAAAGAACTTGAGCAAGAGGGGATGTATAAATACTTGGGAATTGATGAAGGATCAGCAATAAAACATGAACAAATGCGAATAAAGCTTAGCAAGGAGTACTTTAGAAGACTTAAATTAATCCTGAAAACAGCATTGACACCTAGGAATAAGATCCAAGCTATAAATCAATTTGCTCTTCCTGTCCTAACTTATAGTTTTGGAGTGACTGACTGGCCCCAAAAAGTGTTGAATAGATTGGATATTAAAACAAGAAGGATACTTCATGCTCACCAAATGATTTATAAAAATCAGTGTATACCAAGACTATATATTCCCCGACCTGAAGGAGGGATGGCCCTCCTTGAAATTGATTACATGTATAGATCTGCAATTGTGGGACTCCACACATATCTACTGACCTCACAAGATCCAAATGTTATGAAAGTTTTGAAACATGAGGAGAATAAATCTAAGATGACATCTCTGCTTAATTTAGCAGAAGCATATCAACGTCAAGCAGGAATGGAAATCAAACCAGAAGTGGATAAAAAACAGGCAGCAACTGAATGTGCTAAAAAGCAAAAGAAAGAATATAAAGTGAAGGACCAGATGAGAAGGCAAGAAATGTGGAAAAAACATAAATATAGTTGCAAGTATAGAAAACTTCTGGAAGAGTCTCATGTTGATCAGGAATGAATACAGGAATGGTTAAGGCGAGGTGAATTTACATCAAGAAATGAAAGGTTAATATTGGTAGCCCAAGATAGTGGGCTACATACACGCTGGTTTACTAAGTCCATTGAACATGTGGGAGAAACAGACATATGCAGGGTTTATGGACCGGAATTGGAAACAGATACACACCTTATTGCTGGTTGCGACTCTCTAATGGCAGAGGAACTGTATACTGAAAGGCATAATAATGTGGCGAGATTGTTACACTGGAGATTGTGCAAACATTATGGTACTGAAGTGGCTGAAAAACACTGGAAACATGAGCCACAGAGAATCATAGAAAATGATGACGTTTACATCACATTGGATCATCCAATACCAACAGTCCAAAAGATAGATGCTAGAAAACCGGATATAGTGGTCCAAAAAAAGAAGACAAAAGTAGCATTGATCACTGAAATTGCCACATCTAGTGACTACAGTGTCTTGCGTACAGAGAGACACAAAGACATAAAATACCTTGATCTGCAGGCAGAAATGAGAGCCATGTGGAAGAAAGATACCCAGACAGTTCCAATAGTAGTAGGAGCAACTGGTCTTATAAAAAAGAATTTACAATCGTATTTAGATATGTTACCAATTCAAGTAACACCATACGAATTGCAGAAGGAGTCATTACTGGGCACATTGCGGGTGCTGTGAAGAGCACTTTTGGCTAACATCAAAGAGTGAAACAATACTGATTTAATGAACTTTAATCATACTTTGACTTAGGAATGGGGTCCATTCCCATCATGGTATTAGAAATCCAAAAGACTTGGAGAAATTAAAAAGGCAGAAGACATATAAAACCTACAGATACTGGACCCATCCCAGTTTCCATGCCTATTCAACCTGGTAGACTTCTTTGAGAGGGTCAACAAGGCTATGGATGAGGGTAAAATGGTGCATACTGCCTACTTTGACCTATTAAGGTGATTAATACAATACTCCACTCAGGTATTGTTGACAAATTCTCAGAACTAGGCATAAATCCATACATAATTTGCTGGATTGTTGGATTGTTGGTTGGTTCTTAGACAGAATCCATGAAGTCAGGATTGGTGAGACCACTTCCACCAGAAGGCTGGTCACCAGTAAGGTACCACAAAGCTCCATTTTGGGTCTGCTGCTGTTTGGCATATACTTCTCAGAAGTCAAGGCTAATACTTAAGCCCTGTGGCTCACCAAGTTTGCAGATGACAGTAAATTGGGAGCTATCATAGATTCCTTTCACTACACCAACAGCCTCCAAGAGGGTCTGGCACAAACACATGATTGGTGCCAGAGCCACGGATTAAAACTCAGCTTGAATAAATGCATTATAGTGCCCTTTAGAAAACTGTATAAACAAGCTGTTTACTCCAGTAATAAAATCCCCCCAAAAGTTGACCTAATTGTTAGGGACCTGAGAACATTTGAAGACAGTAATCTGGCCTTTAACTAACATTTAGACAAGATAGTAAGAAAATCTTTCCATATCTGCCAATTCATAAGCAAGGGTATGGTATCCAGGTCCAAGGAAGTTACAGTACTACTCTACTCAGTTCAGACCCATTATTGAGTACAATTTCACCTTAAGCATTTACTTAACCCTCACAACAGTTAGAGTGCCTTGAAAGGTTCCTCACTAGGAGAATTCAGGGTATGAATACCTTGTGGAGCTTTTCTCCCCAGGCATCTGCTGAAAAAGGACCTGGGTCCAGTCGGAATTTCCCAGTAAGCAAATATAAATAAATAAATAAATAAATTGTCCTGCATAGATCCTTTAAGGTCCTATCACTGTACTCAGTCTTCTAAAGGTTACTGAGAGGTAATATATGCCTGACATATAAGGAATCCACAGACCCTGCCCGATGGATCTCTTGCACATCCGCAAAACAAACAGCACCTGGAATACTAGCTCCAAGTACCTGAACTTTGCCTGCAACATAAACAGAATGTGCTGGAGACACTGTTATGTGTCACAAAGGACCCTGCACTATGGAACAGGCTCCCCATCCACATGAAACAGAGTTCATCCCTGACCATACTGAAACAAAATCTTGATCATTGATTGGGAAATCACAGATTTACCACTGGCCTGGTCCCCATGTCTGTGATGGACATAGGTCAACAGTAAGTTAACCAATATCAAACAAACTACTTCCTCACTGACATGCCTCACCATACAGGTGATATATTATAATCCACTTGAACATCTATTTTAAAGCACCCCTTTGAAATTAGTATAATCTCATCCTACTTTTCTCATGTCCTTTCCAGTCTACCTGAGCACCACCCTTGTCAACTCTACTTGGCTGTATTTTTATTTCATATTTTTTATTTATTCCAGAGCTAGCTGATTTGTTCTACTTTCTACTGTACTGTGAGATTTATATGCATCTATAATAAACACACTATGTCTTCTAGTATCATGTATTTCACTGCCTGCAGATTTATATATTTCTAACCTATGTTTCTGGTTTTATGGGTACCTACAGTTATCTCTGTATTGACTTTGTCTTGTATTTGAAGCTTTCTGTACTTAATGTTTTGACTGCATTGATATTGATTCTGTATGGAGCTTTTCTAGCTGGTTCTCTGCTAAAAATGGTCTCAAGCTCAGTCAGACTAACCCAGTTAACAAATGTAAAAATAAAATTAATAAATAAATAGGTGTTCAAAGTGTTCTGGGACAAAACTTGAATGGGTTGTATAGATTGGCTTTTAAAAACCCTGGTGGTTATCAACCTAGTATAAACCAGTGAACCTATGAACCATTCTGAATTCCCAAGTTGAACTTTATGGGTTTCTAGAAATAATTCCCTGAAACACTCCTGCAGACATTAAACATGGATGTGGTCATGGATTAACATCATAAGGAATATAACAATAAATAGCATTTTTCTGCTTTGACTTCAACTTTTGAGGGATATACCGTGAAAGGGTGACATCATTATACATATTTACTGCTATGTGACCTCTAAGTGCATCGTTACCCTGCATGCAGAAAAGCTTATCTGTAACAAGATCTAAGCAGTTCAAAAGGCCACGAAGAACCACATTCCAAAGACGCCCGAAAATATGTAAATGCAACTTTTATTTTCACATAAACGCTCAGATAAATACATTTTCATCCACAGACTTCATCAGATGAATTAACACAGAAAAAAACACCGAAAAAACAGCCCACTTATACCAGTGATGAGTTTTTGAATTCACCAATCGGCAGTCGTCATCGATTAAAGTCATGAATATTCATGAAACTCTGTCATCATATATTCAAAACACTATGGCTAAAAACACATTTCTAACACAGTCTATAACATCATGGTGGACATCTGTGGATGAAAACATATTTATCTGAGCATTTATGTGAACATAAAAGTTGCATTTACATATTTTTGGGAGTCTTTGGAGTGTGGTTCTTTGTGGCCTTCTGAACTGTTTACATTTTGTTCTGGTTTTAAGTGTTGAAGGTTGCTTCCCTGATCTCTTATTTGTTTTTATCTGTAACAAGACCTCATGGAATTTCTCAGTTACTATGTGTTCTTACAGTTTAAAGAAATATTTCTGAGATTCTGACCAAATGATCACCTTTCTCTGCTGTTATTATGGTACCCTTATATGGGGGTTGCTTACACTGAATGGAAGATAAATCAAAGAAAGTGAGACTTTGAAGCTCTGCAGGAATGTGATACAACTCTTTAGTAAAGTATTTTTTTTCCATAAAATGGTACAGATAGTACATAGAAACTAACTATTAGTTAAACATCTATGGAGGTTTATTTGTGTTTGTTTAAATCATTTTTCCAGACCTGATATGGAAACTGTAGGGTCAAAAATACAATCTTTTAAATGTAGCTTTCACTGTTCCGCTTTCCCTTTCAGTATTCTAAGTAAGTCATCATTTTCAGAAAACAAAAAAGTTTCTTGAGCTGCAGGGCTTCTAGCACATAAACAATGTAACATCTCGGGAATACAAAAAATGCTTGTGCTGTGTACATGGATAAAAAAGAAAGCAGGAAACTATCAATGACACTTCACAGTAGTACAAATTACTGTTATTGCAACTTTATTTAAAAATGGTATGATATTCTATGCTGTACGTTAATGTGCTTTATTTTTGAATATACTGTTACACAGCTGTATTATTTTTAATAAATTTGCTATAAACAGAAACTAATTTGTATTAGTACAGAATATGTGGATAACAAAGGGCTGAATTCCAAAAGCCTAATGTAGCTACAGCTAGATGGTGGAGGTGAAGGCCATATACTTTTGCAATATCAAACCGTGCATCTGGGTGAAGTCGTCCAATTTAGTGCCAAAGCATTGTACTGAATGTAATCCTTCTATGGCTGGCACCAGTAATGAGATTCTATAACAGTCTATGTTCACAGTTTACATTACCTATTTCAAGCAATGCCTGAGATTCTCAAGGAAATGGTGGGACTGCTGTGTCTGGCCAAAGTTCTCTGACTTAAATTGGACATGATATGGTAAGTTGGGAGCCTTCCTGAAATACTACTAGGTGTGACATACAGCTTGATCTGAATGGAGAGAAAGGTCTGAATGGAAAGATGATAAGTCAGCAAGCAAAGAAGAGTAGCATTACTGAAACTGAATTCACCCTCAAGTGTGAGTACCTTCACGAGGTGGATACTGTTTTTCAGAAAATCTCACCAAGATGACACTGATATATAGAGTGTATTTTATATAGCATATATCATGGACAGAAGTAGGTCAAAATTAAAAAAAAGAAATCTGGGTGCATAAGACCCAGGATAAAAAAGTACCCACTCCTGGTGGGCGCACTGGTGCCAGGACTGGAAAAAAAAATAACAGTATAGAATCCTCAAAATATGTAAACATTCCTACAATGGGGGCCAGGACAGGCCTAGGGGGAGGATGCCCCCCTCCCCCCTGTTGTAGAAGGAAGTAGCAATCCACAAAAATCACAAAAACTGATAGGCCAAAGAAAAGCCAGAAGGACAACAGAGTAGACTATTAAGGATAAGAAAGAAATTATGTATTGTTACTATTATACAAAAGCCCAGAATTTACAGACACAAGATATACAAAAAGATTAAGAAAGAAATTAGAGGACATACTTCCACAAGAAAAAATATCTGAAGCTTCAAATAAAAATTTGTGTTCATTAACACAACAGATTTGTGAAAAAACATTATATAGACCAATAAACTTTGATCTGTTTGGAAAAAGAAGCATCCGAGGAAGTGTGAAAATATAAAAAACAAAACCTAGATATTTTTGAAAAATATGAAAAAGTAATATGGACATGGGAAAGAAAGATTTGACATGGTGCAATATTTGTGCAAAGTCAAAAGCCAAATTAATCAATACAAAAAAAGGCAGCCCCGAAGATATTTGAAGAGAAATACAGGCAACGGCATCTAAATATGGAAAATTTCACAATAAAAAAAACAATATCACAAAGAGGGAATGTAAAAAAGTAAAGTAGAAGTTAGCAGCTGTGGTGGTGCAACAGTAGCATTGTTACCTCACAGCAAGAGGTTCTCCTGTTCGATTCTCAGCTTGAGTGCCTTCTGTGTGGAGTCCGCATGTCCTCCCCGCGGTCGAGTGGCATTTGAAAGACATGCGTGAATGGGCGTGCCTTCGCTGAAGGGTGGGCATCAGGCTGGCAACTCGGCACCATAAAAATCTACTGCCAATCATTAGCGGACCGGAGTTCCGCTGTGGCGACCCCTAACCGGGAAAAGCCAAAAAAACAAAGTAGAAGTTAAAACATTTGAAGTTGAAGTTATGGAATGCCTGCAAAGTGAAGGATTTGGTGTAGAACGTCTAACACAGGTTATATCACAGCATGATGGAATGAGTCCCCAAAGTAAGGAGAAGCAGGAAGATCAGGAGACATTTGATAACAAAATACAGACATGGGAAAGAAAATGAGATTTAATACAGTGTAATAGTTATGCAAAGGAGAAAGCAGAATTAATCAATACAAAAATAGCAGTACCAAAGATATTTGAAGAGAAATACAGACAAAGGAATCTGTTTGCGGAAACCTATACATTGCAAAAAATAAGAAGACAAAGAGGAAAATTAGAAAAGAAGATTAGTAATGGAGAATTTAATGAAATAGAAACTGAGGTTATGGAGTACCTGCAAAGTGAAGGATTAAGTGTAGAAAATCTAACTCGGAAAACACCACAACAGGATAGAGCAATGGACATCCAAATTAAGGAGAAACCAGTGAATGGGAATTAGCAGGTCAGTTGCCAAATGAAGATATCTTGGAGCCTTTCACAGGAAACCAGTATAAATGTTCATTTGAAGCTGGACAGCATGGAAGGAGCAGGAAACTACGGCATCTCTGATGCAGTCATTGTTAAGGAGTGATAGGCCAGTGAATTCACATACAGTATGACAGAACAACGGATGACACAAGATGAAAATGAAGGGAATGTGCCACAAGAAGATGCTATAAAACTTTCTATTGAATGCTTGCAGGAAATGTTGAATAAAAAATGTGCCCTCAGTTTAAAAGAAAATGAGCTAAGAGAAGAGTTTCTTGCTTTAATAGAGATAGACATATAAAGATCAATGAAAAAAATAGACTGCAGAAGGTCAATAAAACCCCAAAAGTTAGAAGTTTGATAAAAAAATGAACAAAGTAATTAGAGCTGTCCATAGAGATCCATGCAATATAACAGAAGTAAACAGGATAAATTGCTGTCTGGCTAAATTAATAACAGATAAAATTCTACCACAAGAACACACAGTAGTAAGAGAAAGGAAGGTGACAAATCAAATACCATAATGGGATTATAGAATAGAGAAAACTATAAAGCAATTAAGACAAGAAGTGTCATTGTTAGAAGAGTATAGAAGAGGGAACAGAGCAACAAAAATACTCAGAAAGATAGACATGATAAAAGCAATGCACAGTATTATAATGGATCAGGATTTATTATGCACTATTGCAAGCAATAAACAAAAAAATATCAGCATAGGCAGAAAAACATAGAAGATGCACATTTAAATATAAAAGAAAAATACAAAATAAGCAATTTATTGATGACCCAAAAAAGTTTTATAGAGAACTGGGAAGCAAGGTGAAAGGAATTGAAAGACTACCAAAAAGAGAAGAAATATACATATTTTGGAGAAGTATTTATGAAGATCTTGTGAACATAACAAAGATGCTAAATAGATAGAAGTAAAAAAGAATAAGAAGTTCAAAGATACAGGATATGAAATGGCATGAAATAAAGCCAGAGAGACTGAAACAAAGTTAAGAAAAGCCTCTGACTGGAAAACTCCAGGGCAAGATGCAGTACCTAACTTCTGGTTAAAAGTATTAACATCTTTGCACGAAGATTTAGCCATGAGTAAGAACTATTTATATGCACAACCTAAACAGACACCAACCTGATAACAACAGGAAAAACAATGCTCCTACTTAAGATTGAACCTGCAAGCTACCCAAAAAACTATAGACCAATAACTTGCCTTTCTATGATGTATAAACTATACACTGGAATTGATGCCGACAGAGTTTATTGCCATTTAGAAGAAAACTTAAGAGCAATAAAAAAAAGTCATATGGAACAAAGGATCATTTGTTGTTAAATAAAGTCATAGTGAAGAACTATAAAAAAATGGAAGAATCTAAGTATGGCATGGACTGACTACAAAAAAGCATTTGACAGCATCCCACATTCATGGATAAAAGAGTGCTTAAAATGTATAATACATCCTATACTGATAAATTACATTACAGCGACCATGAAAGTCATGATAAAGGACAAATTATTATTCCAGGGATTAAAAATCCAAATGGGAGTATTCCAGGGTGACTCTCTGTCACTGTTGTTCTTTTGCCTTGTCCTTAACCCATTAAGGTGTCTGCTTAACAGATTAGGTCATGACTATAATTTGGCTCCCAGAAAGCAACAAAGTGTAAAGACTTCTCATCTTTTCTTTGTCCATAATTTAAAACTGTATAGTTCATCAGATGAGGAACTGAAAGCACAAGTGCAAGTAGTCAAAACTTTTCAGATGATATAAGAATGTCATTCGGCCTTGATAAATGTTCAAAAGCGACCTTTAAAGCAGGAAAGCTACAGCACCAATAAAACATCAGTCTGGGACAAGAATGTGATATAAAAGAACTTGAGCAAGAGTGACTGTATAAATATTTGGGAATTAATGAAGGATCAACAATACAACATGAACAAATGTGAATAAAACTTGGTAAGGAATATTTTAGAAGACTTAAATTAATCCTGAAAACAGCGTTGACATCAAGGAATAGAATTCAAGCTATAAACCAATTTGCTCTTCCTGTCCTAACTTACAGTTTTGGAGTAATTGACTGGCCCCAAAAGGTGCTGGATAGATTAGACAGTAAAACAAGAAGGATGTTTCATGCTCATAAAATGATTTATAAAAATCAGTGCATACCAAGATTATAAAATCCCTATTCCAACGGAGGTATGGGCCTCCTTAAAATTGATTATATGTATAGATTTGCAATTGTGGGACTGCATACATATCAGATGACCTCACAAGACCCAAACATAGTGAAAGTTTTGAAACATGAGGAGAATAAATTTATGATGACTTCCCTTCAAAGTTTAACAGAAGCATATCAGTGTTAAGCAGGAATGGAAATCAAACCAAAAGTAGATAAAAATCAGGTAGCAACTGAATGTGCCAAAAAACAAAAGAAAGAATATAAGGTGAAGGATTGGATGAGAAGGCAAGAAATGTGTAAAATGCATAAATATAGTTGCAAGTGTAGAAAACTTACTGAATCTGCTAAAAAAAAACAAAAAAGAAAACAAAAGAAAGAATATAAGGTGAAGGATCAGATGAGAATGCAAGAAATGTGGAAAATGCATAAATATAGTTGCAAGTATAGAAAACTTTTTGAAGAGCGTCATGTTGATCAAGATCAAATGCAGGAATGGTTAAGGAGAGGCAAATTCAAACCAAAAGATGAAAGGTTAATATTGGCGGCTCAAGACAGTGGCCCACTTACATGTTGATTTACAAAGTCCATTGAACATGTGGGAGAAAGACAAATGTAGGTTTTGTAAAACAGAATTGGAAACAGTTGCCCACCTTGTTGATGGTTGTGACATACTAATGGCAGGACTATATACTGAAAGGCATAATAATGTGGCAAGACTGTTGCACTTGGGATTGCGCAAACATTATAATACTGAAGTAGCTGAAAAACACTAGAAAGATGAGATGCTAAGCATCATACAATATAATGAAGTCTACATCACATGGGATCACCCATTACCAACAGTTCAAAAGATAGATCTGAGAAAACCAGCTATAGTGATCCATGAAAAGAAGACAAAAATAGCATTGATAATTGAAATTGCTATACCCAGTGACTACAGTGTCTTGCATACAGAGAGACAGAAAGTGAAAAATATCAGGATTTGCAGGCAAAAAGGAGAACAATGTAAAAGAAAGATACCCCGACAGTTCCAATAGTAGTAGAAACAATCGGTCTTATAAAAAAGAATCTACAATTGTATTTAGATATGTTACCAATACATGTAACTCTGTACGAACTGCAGAAGGAGTCATTACTGGGCATATTGCGGGTTCTGCGAAGAGCACTTCTGGCTGACATCAAAGACTGAAACAATACTAATTTCAATAACTTTAATCACAATTTGACTTAGGAATGGGGTCTATTCCTGTCATGGTATTAGAAATCCAAACGATTTGGAGAAATTAAAAAAGAGGTAGACCTACATGTTGATGAGGCTTTCCAGCATAATAGCTTCATCTGTAGCCATCATGCCTACATTCACCCATATGAAAAAAGGCCAGTAGCCCCCAAGGGATTTAAATACATATTTTAACTCATTCAAATCTAAAACACCTTTTTTTGTATACTTCCAGTTCATACCCATACCACCATATGGCATTTAGAACTTTTGTGGGTCTGGCTTCTTTAACTGCATGACTTACCAGATAATAATGGGCAGTATTAGAAAGAACAAGGAGTTATTAACAAAATGACACTATGATTGTTAGTTTAGGGTGTCCTGCAGTGGAGAAATTAATCCTTGTTTGTCACTTCTTATTCATATTTTCAAATTTATGTTAATATTTTTATAGCTGAAACTCCTACATGTTATTGAGTTGTATGGTGTGAAACATTAATGTGGGAGACAGTACAATTCACTGTTAATGCTGGTTTATATCACACTATACTGGAAATATTGCTAGTTGTTTGCTATTAATTATGAAAACAAACAATATTTCCATATGTAGTTAAAACTGAGTGACTTTCAACTGTTACATGACATTAAATGAAATCGTAGATGTTGTTGAAGAAATCTGTCATTGATATTTGTACTGTAAGTTGCACATCACGAGAGATATCCAGTATTATTTTGCTAATTATAAAATTAAGCATGTGTTTTCATATTCCTGTAAATATCTCAATAATAAGGCACTTAGGAATTTCTTATTGTCACATGAAAGATTATGCCTAGTTAACGGAATGTTCTAACAATATATGTCTAGGGTGTACAGTTTTCAAGACAGGAAACTTTGTGAAAGTTTACAAAAAATATAATTTAGGGTTTGTTTGCTTATAATATATTACAGTATTTATGGAAAAGGCTATGAATGCACTGACTATTATGACTGTAAAGAACACTTCTTACTGATAACGTACTTTGTACAGTTTTAATAGCTTTTACAATTCAAAAAATATTTACATTTGTTTGTGTTATGCTTTTTATGTTTATTTTTTAGAAAATGTTTTGGAATGCAAGATATGTGTAGGCTGCCTGAGGTGTGACATTCCATACCACATAGGTGTTAATGAGATAACAGTACAGCAATGTCTGCAGTCTCCAAAAGAAGTTCAGGAACAGCTCGCAGTACAGCCAGTCACATATGTGCATACCCAGGCTTTCTCTTCTAACTCTTGACACCTGCAATGCAATTTCACCTGTTTATAGAACTAGGTACTTAAAGCTTTCTGGCTTACTACCAGGTATGCCCTGCTGCTAGTTCCACATACAGGTGAAAATGCCAATTCGTTGACAAGTCCGATTGGCTTTAAAGGGATTCACCATTTAGTCAACCTTCTACATTGGCAAACCTTGCCAATGTACACTGCTAACTTTGGTTAGTGGGATGGACCCAATTCCTCCTTTGGAATCAGCACTGGGATTTGGCAGTTCCTGTTACATTATGCTAAATAGGGGTTGGTAGAACCTCATCTTTTAGAATCATGCATGGCACAACTGCTCAGCATAGTGTGCTCTTCCAGTTCCAATGCATTTTGGAATCTGTCCCCAAATCGCTCTCCTATGGCTTAGCAAAATTAAGAGTGTCAATTATCTATCACCTTAAACATGTTTTGCTTTCTATTAAAAAAAAAAATCATCTCTGAATGAACCATTGAGGGCAGGATTCAAAGTAACAAACACACACCAATAAGATCATTTTCAGGAAGGGACAAACATAGCTACCGGCATGTTTCAAGAATTTGTTTTATATCATCTACATTGAATTCTTTTGTTATATAGCAGACCAACCTTTGAAAATATTCTCATCCATTTTTCTCCCTAATCACAGAAGTTAGTTAAATGATGAAAAAGCAGTTCAATTATAAAGGTTTCATCTGCAGTTACAGTATATCTGAATGCATACATTCAAATATGGCACACTCTCTGCATCATACTTTCACACATTTCAGCCATCTTGTCAAGGTATACATATGCAATAACAAGAATACAGTGCTAATAGGTTTTCTGGTTACTAGCAGAAACAAACAGCATTTACAGTTAAATACTAAGCTGTTAGTCATCAGACTATTACACATTTTGGCAATGGATAAAGGTCAAAATTAAACCATGTATCTTGTATGCATGGGTTAAAGACTTTAACCATTATGCCAACCCTTAAACGCATGAGAATATGGGTCTATATTATATGAACGAAAGTTCATATAAGCGAAAGCTCAATGAGCGAAAATCCTGGACATCAAAAACAATATTGTGGGGGGCTGTACCCCTCACACACCCTGCTAAATTTATATTCCAACTCTGAGATCACACTACAATGAGAAAAGGGCAACTACTCCAATCTTCACTGTACTGCGATCCCACAACACACATCTCGATGTCCGAGAGTTTCACTCATTAGAGCATTTGCTTATATGAACTTTCATTCATATAATATAGACCCTGAGAATACATATCATAATGCAGTACTAACACATTTTATAAACTGACAGAGTCCAGGTTAGGGGATCACATCAAGTACACACAGACAGGACACACAGATGATCACTCAGGCAGTACCTGTAAAAATGGTCAGTTGTGATCAGTGTACCATATCTGTAAGCAAATGTAAATTAAAATTAATATAATATTAATAAAAATTTCCATTCCACGGTCACCATATTAGATCATCACCTTAGCAAGATTGTTTTCTTTTTAATGATGAGTTGCCCTTCTCCAGAGGTTTTGTGAATTGCAGACAAAATCTTCAATTCCATATGATTTATTCTATTCAAAATGTAACCTTTGGCCATATTCACACACCCTTAGTATCAAGAATTCATACATGTAAACACTTAGCCAAGTAAAACAACATGGACTGCTCTCATTTGCTTTTCAGGGGCTTCTAGATGTTTTACATCTTTACTATCTCACTTTCTTTGTAAAACTACTGCCAGCTTTTTATAGTTCAAAAATAACTCACTTGACTAGAGCAATTTTGTGTCACAGCAAAACAACTTAAAATGTTGAGTGTTTGGTTCAGCTTATCAAATAATAATAACAATCATGATCATCATCATCATCATCACATCATTCCCTCTGGGGAGGTTACCGAAGATTAACTTGTTTTTCTGAAATTACAAAGAGGAAAATGATGAGTAACATGTGCATGTCATCCTGAGGTTTTGCTGTGCAGTGCAGCTTTGATGAGCAAAGTTGTGTAACCATGTTAGGACTCTGACATATCAACACACTAAGGTTTTCTCCCAGTTTTGCTGATACTTTTATAATGCAGCCAGTCACACAGATAGACCAGTAGAGGAGAGATTGGTTCACAGCACATGCAGAAAATTTGGGGTGCGTGGGTGCCAAGAGCTTGAAATGGGAGAGAATAGTCCTGCAGGACAATCTTTGTGGTAGCAAACTTCAAGGGGTACAACTTCTTTCAGTTCTGTCTTATTTTAACAGCAGAACTATAACAATATGCCAAATTTTACAAGTTTCATCAAAAATAAATATTGTTATATGGGACTTCTCATGTAGTCTTATTACCTTACACAGCACACTTTATATTATGCTTATATCATACACTGAGAAGAACAATTCTTTTTTTTTCATTTTAGATGATCACAAAGATATGATAAAGAAGGAATCAAGCAAATGCTGACCTGTACACAATCAATTCATACAAATATGTAGATTATTTTAACTAATAGTGGCTTTAGTATCTGAAATACTGTCCTGGACAAAATTAACCAAAACTACAGCATTCTGCTTTTGCTATTGCTTTAAACCATCTAGATTGCTGCTGATGAAAACAACCATACCACAGTGCTGTATGCATCATGTTGCAGCTTTGAAATTATATTTGTAATTAGAGTGATACAACAGGGTGGGGGATTCCAAAAGGTCTTACACTACAGTACTATAACTTTGCAAAGTAAATAAAAGGCAATATAATGTTTTTTGCATGATTACACAATTAAAGAACAATGTAACAAGTTCATATGTAATATGCATGTGAGATGTAACACTGACTAAAGCAGATTTATGTAAACCAGAAAGTACAACATTGATACATTTGGCAAACACTGCTTAACTCCAGAATATAGCATAGATAACACACCGCTTCAAAATAATAAGATAGAGATCTATTTACTTGGGCGAATAGTTCCCTCATATTTTCTCATTACTCTGTAATGGTGGTTAAGAAATCTTTTTCTCTTGTACAGCTCATCACAAATGGCATTTCTTTCAGAAATCCTCATGTCCCTGTACTCCGCACTGATTAGACCCATCATTGGGTAAAATGCCCCCTTTCGGATCTATCTTACTAAGTGTAGCAAGTGAGTGGAAAAATAAACACAGAAATTTGAAACTAAAAAAGATCATGTGCTAAAAAGACCTAATCTACCAAGAAAGACTAGAGGCTTTATCTGTGTACTCATACACAATCCCTAGAGGTAATCTGTGCCATGATTATAGGTCTACAAGGAATACAGTTGTCCAAAAACTCCTATGTGTCCACAAATAAAACAGTTCAACTAACACTAGGACCAGAGATCTAGATCTACTCAAACAACATGGATGGATAGATTTGTCATGCAGCACCTATACCTTCTCTGGAACAAACTTCTTCTGCAAGTTAAGCAGTATGACAAACTGTCTGCATTTAAAAAGGAGGTGGACAACTGATTAGGTATTCATAATTTCTTACCTGGTATGACTGACCAGGCACTCCTTGAAAAGTGAGGCAAGGCCTACGAGAAGATACTGGCAAAGCATAAATGGCATCATGACCCAGTTGCCCTGTAAATCCTACAATCCTACAGGTAATCAACTAATGCAGTATATGTCAGCTATGCTTACTTTATGGTTAAACACACGTGTGCATGCATAAACATGCAAACAGAAACACACACACAAAAAAACACTTGCAGCTATCCACAAATCAAGCAGTCCAGTGAATCTGGACATAGTTCAGCAGAAAAGCAAATTACAGTGGAGAGACTGATTCATCACAAAATAACTACCCCATCTCTGGAACTGCCACTTTAGATAAAAGAATGTGGGATACTATTTTCCTTTAAGAAGTAGACAACTGAATGGGCATTCACAAGTTCAAGCCTAGCATGGGTGAAATGTCACTCCTTGAAAAAGCGAAGCAAGGTCCGAGGGTGGGCGCTGACAAAGTGTAAATTGCCACATGGCTCATTTGCCTTGTATTTGAATGATTCTATGATATCTATATCAATATATTATATATACATACATATCTCTCTCTATCTCTTCATATATATATATATATATATATATATATATATATATATATATATATATATATATCTGTGAATACATATCTATACACACACACACACACACACACACATATATATATATATATATATATATATATATATATATATATATATATATATATATATATATATATATATATATATATATATATATATATATATATATATATATATATATATATATATATATATATATATATATATATATATATATATGTGTGTGTGTGTGTGTTTGTGTGCATGGGACTAGGACACATGCTCAACTAGCATATGTCCAAATCACAAAACATGGAACACACATATACGAAAGCACTTAACATCAAAAAGTGCTTCCGTGTATGTGTAGTTCAAAAAAAAATCTACATTTCTGCAGGGGGCTTCACCCCCCACACCCCCTACTTTATTATTCTCACTCCAAGATACAGTAGAGAAAAGGGAATTTCCCCTTACCCACACTGTAGTCCGATCTATGAAACAGGCACACATACACGGAAGCGTTTGTCGATGTTAAGCACTTTCGTGTATGTGTGTTTGATGTTTTGTGATTTCGACATATGCTAGTCGAGCATGTGTTTAGGTCCCATGTGCAGATATATATATATATATATATATATATATATATATATATATATATATATATATATATATATATCTATATATATATATATATATATATATATATATGTGTGTGTGTGTGTGTGTGTGTGTATCTAACAAGGGAAAGGGGAATGCACATTACAGATATTACTACACAGTTGTACTGTGCAGTCTCCCAAGCACTTTACTGTACTTATAAAGTGGTCACCTGTATTTTTCTTGCAGGTTAAATTTCATGTTTGGTCATTTAGGTATGATAATCATTGTAGTGTATTTTAATGTAAAATAGTTTCTTTTCTCATTTCAACTATCTGGCCCCTGTGCAGGTTTTTAAGTTTATAATTTTGTAGAACTGTGATATGAAGTTTTCTGGGTAGTCATTTATGTGACCCTTTTGTCATATTTTTTGTGCTGTGTTGCAGTTTTGTTTATTAATAGGTGCCAATACTATACATCTCAACAGCAGTTCTTTAGGTACTATTAACTTTTTGAAGCAGTAACCATTTTGGAATTAGATACAGTGTGCATTGGGTGGTGTTGCCACCTCACAATTGGATGTTCTCCAGTTTGATTCTCGACTGGGTTTCCTTCTATGCAGAGCCTGCATGTCCTTCCTGCATTTGTGTGAGTTTTCTCTGGGTGCTCTGATTCCCTTCAACATTCCAAAGGTACGCATTAGAGCAACTGGAAACTCTAAACTGGCCATAGGTGTGAGTGAGCATTTAAGTGTTATGGAACAACAAGTACAGCAGGGATAGCCACCTGGTGGAGTGAACATAATCCCTAGACGATGGTCGCTGTTGATGTGACACCCTGATCCCGTATGTAAATGAGAAAAATCATCACAAAATCATTAATTTTCTCTTGTAAGTGTGAGGAAGTCACAATAACAATAGATTTATAAGTAATAGGATTGCTGCTGCAAGAAATCATTTATGATTTGGAACTAAGCAGCAGCTGATACCCAGACTTCTAGACAGATCATTTTTATCAGCTGAGAATCCATAACTTTATATTATTGTGGTACTGTAGATTAGTGGTTAGGCTCCAAGCCAGGTATAAAAGAAAGTTTTCTAGTGTTTTTTACTTTTTGGCCTAGACCCATTTTCTGTGCAAATATATGTATATGTGGTGGAATAAATCAGTTCAGGAATATGAGGAGCAGTAAGATTCTACTGCAGTGAATATGAATATATGTATATGTATAAATATGGGGAGCAATCTCCCATATTTATATGACCTGGTGAATAATAGATATAATGGTACCATGAGTTCTTGCTGAAGTGTTCCCAGGACCTTGTTACTAATTCTGCCTCCTCCCTGTGCTTTGTTTGGATCACGTTTGTGTAGTTCTTTTTCAATATAATCTAATTTGTTTCCAGTACCTGGGGTTACCTGGATGTTACTAGGACAGCTTATCTTTTGTGGAGCCAAACTATTTTGCATAATATTTTGTAAATATATGTATAATCTGTTGTGTCTGAGAATAAATTTTAGAATCTGCACAGTTTTTCAGTTTGCATGTCTTTACTCCTTCCACATCTTATGTATCTATAAAAAGGTTTCTTATTATGCTCAATATCTGTATATAAATTATTTCATTTTTTTCTTGATCTTGTTTCACACTATGTGGATGTTTGTCCAGCTTGTGTATTTCAGTTTTCAAAGTTGTAGTTCACCTTCTCTTCCATTTCTTATATTTTTTGTCTCTCACCTTAATCAAATATCTTGTTCTTATGGAATTATATCCCCCCGATGCTGTATGCCTAGATCCTGATGTTAAACATGTTTTTGATTTTTTTGCACTCAATTTGTCTTTCAAAACTTTCCACATTCCATCTGCAGTTTTTCCACTGAACACTTCACTCCAGTTAGTTTTACATAGTGACTGTTTTGCTTCCATATAATGTGTAAGTTAACCTTCTGTGCATTGGCTTAGATTTCAGTTTGGCAGAGTTATCTAGCAACAAATTAAACTTTACAACCCCATGATCACTGCGCATCAACAGTGGTAAAACCTGAATTGATGTAACAGTAATTTCTTTAAGAACACAAACAATGTCTATATGTTCTGTCCCCTGGTAGGTGTTTTTACAATCTGAACCAGTTGTTGTTCCTGAATATATGTTGTGAATAATTTCCTTACTAATGTTGTTGAATCAATATTATTCCAGTCTGTTTCTGGTAAATTTAAGTCCCCAGCTAATATTATTCTTCCCACCTGTGTTTCATGCAATAAATGTATGAATTCCTCTAGGTCATCTACACTTGACTTTGGTGGTCTATACATTGCAACAATTGTTATATGTTCTAGGATTGGTGTTATCACTGAACATGTAATAATTACAGGTCTCATAACTATCTTTAATCCCTATCATAACACTTCCACCTCATTTTTGTTAGAATATCTGTTACAGTAAAAACATTTATACTCTGACAGAACTGGTTTTCAGTCATTGTTCTGTAACCATGTTTCACAAACAATAACAACATCAATTTTGTGGGAATATAACAAAATGTTCAATAAAAAAATGTTATTATTAATGCTCCTTGCATTAACAACCATCAGAGATGCATCAAATGTTGCTATCTGTGAACTGTTACATTTTTGACCTGGCAAAAATCCTGCCCAGTGTTTGTCAAATATTGCAAAGTATCTCCTGCAAAAATTCTCTTCCCTGATCTTGACAAATGCACGCCATCGTGTCTGAACACGTGTGCCCAAAACTAGGCTTGGATTTAATTTTTTTAAAACAAGATGTTTTTCCATGTAGGTATTTACCCAAAAAATATTTTCATTCAAAGTGACCTGAATATCCTTTCTATAGGTGATTTGTGAAAAATATGTCCTAACATTAGTACAAGCTATACTACCTAAGAGGGCTGTCAGTTCCCTGCTAACAGTCAGAGAATCCTTGCGGATGAGATCAGTTGTACCAACATGAATAAAAATGGCTTCATACTACCTTACATTAAGGCATTTCAACGCTTGTCTCACATCTTCTATTTTTGCTCCTGGCAAGCATAATAGTAGTCAATGTTCATTATCTTCTCTGCAAATATAAGTATTAGTTCATCAAATAATTGAATCTCCAATTACAAGAATATCTTTGCTTGCTAGCTCTGAAGAATCTTCAGCTTCCAATGCAGTAATATCTGCTCTATCAATTGTTACGAAGGATAGATGTTCATCACCATTAGTCTTATTAATCCCACTGTTTTCACTGTGTATTAAATTCTCATCCAGCTAGTATTGTAAATACACAGCTTGAGCCATGTAGTTAACATCTGGCTTTCTCTTCTTTTTTCTTACGGTGATGTTCTTCTATCCTTTTTTCTACCTTCTCTTTTGGAAAAATGGTGCCTTTTTCTGTAGACTGAAGGTTTTCTGATAGAAAAATATTATCATTCCCTGTAACCTGCGTGTTACATAACAAATCAGTGTCCTTTTTAGTAAGTATTCTCTTTCCTTTATAGTCATTAATCAGTTTTTTTTTCTTCCTTGTTATTTGTTGTGAACCACTTCCTTTCTCTCTTTTTTGTTTCCTTCTAAACAAACCAGATCCTTAGATTGTTGAATACTTGCATCCAGAATTCCAAAATTGTCAGGGGCATTGTCTTGTTTCATAGAGATTGAATGATCTTTGCAGACAGTAGATGCATCATTTCCTAAATGTGTTCTATTTGTTCTATGCCTAACATTATTTAGTTCATCAGTCCAGTCATTAATATATGAAACAACAGTTCTCCAAGCCATGCCAATTGTACAAGTGCAATCATCATCATTAAGTCTAGATTTACTTCTAACAATGGTAAGCAATCATCCAACTTTTGACACGAGGAACGCAGATCACCAGTGTTATCATCTGTTACCTTTGGTTCTACTTCATAACACTAAAATTTCATAATGTTGAATTTCATAACATTGAGGCCATGACATCAAAAATTCAAAACACTGAAAACCCAAAACATTGAAAACTCAGAACATTGAAAGTGTGCTTCAATTAACTTTTTTCCACTGTATTGCTATCTTGAAGTTGGCATATTTAATTTACGGGGGTGGGGGGCAGAGCTCCCCACATTGGGGATGCAAGGGAGCTTGCCCCCTGCAGAAACATAGTAGAAAGTGTGTTTGTTAGTTAGGTGTTGTTGTAGGTGGAGAGGATGTTATTTACATATGCATTGTAGTTTTCAATGTTATGAAGCACACTTTCAATGTTCTGAGTTTTCAATGTTTTGGGTTTTCAGTGTTTTGAAATTTAGATGTTTTGGTCTCAATATTATGAAATTCAATATTATGAAATTTCAATGTTATGAAGTACATGTGCATAGCATTTATTCCACTGTATAAGATATTTGTGCATTGGCAAATCGTTAACTGCACATTCATTTAAAGAATCTATATTCAGCTTCAAACTAATAAAATATTGTAAAAGAAAAAGATAGTCAAAATCAGTAACCACAAAATTCAAAGAGAACTTAAATCAACTTTTATGACAAAAAAATCAAACAAGCAATACACAAAAGAATACTAAAGTAAGTACAGTACAGTAAAGTTGTTCTGACCATACAAGCTCTGCAAGCCAGACAAAAGTTGTAATTTCTTACTATCACTCGCAGTTAGACTTCTTTTTTAACAGTAAAGATTAATAAACCACAAACCAAGGTAGGACTGTTTAGATATGCCCAGGACTTTCCTCTCTGCAGAGTGTGTGAATTTATAGCTGTCTAGGCCCCTTGGGGTGGCTAGAGCTTGCCTCTCTAAAACCTATCCCTTTCTAGCAACAAACAGTGAAATTAAAGGTAAAACAATAAAATATGAATCAAAGTAAATCTTGTCAGCAAGCTATCCCTTCCTACCTACAAACAGTGAAAAACAGTGATAACAAATAAAATATAAATTCAAATAAAACTTCTCTTACTGGTCAACTCCATAGTAAATCACAAACCAAGGTAGGATTGTTTACATATGCTCAGGATTTCCCTCTTTGCAGTCTGTGTAAATTTATAGCTGCCTAAAACCCTTGGGGTGGCTAGAGCTTACCTGTCTGAAACCTATCCATTTCTAACAACTAACAGTGAAATCAAAGGTAAAACAACAAAATATGAATCAAAGTAAATCTTAACAAGCTATCCCTTCCCACCTACAAACTGTGAAAAACAGTGATAACAAATAAAATATAAACTCAAATAAAACTTCTCTTACCAGTCAACTCCACAGCAAATCACAAACCAAGGTAGGGTTGTTTAGATTTGCTCATGATTTTGGGGACCATTATGTTGAAAATTCAGTAGAGCAGCATGTTTATTAATGTAATTAAAAATCTATAAATAGACAACCTTTTCAAATAATTTGATGAAAACATGTAGCTAAATATAGGGTTTTAGATCAACGAGGACTCATTCAATTGCACAGGAATATCACATTAAGGGAAAGCAATAGCAGGTTTCCAGGAGTGAAGAACTCCTCCTCACAAAGAAATTGATAGGTTCAAAATGAAAGTAAACACATGTCAAGCAAGATACCATCTCATTGTGAGAAAGAAGAGATGTAACACATTAATTTTAACAGTATCTAATAGGCTGAATCAGTCTTTTGATCTATTTGATTATATGGGGGAAAAGAAGATGTGACTAAAAGAACAACGCAAAGTCAGATTAAGTGAGGTGATCTAAGGCATACTAGTTGGAGCAGGTAAGGAAGTGCTGTTTGCAATTAGAGGAGCTTAGAATATATGAAGCCACGGTATAAGCAATATCTGTTGAAGTAGAAACCTGCAAGCCTTGCACAGAAATTGAAAGCAATTGATTTTTTGAAGCTCTCTCTCTCTCTCTCTCTCTCTTTCTCTTCAAGAAGAGCTCTGTAAGTAGATCAAATAAAAATAATTGACAAGCCTATATCACTGTCTGAACTCAAAATTCAAATTCATATATTAAAACCCAATAAGTGAACTGGAAATGATGGTATAATGCCTGAAGTATACAAAATGATTACTAAGGATGTTTTGAGTATTTTATTAGAGGTATTTTCATAGTTTCACAGGTTCATAGGTAGGTACTAGGCTATTGGCCCTAGGGTCTACATAAGCCTAGACAAAAAGGTACTCTGGCTTTCGCCACCGAAGAAAATTATTTTTCTGTGCCCCTGTTTTCAATAGATGAAAGAATTATGAAGCTACTACCATCCTGGAAATATACCATAATAGCCCCAATTTTAAAACCAGACAAGGACTCGGCACAATGCTCTTCATATAGACCAGTTTAAAGGTCCATAGGTTCATAGGCATGTACAAGGCTAATGGCCCTGGAGCTTTTACAAGCCTGGCCCATAGAACTGTCCTGGCATCGTACCACCTGACATTAGTTCCCAGTGCCTCTATCAAGTAGAGCCACTAGAGTGATCCCCAGGGTGAACTTTCTATTTCCCATCCACTCATCAAGATTTCTGTTAAAGAGGGCCAGAGAGGTGCTCCACTTGACATGTATGGGAAGTCTATTCCAGAGCATGGGCAGTCTCTGGGTTATGAGCCTGTCCCTTCAGCATGTTCTGTTGATTGTGGTAATTAGGTTGAGGTCTCTGCAGCATGTGGTGTGGAGGGATTTGAATTTCTTTAGATGTAGCATTTCTAGCAGAGCTGGTTCAGACATGGCTTTTTAAGTCAAGCAGAGATTGCCTCTTAGTAGACGATTTGAGACATAGAATAGCCAGAGTTTTTTGAGTCTGTCCATGTAGGGCATTTGTTTAAGGCCTAGGATCCTCTTTGTGAGGTATTTTTGTGGTCTTTCCACCTATTGCATGTGTCTAGTGCAGTACATGCCAAATGGGGCAATGAATGGCCTAATGAGGGAAGTGTAGAGAGAGAGATGGTGACCTCTTTCTTCCTGGATGCAAAACTCTTGGTAATGAGATGTGCCACATAGAAGAACTTTCTGACCACAGTGGCAATGTGGTGGTCGTAGGAGAGGTTGCTGTCAACCTGTGTCCCCAGATCTCTTATAATGCCTTTAGTGTTCAGTGGGCTCCCACCAATGTGGTAATTAGTGGGAAATCAGTTTTTCCCAAAGGGGGTGACAATGAATTTTTTGGCATTAAGCTTAAGGCCATGGTTTTGACACCAGCCATTGGTCTCATGGAGGCCTTTCTGTAGGATGTCTACATCCCTTGGGGAGTTAATAATGGTTCCCAGCTTGCATTTGTCTGCTAACTTGGTCAGCCAGAGTCCCTCTATGTTGGCCTGGTCTTCTGAGAAGTAGATGCCAAACAAGAGAGGACCCAGGACTGATCCCTATGGGACTCCACTCATGATTGGTTGGCAGTCTGACTTGGAGTCCACTACTTTCATACTGTGGGTTCTATCTGTTGTATTTGCAACCCACCTAGTAATATAGGGGTTGATGCCTAGTTTGGTGAGTTCATCAATAATTCCTGCATTGGTAATGGTATCAAAGGCCTTGGCCAGATTGAGGTCGGTTATATGAACTGCCTTGCCCTCAGCCACAGCTCTGGTGACTGACTCAAAGAAGTCAACCAGGTTGAGCAGGCATGATCTACCTTTTACAAAACCAAATTGCATGGGATTTACAGTTTGGAGATTCCCTATATCCTTGTAAATTATGTCCATGGTGATGCGCTCCATAGCCTTATATATCAGACTCTTCAGGCTAATGGGGCAATAATTCCCAGGGTCTGTAGTCCCTCCCCCTTTATGGAAAGGGATGACTATAGCAGTGCACCATTTGGCAGGGACAAAGCCTGAAGTGAGGCTGTGATTGAACAGGGCACACAAATGTGGTGCCAGTTCACTTTGTAGTTCTTGAAGAACACATCCAGGGATATTGTTGGGTCCCATGAAAGCTGTATTCCTGGCCTCGGTTAATGCAGTTTTAACCTGTGCTGCAGTAATGCTGGGTGGCTGGCATTCCTCCGGTATTGTGATTGGTCCTTTGGGAGGGAGAGGGGTAAAGTTGGCACTGAATCTGTTGGCCAGAATGTTGGCAATATCTGTTGGCTAAGTATAGGAAGCACCATTGTGCAGTAGTAACTCAAAGCAAACCTCGGTATTGCCGTGGAGATTCTTGATATAACTATAGAAGGCTTTGTGGTTGTTTTTAGTGTCTGCTGCAATTCTGCCTTCATAGCTGGCTTTAGAGTTCTGATGAGGGAATGTCAACTTTTTGCTGAGGCTAATAAGAGGGTTTTTTCCCGTCTTGGGACTTCACTTTTTTGTGCAACAGTTTCTTCCTTCTGTTGTAGAGTTTATTAATGGCAGGGAACCACCAGATTGGCTTTCTTCTTTTGGAGGAGAGCGTGTTGGTTCTATTGGGTATGGCTAGTTCGATGCATTTATGTACGTGTCCATACAGTGCATTGGTGTATGATTCAGCAGTCATGCATTTATTTTCCATTGACATGGGTGCCGTGAAGTTAGCCACCTTTGTTTTTATTCCAGAAAAAAATTGGGCTTAGTTTTAATAAGAATAAGACTAAAGCACTACCTGTTAATTATAATATTAATAAAATAGATATGAAATTACATAAATACATTGCAAAATCTGGTAATATCACTTACATAGGGATAATCTTGTCTGATAATTTTAAATATATAACATCCCTTAATTATAATAATAACTTAAATTCCATAAAACAAACTCTTAAAAATGGAATATTTTTCTTTCACCATGGAAGAGAGACTCTCCTTAATTAAAATGATTATCCTTACTAAAATTCTATATGTAATACAATCTTTATCCCTCCCACTCCCAAAAAATATATAAATGAGTATAATTCTTTGTTTATGAGATTTTTATGGTTTCCTAGTAAGCCTAGATTGGCTTTAAACCATCACATTAGAGATTGGACATCGAGTGGTATTGGTCTTCCAGATTTAGAATTATATTCTTTATCCTTAACTGTTAAGACATTAATTTCTTGGTTAAATAACAATTATAATGCCAAACTGAAAAATATTCAGGGAGGTATTTGGTGTAAAGCCAATAATTTAACAAACTCATATCATGCTCAAATAGTTGCTAACATATTCCATTGGTTAGTAAAAGACTATTTTATAGAAAACAAAAACAAACCCATTAACTCTTATTATATTAATGCAATAATAATCTCCTTTAAAATTTTATTTTCAGGAATCCTGGATATAAAGCATGGATTTTCTTTATATTTCCAATTGCCTATACTCAAAATAGTATTAATTAATTTAATTTAGCAACAATGACTACATTTAAAGACCTGTTGTACAGGTTCCTATTAGAACTCCGAACGCTTGAAATGTCGAATGTCATATGGTCGACACCATATGATCAACATTTCAAGAGTTCAAAGGTTAAACGTAATGGCGCCTTTTGGTGCAGAATGGGAGAATTTCCCTTTTCTGCACTGAAGTGGGATCTCAGAGTTGGTATATTTAAGTAGGGGGTGTGGGGTGCAGGAGGGGCTTGCCCCCCTGCTTGCGTCATTAAGGTAAGTTTTTTTGCTTGTTTGTTTGTTTTATTATGTATTCAAACTTTTGAACTTTGATCATATGTTGTCAAACATATGGGATTTGAAGTTTTGAAAGTTTGAATATATAATACAGACCCTGTTGTACTGGTATCAATTACTAGACAATGGTAAGTTACAAAATGTTGACCATATCATTGATACGTTTGAGCTAAGTAAAGATATATGGTTAGAAATTCAAAACTGTAGACAATTTGTTGAACTTAAGATTAATCTAATGCAACCAATAGTTAGAAATTCTTTCCCCACATTCATTGATTTATTCATTATTCCAATGCACCAGAATATAATTGAAAAGAGATGTCTATCTAAAATATATAAGGTACTTAAAAAAATAACAGTATATCAAGAGAAATATATTCAGATTATTTTAGACTTGTTAACAATAACTCCCCAAGTGAAGATGATAAAAAATATACTCTAATTTTCAAAATAATCTACTTCATCACTAAGGTGGAAGATATTCTCTTGAAAGTTCTTACCTAGAAGCTTTATCATACCATATAAAGTTCAACTGATGTATAATAAAGGCATAGGATGCTGGAGATGTAAACTAAATATGTTCTATGATTGTATAAAACTTAAAACATATTTGGATAATATGAATTCTCTCTTGTGGTCTGTTTATAATAATAAATTTATGCTGACCAAATCTTTTATTTTATTTAATACACCTATTCCCACTTGTGTTATGAAAATAAAATATCTTCTTTTATTGAGTATCTTAACATTAGCAAGAAAAGTCATCACCAAGAACTGGAAGAATCAGACCACTCCTACTATGAAGGAATTTGTACACATGTCAACTGAAGTTTGTCACCTTGAACTTATCATGATCAAGACAAGAACATCTAGAATCACCTCTTCATATAATATATGATTGAAATTCAAAGATCTGCTGGATAACCAGACTTTAATAATTAACTAATAACTACTCTTATCAAATTTCTTTTTTTCTTTAAAAAGCTTTGTTTTATAGTAGACACCATTGTAAATAGTTATTTTAGTTTTTGTTTATTATTGTTCTTTTAGAGATATATATTTGTTTTATAATATTTCTATTATCATATATTAATTCTTTGTTGTTAAAATTTTCAATAAAAACCATTAAGAAAAAAAGAAGAGCTATGGTTAGGCAAACATCTTTTCTTGTTATTTCTGTAAGTTAATTTAGATTTAAGAAAGGAGGAGAGAGAGAAGGTCTGCTCTTCTTACAACGTCTTCTGATAGATATAGGTAAAAGTAGATCATGCCCTTAAAGCAGAGTACTCTGAAAGTCCTTTAGTGTATGGCTAACATCTGTTAATCAGTAGAGAGAGGCATCAATTTTTATGTGAAAAGGAATCAAGAAATGTGTGTGTATGGGGTGGCTACAATTAATAGTTGTGGATATGAGGTGGGTGGAAGTTGAGTTTTATTAAATGTCTAAAAAGAACTGAAAAGGCCTAGATCACTGATCATAACCTTTGTTAAAACCATAATTATAGCTGAGGAAGATGTTAGCATTAATTTCAAGAAAAAAAAAACAGAAATAACTATGTAATGTTGCAATGTAGGCCCATGAAAAACATTACTATGATAATATTATATATCTGAATTCAAAGTCCATAGTTGATGCCAAGGAGACAACATTTCATTGACTATAATGACTACTTGATCATGAGCACTAACTTTTGACAGTGGAATATTTCATAAGTTTATTTATCCAGTGTCAAATCTTCAAGTCATCTAGGAATACTGACTTATGTATATTATATAATTATTTTATACCACCCATATATCTGTCAAGTAAGGTTTCAAAAACAACCAAATTATTTGATTTTTTGATAACTCAAGTAATTTGGAACAGCTTGTGCTATGAGCCTTGTTTCTTAGTGCTGTTGTTGTTGGAGCTAAAATTGAATAATTAATCTTGTAATTTTCTGACATGTTTACAAACTATTATAACCATCATTGTGTATAAAAAAAGCTGATTGAACTGTCTAATAAGCAAAAGAAAGCACACTGAATAGACCAACTTATTTTTTACATAATATCATATTGTTTATCAGATATTCTGGGAATCATCAAGGTAAATGTCTGAAATGCCTGTAATAATGTAAAATATGTCAAAGACTAATTACAAGCTGGTCTCTGATATACTTAACTTGATGCTTTCAAAGCATATAGTGTGTTCTTTTCCCTCAAAATCCTGTGAAATAATTCTTACTTCAACTGATTAAAAGCATTGTTACTCTGTAATGCTCATTTTACTTTAAGTGATATTTATCTTTTTGTGAAATCTTCAAGAAGGTATTGTAGACATGAAAATGGGGTATGATGTATACCCACAAATGTCCCAAGAGTGCCTGTCACTGCTTCAAACAGTCCAAATTCTCACAGCATCTAACTTTTCTTTCAGTGACAGATACTTCCCCTTCACGTTATGTCTTAAATATTTTACGTCTGCCATGCCTAATTTGATATTGTTAGCACTGTCAGTTTGGCTTGTCTCTTACCCAGGTGAATATACTAGTCCTCAGAGTATGACATCTTCTTGGTAAATGTCAATATATTTGACATGGGAATTTTGGATTATATTCTTTAATCGTAGAAAGGTTGCAGGAACAGTTTGTATGTCAAAGGGATGGACATTATAATGGAATAGTCCTTTTTTTGTTGAAAAGGTTGTCTTTTCCATGGCTTCAGCTGTTAGAGGGATTTGTCAGTACCCCTTGGTCAGATTCAGCATGGCCAAGGTTCTTACCTCTCTCAACCTCTTTACATGCACCATAGGAATTGGGTAGGTTGAAATGTTTTTGTTATGTCTTTCGGATTTTCCTGGTTAGGGGTCGCCACAGTGGAAATCCGGTCCGCTAATGATTGGCAGTAGATTTTTACATGCCGAGTTGCCGGCCCTGACGTACAACCTTCAATGAAGGTACGCCCATTCATGCATATCTCCACACAGAAGACGTTCTAGCTGAGAATCGAACAGGACAACGTCTTACTATGAGGCGACAAAGCTACCGCAGCACCACCACCGCAGTTGAAGAGTGCAATAAAACAAAGGTAGTGGCAAAGGGATGCCAGAGATATGAGTGTGTTTACATTAGCATATGCAAGGAAAGAAATTGCAGATAATAAAACTAAACAAAGGATTTATGTGGTTGTCATGAAAGCCTTCCCCAATCTATAAAAGAGGAAAAAAACACAATGACTAAAGGTGTGAAGTAAAACAATGACCAGATCATACTGTGTTGGAATGTCCACTAGTGACAAACAAGGAAAGACTTTTATCAAACTCTGTAAGAGAAGGAAAGTGTTCATTAGTGGTTGTGCATATACTACAGATGGAAAGAGCTTAGAGGGGATGTTTGGCAACTGTGTTCAACTTTCAAAAATCATTGTGATCCAAGATAAAGCAATTCTACAATCTAGGAAATTTAGATAAGTAACATTCAAATTCTACTACAGAAATCAAGGCAGCATTGAAGGCATTGTGGCTAGACTGAAGGCAGATCCATGTAGCTGTGTTGCTCATATCCTGATGTGTATCTGAAAGACAACACCTGATAACGTCTGGATTACACTGCTGAATAAACTGGGAGTCGGCAGGCCAGTGGTGTAATCCATATCCCCTTGGCAGAGAAGGGGAGGATGTATAAGTGATGCAGTGGAACTGGAAGACCTGTTATTCAATACAATGGTCCATAGGTGGAGCAGAGAGAGGTGGAATATTTGTCATATAATGAGACAGCCTGGAGGATGAGATGAGAATGGAAGCTGGAAGCAGTAGCGCTAGAACAGGGATGTTTGCCTTTCACTACAGAAAGATTATGGAGGGATGCAGGTGAGAGCCTGGTCCACAGAAGCAATACCAGTGTAAGCATGAGCTCCAGGAAACAGTCTGTCTAAGAGTGTTATACAGATGGTAGCCTGAGTCCTATAAAAGTGTGAGCCTCATACCCAGATAAAGGCCTGTTCAATACCAGAAAGGCCAAGTAGCCTAAACTAGGATACCCAGATAAAGGCCTGTTCAATACCAGGAAGGCCATGTAGCCTAAACTAGGATTGTTTGAAGCAAGGCTAGAGACACAGGCAAGGAAGCTTTGTATATTTGGTATAAATGAGACTAAGAACTGTAAGTTATTGGACTTTAATGCAATATTAAATGATGTTATTTTTGTTCAAGAATTATGAAAGCATTTCAAAGAGTTATTAAAATTGGGTATTAAAGTGATAAGTTTACTACAGTAAAAGATGATTTCATTTTGAAATGCAGCTTGTATGTGTGTTCTTTGGCAGTCAAACATTTGGGATGTATATAGTTTTAACCATGAAATGAAAATAATGGAAGGTAGAAAATGAATGTCATTTGAGTAGTTTTCTAATTTGTGTTTTTAGGCAGACCACTAATCACTCCAGCCTAAATATCTATCTATCTATCTGTCTATCTATCTATCTATCTATCTATCTGTCTGTCTGTCTGTCTGTCTATCTATCTATCTATCTATCTATCTATCTATCTATCTATCTATCTATCTATCTATCTATCTGTCTGTCTGTCTGTCTATCTATCTATCTATCTATCTATCTATCTATCTATCTATCTATTTATCTATCTATCTATCTTTCTATCTATCTGTATATCTATATGGATCTATGTCAGAAGATTGAAGTTTCAAAAAGTTGAGCTTCATATTGTTGAAACCATATGATCGGCTTTCCAAAAAGTCAAACAAGGCAAAACAACAAGAACAAAAAAAACCCTACATTTTTACATCCCCCACACCCTCTGCATATTATCATAGGAAGTTTCTAGGGCCATTAGCTTAGTAACCACCTATGATCCTATGATCCTATATAACATCTCCAAGATCGCACTACAGTGGGTAAAAGGGTGAATTCCCTGATCCCCACTGTATCACAATCACCATACAACAGCTTCATTGTTTTGGAAAGTCAATCATATGGCCTCAACTATATGAAGTTCGACTTTCTGAAACTTCTATCTGCGGAAGGCGACCCATATACATATGTGTGTGTATTTGTGTGTGCATGTGTGTGTGCATGTGTGCATGTACAAAAATATGAAAACCTGATGGCTGTAAAACAAACTCAAGTTAACTTTATCAAACTATTTTTGTTTTTCATCTTGCTAAACTCAAGATTTTGCCAGAAATAAAATGCCAAGCAATTCTATCAAATTAAAAAAAAAATTGTCAGCAGTGTATGATATTATACTAAAGATCTTTTAAGCTAGCTTTAAAGACCTCTAGATTTTGGTGTGTTTGTTTTGTTGAATTTCTGTATTTACATCATTCCACAGTAATACTTGGTATTCTTGTATTTAGCATCATATATACAGATAGTGGAATCTGTAAAAATAATAATAGGTCAATGCACTTTCAAAAACCAGTACAGTTCAACACTTCAATGTCTTTAAGAGTAATTTCCATAAATCATGATGGCCTTACTGAGGGAGTCTATGGGGTGACTTATATATCCATATCTATATCTATATCTATATCTTATAAGTTTATAGGTTCATAGGTGCTTACTAGGCTAACGACCACAAAGGCCTTTTTAAGCCTAGCCATGCATCCCATATCTCTGACAAGTTCTGATACCCTTCATAAGTGTAAGCAGAGGTTTGGGTGATGACCCATTTACAGATTACCTGTGTATCTTAGAGACATAGGTGCTAAACCATGGATATATTTCTGGTTTTTCATCCAATTGTCCAAGTTGCACTTGAATTAGGTTGAAAGGAACTCTGCTTTACATGGATAGGGAGCCTATTCCACAGATTTGGTAGTCTCTGGGATACATACCTATCTCTCCAGCAGGACCTATTTATATCACAGGCAATGTTTAAGTCTTTAGAATTGGTAATTATGGTGCTGTTTGTTTTGTGGATATGCAGGAGGTCCATCAGAGTGGTGTCTGACAATGCTCTGTATGCCAGGCATAGCTCTTCCCTCAAAGGCTTTTAGGAGACAGAATACAAGATAGGGTCTTCAGGCAGTCTGCATAGGACATTTTACTTATGCACTTTATTCTTTTAGTGAGCAAGCTCTGCAGACATTACAGTTCATAGGTTCATAGGTTCATAGGTAGGTACTAGGCTATTGGCCCTAGGGCCTATATAAGCCTAGCCAAAAAATGTACCCTGGCTTTCGCCACCCAAGAAAATTATTTTCCTGTGCCCCTGTCGAGCAGAGCCACAGAAGTGATCCCTGGGGTGAATTTCCCATTTCCCATCCAATCATCAAGATTTTACTTGAAGAGTGCTAATGAGAAGCTGTGTTTGACATAGATAGGTAGTCTGTTCCAGAGTATGGGAAGTTTCTGGAACAGGAAGCTATCCTTCCAGCATGTTCTGTTTATTGTGGTGACAAGGTTTAAGTCCCTAGAGCATGTAGCTTGGAGGGATTGGAATTTCTTTAAGTGGAGCATGTCCAACAGCTCTGGGTTTGACATAGCTTTGTATGTTAGGCAGAGATCACCCCTGAGTAGGCGATATGCGATGGGGTAAAGCTGTAGTTTTTTGAGATGGTCTGCGCAGGGCATCTGTTTGAGGCCAGTAATCCTCTTTGAGAGGTATTTCTGTGCTCTTTCCAGTTGTTGTAGATGTCTTGTGAGGTACATACCAAAAGGGGCGTTGTACTCTATAATGTGTCTAATGAGTGATGAGTAGAGGGGAACAATGACCTATTTTTTTCTGGATGAGAATCCTTTTGTGATGAGATGAGCCACGTAGAAGGATTTCCTGACCACTGTGGTGATGTGATTATCAAAGGAGAGACTACTGTCCACCTGTGTCCCAAGGTCTCTTATCACATTTTTGGCATTACGTAGACTACCAGCTATGTGGTAGTTCATGGGTACAGAGTTTTTACCAAAGGGGAGAACAATACACTTTTTGGCATTGAGCTTCAGGCCATGGCTTTGACACCAGGTATCTGTCTCAGTGAGGCTCTTTTGTAGTTAGTCCACATTGTTAGGATATGAACCAAGTTGTTGGATATGGCTGGTTAGGTGCATACCAAAGGGGGCATTGTACTCAATGATAGGTCTGATGATGCTGAATACAGTGGGACAATCACTTCCTTGGAACTAGATGCCATACCTTTGTTTACAATTTGTGCACTACAGAATGATTTCTTCACCATTGTAGACACATGATGGTTAAAGGTTAGATTACTATCAATGGGTGTTTCTAAGTCCCTGACTACTGGGTCTACTCTTAGGGACGTGTTGTCAATATGATAGTTACCAGGGATGAATGACTTCCCAATGGATACTATTATACATTTCTTGGCATTTAGTTTTAGTCCATGGCTCTGCCACCAGTTGTGTCAGCCCCTCCTGGAGAACATTTGTGCCAGTATGAGATTCAATGACAGCTCTTAATTTGCAATCATCTGCAAATGTAGTCATCCAGAGACCACTGACATTGGCCTTGACTGAGAAGTAAATGCCAGAAAGGTGTGGGCCAAGGACTGATCCCTAAGGGACTCAACTTGTGACTGGCCTCTTTGTAGAGGTGGACTCCAAAATTCTATCTTCTTGGGTCTAGTCTGTGAGTCATTTGGCTATCCACTGAGTAACATACGGGTTTGTACCTAACCTCTTGAGTTTGTCATCAATGCCCGAGTAGGGTGTTGTGTCAGATGCCTTGGTCTGATCAAGGTAGGCAGTGTGAACAATTTTGCCCTCATCCATTACTTTGGTGACCTTCTCAAAGAAGTCCACCAGGTTGAGTACGCATGATCTGCCCTTGACAAAACCAAACTGGGTTGGGTCCAGTGTCTGGAGGATTACTATATCTCTATTAATCATCTCCATGATAATTCTTTCAATGGCTTTACATATAAGACTAGTGAGACTTATGGGTCTGTAGTTTCCAGGGTCTGTAGATGGCCCACCTTTGTGCAAAGGGATGACTGTTGCCTTTCTGCACTCATGATGCATGAAATCTGTTTGTTGGCTACAGTTAAATAGTAATTCCAGATTGTCAAAGCTTTGCTGGAAAAACCAACCCAGACTCTGCCACAGCTTGCTGTGAGGGAAAGGTTAGTTTGCTTTTGATTTCTTGTACTTTGTATTACTTTATTGCCTTTTGTATTTTGTATGCTGTGATTTGTTTTCTTTACACTGTGTTTTTCTTGTATTCTGTGTTTAATTGCATATTAAAACTTGAAAAGAGACTGCAGCTGTGTCTCTTGTGAGTCAGATATAAATTTCTTCCATCCTCCCACCCTGTTACTGTTGTGTTCTTAAATACCACTGTCTTTCTAGTTGCCTGCCCCTTATGTTAATTTGACCATATATCCCCTTCTCTCATCCCTCTCTCCTTCACTGGCTGGTGTGAGTAAGCACAAAACTATAATTTTGTGAAATCTCTCCCCTTCAACTCTTTAAATGTATTGGCCATCCCACTGCATTCCATAGCATCATTATACAGTAGTGCCCCTTCCTTCAACCTTTCTGCTAAAACTTAAGTTACCCACTTTCATATCTAACTGCTTAGTGTACAATACAGTGTTTAGGATAAACCATTCTTTTCATCTTACCTTTAAACATCTATTGCAAGAGCATCAGCTATTGGAGAGTTCACATTCTGCCTCTCAGTAATCATCTTGGAATTAGTGCTTCTGTTTTCTCCTGGTAAGAGAAGGAATACAGGGACATTATTTCCTGGAGTTTTCAGACACTAGAAAGCCTAATAACTGCTTTATAGGTGACAGCTTGGATTCTGTGCTTATATTCTGGTCCTGTTGAGAGAAGGAGCAGAGTACTTTGATTCCTGACTGTTTCTGTGCTTAATGTTCCTGATTGGTCTGGTTGATATTTAAGGCATCTACCAGGAAAAGGCTACAAGCCTACAGACCCTTGCATCATCTGGGACAAGGCTGTGGACCACTAAACAGGCTATGGCCTGCTTCTCATCCCTGGATTCATACTAAAAATTTCCTTCTGGTGAGCGAAGAAGCAAAGGAGCATTTTATCCAAACAAAGTGAAGCTGTAGTGAGACCAGCATAAGTAGTAGCCAGGCAGTAGCCATTCATGTGACTACTCTCTTTTCATCATTCTTGACAAGCTAATTCTTTGTTTTCAGTAAGTTCTGCTTGATTTGTTTCTAAATTTAGAATATCTGCCTAAATACTTTATCTTTAAATTTTCATGGTCTATGTATTAGTTTACCCTCAAGTGTTTGGCAGTGCTTGTATAAACTCAGACATCTTGAGTGACATTTTTCCTATGAAAGCACAATTGAAATTTATCCAACACCTAGTTGCACACAGGACAACTAGTTTGCAGTGACAAGCACTGTCTCCAGAGTTGCAAACCAGATACTTCTGACAGTGATTGATATTCTCACTCCAACTATCTAATCAATAAAAAGCTTCTGTTGCCATGGATATTAACTTTTCTACTGTTTCCATTACTGGCCTGGTGGATATGGGCATCCTGAGGCAATGTAGAAATTGCCTCATGTTTGCTGGCAACCAGATAATTCCCAAACAAACTGATATGCTATGTGAGAGCTGTAGTTACATAATGTCACTGGAGGCAAAGCTTTCGCATAAAAGTATTCTTAATGTCAATAAGGTTGTCAGTAGTGAACACAATGCACCCATCACACACAATTCAAAACAGACATATCGACCCACATATATCTGTTGCTCAGGCTGCTGCAGAGAGCTTGACCTACTGCCAGATGTGATATTGAGAGAAGATAAGTATTTATTCTCATTTTTGTCTGCATTTTGATTTAATATCTCTGTAATCTGTACAACTGTACTTATTCTTCTTCTTGTGTGTTATAGCTGTATATTCTCTTAGTGTTGACCTCAGTTGTAGTGAAATCCTTTGTCTGGAGGCCTTGTCTGTTTTCTTAGTGGCAGTAAGTTTTCAGAACTAGTTTAATCTGGCCAAAGTATTCCTGTGTCTGTATTGTTTGGTTTCTGTCCTGTGTTTTAAATCAAATATACCTGTTGCTCAGGCTGCTGCAGAGAGCTTGACCTACAACCAGCTGTGATATTGAGAAAAGATAAGTGTTTATTCTCATTTTTGTCTGCATTTTGATTTAATATCTCTGTAATCTGTACAACTGTACTCATTCTTCTTCTTGTTTGTTCTCACCCACCCTCCCTGTTTTTGTTTTGGTGTTAGTGCTGGTGACTCTGGAATTGTCCGCCCCTCCTGTAAGTCACTATTTGAACACTCCTCCTGAGTCCATCTCATTTGCTCATTTAATTGAATACAGTGAGATCACATTCTGAGTCTAGTGTTCACTCTACATAATACAGAGAGAAGATTTGAGAAGGCCAACCCACTTAGGTTCTTCCTTCTCCTTGCACTTTACTAACAAAAAAAAAATCCATCTGCTTTTACTGTATTTGTGTTTCCTCCTTCTTTATTTTGCTTTAACCTCTTCTTAAAAGTACTCAATTTTATTTATTCTGCTGCACTTATTGCTGCTTGGTAGTAGCCTGATTAAATTGTAACTGTTATTCTAAGTCTTTTGGTTTAAGCACTTGTGCTTCATACCGGTTGTTTTACATTAAGAAGGTTTGTGGTCTGCACTGTTGTGGCAGGACAGGTAGTTTACATCCTTCTAAGCTGGGAATTGCTGATTGAAAGCTCAGTGTCTGCTATTCTAAAAGTGTATTAGTTCTGATTTAAGAATTACCGCGGTGGTGCTGCTACGGTAGCATTGTTGCCTCACAGTAAGACGCTGTCCAGTTCGATTCTCAGCTAGAGCGTCTTCAGCGTGGAGACATGCGCGAATGGGCGTACCTTCGTTGAAGGTTGTGTGTCAGGCCTGGTAAGTCGGCACGTAAAAATCAACTATCAATCATTAGCGGACCGGAGTTCCGCTGTGGCGACCCCTAACTGGGAAAAGCCGAAAGACACAAACAATTAGTTCTGATTTAAGCACTTGGGCTTCAGGCCAGTTATTCTACATTAAAAAGGTTTGTGGTCTGCACTCTTGTGGGAGGAGAGGCTGGATTCTGCCCTTCTGAGCTGGGAATTTCTGGTCACAGGCTTATTGTGCCTGCTTATTTGAACTCTTTTTTTCTGAAATTGGTGCGCCTTGTTGCTGTAACATAGGACCAGATTCAGGCCTGCTGAATCTAGCTTTGTTTGTATAACTTGAACACTGATCCAGGCCATCTTTTTTGGAAAAGGTTCCCCTGCACCCTAGTAGCAGGAGTGTGCAGTTAGAACTTGTCTGATTGAAGCCTGCTGGAACAGGGCTCAGTTTTGATTTTTTTCTGGTTAATTGGTGTTTAAATCAGATTGTTCGTTTTCTATTGTTTTATATATATATATATATATATATATATATATATATATATATATATATATATATATATATATATATATATATATATATATATATATAAATTGCACTTTATTCATCTGCTTTTACTGTTTTTGTGCTTCTTCCTACTTTATTACTAGGGGCATTGACTACAACCCTGAACTGAGATATATAACAATAAGCATCTTTCTATGCGCATTTAAAGTGTTTTTTTGATTGTATCTGCTTTATTTTCTGGAAAAAAAAAATATATATATATATATATATATATATATATATATATATATATATATATATAGACTTGTTTCCCACCTTTCTAGGCTAGTATAGTCCAGTTTTCAGGTTAGTGCTGAATTCAGGGCTGTGTTACAGATCTCTGTGTTTCCCCATACTTTACTTGGATAGAAGGAAATTTCTCTGTTCTCCTGTCAGAGAGGGGAGCTTTGAGCAGCCTATCTGTCCCTGGAGGAGTGGTTTCAGGTCAGAAAGTAGTAGTTTATTGGCCATTTTGGGCTAATGATCTATCTCTTTCATTTCCCTGCTATAAAAAACGCATTTGCCCGGTTTTGCATGCTGGGCAGTGCTGGTTAGCTAGGGTATAACTATTCCTGGCTCCACAAAGTCTCCTTTTCAATTTTTCCCTTGGAACTAGACAAACTTTCAACTTAAGCACTCAAGCCATTCATTTCTCAGCCCTGCACTTGCTCAAAACTCATAACAAGCACTTATAAACCCTAGCACTACAGAAGGACAAGGCTCTCTATTCGACCGTACCAGCCATTCAGTAAAACAGTTTACTGTACCTATCCAGGCATGTCCAAAGGGCAGTTTCAGGTGTACTCTCCAGTCCAACTGGTGAATCTGGACATTTTGAGGCAATGTAACAACTGCTTCACGTACACAGACAACCCTCTTCTCCTACCACCAAACACTAATACATGCGAGAGATGCAATTATACAGCCAAACTGGAGGCTAAGCTGTCTCAACCCAAAACTGGCTCAGACAGTCAAGAGGAGAAGGGAAATACTGGCATCACACCACCAGTCTCACATAGATGTCATTAAACCAGCACCAGTAAAAAACACACGTAAATACACGAAAACATACTCGGAGGCTCTAAATAAAAATCTGCAAAAGCAACAGAGCCCTCCAAAGCAGACATCCAAGCAACCTCCACCCCCAACACAAACCATGAAACACATACTTCACAAAACCAGTGTGCCATGCAATCACAGCCCTCAAGGCAAAATAACATACCCAACATACTAGTAATAGGTGATTCTATAGTCAGGCACATTGACGTCCCACTCACTAGGCTGAATAAGGAGAAGGTTACTGATAGCTGCCTGTCGGGTGCCAGGATCTGCCACATAACACAAGCACTCATGTCACTCCAGAACAAGTACAAATATGACTCTGTCATTGTCCATGTTGGTGTGAATGACCTGAGCCGTACCTCCCTGGACTACATGAAAAGAGATATGGAAGAGATCTCTGATCACGTAGCCCAGGCCAGTATGACCCTGACCCTGAGTAGCATCCTGCCCACATCAAGAATGATACCACGGTATAAAGAAAAAAAATATAAATTCCAACAATCGGCTAAGTTTCTGGTGTCATTCAAAGGGTATCCAGTGTCTGTCTGCCTGGGATGACATGCTCGACAAGCCACGCTGCTTCGCTAGAGATGATTTCCACTTGTCACCCTTAGGCTTTCGAATACTGGCCAAGGCTCTTGCCACTCCATATTGCCTTTTTTAGGCAAGGCTCAAATGACAAACCCACCACTGTAAATAGCACAAGTAACAAAAATCTTAGGGTAATCCTACTCAATGCCAGAAGTCTAAGCAATCAAGGCACTCCTCAGTATGGAGAAAATCAATATATGTGCAGAAAGAGAAACCTGGTTTAAGGCTTCAGAGAGCACCCCAGCACTACCAGGCTACAACTCATACCATACATTTCGGCCACAGGACCCAGACTGAAATACAAAAGGTGGGGGAGTATCCATATTCATCAAGGATACCCACATCTCCAGGTTAATGGCACAGCACGATGCTTCAGAGATTATCCACGTGTAACTAACAATGGGCAAAACTGCAGTTCAAATTGTAGCTTGCTTCAAATCACCCACCATATCCCAGGACCCCCATTCTGCATTTCTGGAAACACTGGGTAACATAAAGGTCTTACCAAACACCCTAATATTGGGTGATTTCAACTGCCCAAACATTAACTGGGAGAACTACTCAAGTACTAACTCCCTTGCCCAACATTTCCTAGAATTTATAAACTCATATGCCCTGGAACAACTGGTCAACACTCCCACCAGAGGTAACAATATATTGGACCTAGTCATCACCAACATGAGCAACTGGTGTTCCACACCAGAGGTCAACCTCTCGCTGGTTAGATCTGACCATAAACAAATCACTTTGGATATCCACATTCTGCCCCCACCCCCGGATAAAGAAACCATTGTGAAAAACTTTTCAAAAGCAAACCACATTACTTAAGATGGAGGTGGAAAGTTTCAAAGCCTCCATGCTAAAGGATAATGCTGTCCAAGCTGCAAAATCCTTTACTAATACATTCTACGGGCACCTACAAGAATGCATGGATTGTGCTATCCCAAGTAAAACCAAGAATCACTCCTCCAAGAAAAGGAAACCAGTTTGGTGGACCCCTGCCGTAAACAAGCTATACAATAGAAGGAGGAAACTAGTACAGAAAAGAGTAAAATCCCAAGAAGGGAAGACATCCCTGATCAGTATCAGCAAGAAACTATGATTCATCGTAAAATCGGCCAAGACGAGCTTTGAAAGAAAACTTGCCAAGGACTCCATAGATAACCACAAGGCATTCTTTAGCTATGTAAAGAATCTAAGTGGCAATGCTCAGATCTACTCGGAATTAGTGCAGAATGGCACAAAATACACTGAACCAACCGATATTGCCAACATCCTGGCAGACAGGTTCAGTGCAAACTTCACCCCCCCTCTCACCCCCAAAAGGGCCCATAACCATACCAGAAGAATGGAGAACCCCTGAAATCACAGACACCTAGATTAAAATATCCCTCTCCAAAGCCAAAAACACAGCATCAATGGGACTGGATGGTGTCCCAGGCTGCATCCTACATGAGCTCAAAGACAAATTAACCGCTCACCTAAACACACTGTTCAAACTCAGCCTCTCCACAGGCTATGTACCCATAGAGTGGTGCACAGCAACAGTTATTCTGCTCCACAAAGGTGGAGCCACAACAGACCCCGGGAACTATTGCCCTATAAGCCTGACTAGCTTAGTCTGCAAGGCTATGGAGCACATCATCATGGAACTCATTAACAGAGACATTGGGAACCTCCAAACGCTGGACCCTATGCAGTTGTAGAACCCACATGGTGAGAGTTGCGGGAGCGAGGTCTGACTCTAAACTGGTTACAAGTGGCATTCCCCAGGGCTCAGTCCTAGGACCCCTCTTGTTCGGCATATACTTCTCAGAGGTACAGACAAGCACAGGAGGACTATGGCAGACCAAGTTCACAGACGACTGCAAACTAGGGTCTTTAATTGACTCACCGGCTGACCCAGACATCCTCCAAAAGGGTCTCACTGAGATGGATACCTGGTGTCAAAATCATGGCCTCAAGCTAAATACCAAAAAGTGCATAGTTATTCCCTTTGGAAATAACAAAGTACCCACAAACTACCAAATATGTGGTAGTCCCCTAAATATGGAAAACATAATAAGGGACCTGGGGACCCAAGTAGATAGTAATCTCTCCTTTGATAATCACATTGCCAAAGTGGTTAGAAAATCCTTCTATGTGGCCCACCTAATCACAAAAGGGTTTGCATCCAGATCAAAAGAGGTCATTGTGCCCCCTCTACTCATCACTCATCAGACCCATCATAGAGTACAATGCCCCATTTGGGATGTACCTTACAAGATACCTGCAACAGCTGGAAAGACCACAGAAGTACCTCACCAAGAGGATCACTGGCCTCAAACAGATGCCCTATGCAGCTTGACTGAAGAAACTCCAGCTGTACTCAGTTGCATACCTCCTGCTCAGAGGTGATCTCTGCCTGACATATAAGGCCATGTCCAACCCAAAATTGATGGACATGCTCCACCTAAAAAAACCTTATCCCTTTGAGACACACACTCTAGGGATCTAAACTGCACCACAACAATAAATAGGACGTGCTGGAAGGATAGATTCCTGTCCCAGAGACTTCCCATGCTTTGGAACAAGATTCCAATCTACATTAGGCAGAGCTCCTCGCTAGCACTCTTCAAGAGAAACCTTAATGAGTGGATGGGAAACAGAAAGTTTACCCCGGGGATCACTTCAGTGGCTCTGCTGGACAGTGGCACAGGGACCTAATTTAAGGGGGCGGTGAAGGACAACACATTCTGGCTAGGCTTATAAATGCCTTCAGGCAGATAGCCTAGTACCTACCTATGAACCTATGAACCTATACATATGCTGAGGCACTTAAATGTAACTTTCCTAAACCACAAAGTCCTCCTAGATTAAGTACACATAACAAATACCCTCAGCAGCCACAAATACACTCTTTCAAAACAACATCCACATCAATACAGAGAGACATCTCATTGAGCCTCTACCTCTAAGCCCATAAGGCAAGCCACCATGCAATCCAAAATTCTAGTCATTGGAGACTCTATCATTAGGCACACTGATGTCCCTCTCACCAGGCTGAGTAAGGAGAAAGTCAAGGTCATTGCTTATCAGGGTCTAGGATCTGCCGCATTACACAAGTACTCAGGTCACTGGACCACAATTACCAATATGACTCAGTCATAATCCATGTGGGAGTAAATGACCTGAGATATACCTCCCTAGACTATATGAAGAGAGACATCATGGAGCTCTCAGAATATGTGTCTCAGGATGGTATGAGCTTAGCATTGAGCAGCATTTTACATTCTCCACGGATGATGCCACAATATGAACAAAAGATGATTGACTTTAATAATTGGCTTAGTTTCTGGTGTCATTCTAAGGGGATGCAATATTTGTTAGCATGGAAGGAGATGGTCAACAGAGCATGTTGCTTTGCCAGGGATGGTCTGCACCTTTCCCCTCTAGGCATTTGAATATTAGCTAAAACACTGTCTTCCCCCATAGTACTTTTTTAAGCAATGACAAACTGAAAGTTCCTTCAACATAGCAAATCAAAACCAAGAAAATCTAAAGGTATTACTGCTCAATGCTGGCAGTCTAAACAAAAACTCTACTCCTTAGAAGCTCTCTTTAGCCTAGAGAATGCTGACATCTGTGCGGTCATTGAGACATGATTTAAAGATGTGGAGAGCTCACCAACAGTTCTAGGTTATAATGCCTACCACACATTTAGGCCAACTACTTCACAGGGAGGGACTAAAGGTGGAGGTATCTTTATTTGCATCAAAGATAAATATACTTCAAGGCTGGTCAAACAGGACAATGCATTTCAGCTGCTCCATGTTCAAATCACCATAGGCAAAATCCAATACCACTTCCTTGCAAGCTATAGATCCCAAAACAACCCATACCATATATTTAGACGTATTAGAGGGTCTATGTTATATCCTCAAAGAGGTGTTCCATCGAATGCCTCTTCACTGACACATAAACAATGAAAGCAGAAAATGCTGAATGTTCACATCAGTGATTTCTTTCCCTGGAAAAGAAATTGCTTGCACTCAAAACAAAAACACATCACAATAAACATAACAAAGTGGGGAGCTTCACCCCCCACACCCCCTCTAACTAAATATACCAACTCTGAGATCACACTACAGTGGGAAAAAATAGCAAACTAACAGGGATGGCCAAGCAATTTCTTTCCCAGGGAAAGAAATCGCTGATGTGAACATTCTGCATTTTCTGCTGTCGGTGTTTAAGTGTCGATGAAGAGGCATTCAATGGAATGCCTCTTTGAGGATATAATATAGACCCTTATTAGAAACATTAACCATCCAACCCAATACCATATTCATGGGTGACTTTACCCCACTATTAACTGAGAATTCTATATGACACCAAACGTACGTGCACAGAGATTTCTGGATTTTGTAAACACAAACTACCTGGACCAGATAGTTAATACACCAACCAGGGATGCAACCATACTGGATCTGGTCCTCACTAATATGGGAGAGTTCTGCACACCCCTACTGTAATGCCTTCCCTGGTAAGGTAAGGCCACAAAATGGTCTCCTTTGAAGTAAAAATAAAACCTAGACCCCCAGCTAAACCTGGAATATTCAGGAACTATTCTAAAGCCCCCATAAACCCTGACAACACTGCTGCCTATGCAGAACTGTTCACAGAAACTCTGTACAGGCATTTTAATAGCTGCACAGAGGCAGCTGTACCCACCAGGAAGAAGTACAGCACTAATTCAAAAAACAAGCCACCCTGGTGGAATCACAAAATCAGTAGGCTATATAACAGGAGGAAGACAGTCATGGCAAAATCTAGGAGGTACAGCACCAACAGGATAAAAGCACTCTTTTCAAACTAAACAAACAACTCAGAGGACAAATAAAGTTCCATTAAAACAAAAAAATGAAGGCAATCAGAAACCTCTGATATAAAGACAAAAATAGGTACATAGCTAATTTAATTAATACATTAATTTCCATTGACTTCATGAGAACTAATCCATTCTAAAGAAATGTCCTTATGTATGGTAATGATGATGACTAATGAATTAATTGTTACCAACAGTTAGAATTGTCTCTTTTACTCCAATAGCAATATACATTTATTAAAAAATGATTATTAAAGAAATCTAACTATATTAAAAATTATATTTGTTTAAAGAAATTTGTGTAAAAATGAATGAATCAATAAATAAATAGTGACCATTTATATTGACATATGTCACAATAATGAATTGTAAAATGCTAAAATATTTATTAATATCTAAAAACAAATCTGTGTGAAATAGAATAAAGAAGGCTTCATTAAAGATTATTAAAACTATGGTATCTACCTTGGTGTGCCCTATAATACATAAACTGTTAATAAACATATAACCACCATAAGAAATTCCTAAAAGTGTTTAAGAAATCTATAAAATGTTACCAAACTGCACAGTTTATCATATTTGTATAAATTAAGAACAGTACACATCAATTTCTCTGACCAGTTACTGGATGTATACATATTATTGAAAGGTTATAAATCAGTATTAAAAAATATGTTTAAGTATTGTTTTTTAAAAATATATATATAATATGTATATATTTAATGTTGCCCACACTAAACACACTGGCTAGACATTGACAACTCATTTTATATTGAGTTTGTTAAACTGTTTGGTAAGTATGGTTCTGAATTAATGGAATTATTGATTAAAACAACAAATGTGCTATTAATGTACTTTTAAAGGAAGTGGAAGTAGTGGAAAACTCTACAATGGTAGATTTGTTATTAGAAACATATCATAGCACGTTTAAAAATGTTTTTGTTAATGCAGACAAAATGTGAAGACATTTTTAGGAGAAAATTCAAGAAAATTGGTACGTATATGACACAATATAAGACAAAACAAGAATATCCTATAAAAAGAATGAAAAAGACGTTTAGAACAACTTTTGGTGATTCTAATATTGATCAAGTTAACAACAGACATGAAAGGGAGGCCAGTTATCAAGAACCTGTAGAGGTTCCAAACGATGAACTGAACTACACTGAAACCAATAATTTTGAGAATCCCCCCCCACCGAGGTGGTCCAAAAGGCTTGCAAGTTGGGGAGACCAACCAAAGGATATGCAACCCAGTTACAGGGAATCCCCTCATGTTCACAACAACAAAACACATCAGACTTACAAGAGCAATCATAAAAATTTAAAATCTTCCAAGAGTGGAAGAGTCTGGAGGAGAAAGAACTAATCACTTCAGATTATGAAGGGGTAGTTTTAACACAAAAGGTTTTAAGATATTTAACTATAATCATATTATCATCAATGTAGATCACTTCTGATCATTTGAAAAGGGAATCATTTTATTCCAAATAAAACATTTGATTTAACTGATGCTTTAGCTGAACTTACTATTTAAAGGAAAACTCATTTTAGCAGTATTTCTTAAAAAGGTGATCACATTAGAGACAACCATATTACTAATTTTAAGAAAAAGAGTACCTTCAACACTTCCCCTACACCCCATTATTCAAGCATTTGCAAAAGTCTGTAAGAAAGATCTGTATAGGATGGGTATGAAAACTAAGCACTTTTGTAAACCCAGTTTGAGTGATAAAGAGAAATATATTCTCAATGAAATCAGGGTGCTCGTTTCTATTAGAATAATGAAGCCAGACAAAGGAGGAGGCAATGTGGTATACAACACTTTTGATTGCACAAGTGCCATGTTTGATATTTTGCATGAAAGTGCAATACATAAGAATATTTCTAGGAACAAAGTGGATATTGCTTATAAGAAAATACACTTGAGAATTGGATTCATTTTTCATAGTCCAGAGTATTCCACCTTCAATATTCAACTTTCTAACATTCTAAACCTTTTTATCTACAATGTTTAGTATAACAAAAGTTCACAAATATATTTTAAAATCTCATTTAGGCCTATTGTGGTAGCCCGGGGTTCCAAAACATAACCATTACCAGTATTTGTGGATTGTATGCTAAAATCTATTTGTCACAAAAAAAATTTACAGAAGAATTCCAAAGAATTTTTAAGAAGGCTCACACCAGACCATTGGAACATACGTTGGAGCTTTCTTACTACTGAAGTAGTGGATTTCTTTTTCTGCATGCCCAATGAAAACAGTCTTGCATTGTTTCATGAGAGTTTGAACCACTGTGATTTTTTTTCTCAATGCAAATGACATTAATTTAATTATGGATTGTACCTCTCTAGTTTTTGGTATTAATTTTACCTACTTTGAAGGAGAAATTTTCAAATAAATTTTAGGGGTCACAATGAAAATGGATTGCACCTCACCTATGCTAATTTGGTTTTGTAGGCATGAGAAAAAAATCTGTCTTTAATTGTAACTTTTATAAATACTGTAAATTATATTTGTGATTCCTTAATGACATTTTTATCGGTTTACCTTCATATTGTCAGAAATGACAATATCGATCGCTCATTTGGGTGAACCAAATGCATGAATTTTAAACTTCAACATTTTCAGTAGTTCATAAATCAGCAAATCAAACAACAGATTCACTGATTTTCAAACTAAAATGTCAAAGACACATCGTAATGCAGGTGGGCAAGCTCCCCTGCACCCCCCCTACTTTAATATACTAACTCCGAGATCGCACTACAGTGGGGAAAGGGATCATTTCCCAATCCCCGCTATAGTGGAATCTGCACCCACAATGTTGAATCTGCAATGAGCAAATGCCAATGTGCATTCACCCATTGCACATTCAAACAATTTCTTTTCGAGGTTTTGCCAATTTGGAAACCTCCTTTCGCACAAAGTGCATTCGCCAGAGTGCATAGCACACTTATGAATGTAAACCTTTTTATCTTATGGTGTGGCCCATCTCACAAAATACACATCACTTTGACACTGAGAGTATTAACAATTTGGATACAACTATGCAGCATTCTGAATCAGGTTTTGTTTCTGCAAACCCACTTTCAGTAAAGCATACCCACATTTTTCCAGTTTCCATCCTTTTAGTTACAAGAAAACTTTGCTGAGAGGACAATTTGTAAGAGTACCTTATATGACAGCCACAAAAGAAAAATTAAAGATTGAAATGAATAAACTTAAGGATTTTTTTTTAGACAAGGGGTATCTTACCAATATTCCCACAACTATTTTTGAAGTAGTCATACAGCAATGGAATGACAAATATAAATCACTCCTTGTGGTAGGTTTGGAGAATGACTATTATGGCTGTGGTTTGAAAGATGGCAAAAATGACTCCAGTTACAAATGAACTTTAGTCCTACAATTTAAAGACCAATCCAAGGAAGTCAAGGGCATAACAGAAAAAGAATTGCACTATTATGAGAGCAAATTATGTTATATTTAGTACTGTAGGTATCAGGCATAATTTTGTATAGAAAATGGCTAGTAATTTTAAAGGTCGACTAGAAAAAAAAAGATATAAGTGATAGAGGGTGTTATAAAGGTGGTTCTAAGATGACTATAAAATGCAGATATTGCAAATAGTGTCCATATATTCTAGAAGATGATAGGGTAATATTGGACACTGTTGTGAATAAATATATAGTACTATATAAGGGAGATTATACAAGCACATTTCAGTGGCCAGCAACAGTGTTAGCTGCCAAGAAACCATACTGAGCACGTGTACACAAATTAAAAAAAACACGCTTGTCTGTGGGCAAACCTGTTAAGCATGTTCACGTGGACAGCACGAAGAACTATCTAAGGCAAATAATGCATGCTGTACCCAGATAGGGAAAGTGTACTGAGTGTACTGTGCATATAAATAAAACATATGAATACAAAAATAAGTAAGAGGGGATGTGAAATGGAATGGCAACTACAATACATGGGTTACCAGACAGGAGAAGTGTACTGAGGACAATGTGCACAGCAATCAAAGAGATGTATACAGAAATATGTAAGGTGGGGATAAATGTTCAAAGTCTAGATAATTGATATGAAGGTGCTTATGTCACAAAGACAACTTTGTAATAATAACATTTGGTAATACATAATTCATAATAATTAATGGTGGTCACACTTTCTAATCAAATATAGGTAAATAAAAGGAGATAGGATATTACAGGATATGACAGTTATATAAATTCAAATTTTAAAAGAGGGGAATTACATGACATATGAATGCCATTAACATGTTGAGTTTGCAAGGACAGTACATATATAATGGAATATCTATCTGCACAGTGTGCATTTTATACATATAACATGCTGGAAAATATGAATGACTCAGAAGCCACACTCTCCTTTTACAAGAATTAAACCCATGCCATCAATGATCTGTGTATTAACTGTGTACATCACAGAAATAGGCCTAACACATGTCCAAGGAAGATCACCCTTAAAGGGAATTATGTACTGCAATATTATAATAGTTATGCATCCCATATGTAGGTGTGTATGTGGTGTCACAAATGTGGAAGCAGCATAACACATACGTAAATATCCTTGTGTAAGGCACCCCTGACTGACACATTTATTGTGCTAACAGATAAGAACAGATGCAAACCCCAATGTATTCCCCAGAGCTGTGTATTGTCTCCATTTGCCACAGAAGGTAGCCATAGGTATTGTGACAAACAAATGAAATTAATTTTTGAATTAAGAAAGGATACCCTGAAAATGAACGACATATCAGCATCTGAAGCTGATGGCAATTAAATAAGTATGTTCATGTGCACACAAATGTGATCAGTCCTATATCAGTGTTCCATGGTCAAGGACGGCTTCTCTGTAAGTCTGTACACATACTACCCAAGAACTGGAGCACAGGCATGTACATCACAGTGCTCAATGCATGTGCCAAGGTAGCACTTTCACTTTTACACTGGCAGAAAAAATGTGTACTTTTAGGAAATCTAAAGCTGTGTTCACATGTGTTTGTGTAACATATCAAGGGATAACACTGATGTGATGTAATGTTTGTCATCTGTTGTCAGTACGGTCACACAAAATGAAACTATTCGAGAAAGCTGAACATCAAGCTGTACAACTCCTCCAAATAACAAGTTGGCTATTAATCACATTCATCACAGTGGAACTGTTATCACAGTTGTTGAACTCCATCTATGCAAAGTAATGCAGTCAGATGTACTTTACTTACCATTATTTTATCTGTTAAAATTGATGTGGGAGTCCTCTGCCACTCTGTATGCCCAAAGTATAATTGGGGGGATGTCTTTCCTGTATAACAGTAATTCAATGATGGTTTGGAACAGCTGCCTAAGCACTGAGAAAGTCAAAATGATAGTGGGATCAATTAATGTGTCATAGTATAACTGCATAGCCAATTGTCTAATGTGTGCTTATGTGAAAGCATTACATCATATGTAAGTACTCAAAAAAGAATCTTATTGTATATCACACAACATTGTTTGATGTTAGGGATACAAAAATACAACTGTAACCCTCTATTGTTGTCACTGTGATGGCAGAGCAACAATTATGTCCAGTATGGATATAATTCTGTATTGGAAGACATGCCTTACTTAGGCAACAGCATACATTACATCATCTCATGTCCTCAGTCATGAAGAGGTGTTTCCGTACAACTGTGATGGAATGATAATCTATTCAAATGACAGCATCAGCCTTCAATGCAACCTTTCTAAAGGAAATGTAGAATAAACTATTGTATCAGGAAACAACAGCTACACCTAAGAATAGCACATGTGGGTGACAACACTGTTAATATGTACACTGACTGTAAGCAGTGAAGTCAGGATTTCAACTAACATCACAGGCTAATGAAGGTTTGCTGAAACATAAGGGCAATTATGGATTTATTTGAAGACTTTGATACTACACATTTCAGTGGATAACCACCACTGTGTTATTATCTTCATGTTTCCACAACACAAGCACGCTGTATAGATACACCTCACATAGGTATTTGCCACCTGCTCTGCCCACCTATTAAGAGGTGGAAACACACAACCCACAAATGACAGTCATTCCTATATTCAAACTCCTTACCTATGAAACAACCTATGAACAAGTGTATTATATGCAAACACCATAGGAGATGTCTGATTTTAGTGGTGTGATAGTGCATTATTGGAATGATGACCCTATCAATGTGCAGTAGACAGTATGCATTTGTGGACAGAGTGGCATCTGACCATGTAAATGTTTCTCAAGAGTGGGAGTCAAATGAGCACACCTGCTGAATTAATTCTCCAGTGGTGCAATGGACCCACCATCACACATACAAGTTGATTGTTGTGGATTCATAGGTTCATAGGTTGGTACTAGGCTATTGGCCCTAGGGCTTATACAAGCCTAGCCATAACAATTCCTGGCTATTTCTTCCCACACTATTTACTTCTTTGGACCTCTGTCTAGCAGGGCGACTGACGTGATCCCCGGGGTGAATTTCCTTTCTCCCATTCAATCGTCAAGGTTCCTTTTGAAGAGGGCCAAAGAGGCACTCTGCTTGACATGCATGGGCACTCTATTCCAGAGTCTGAGGAGTCTCTGGGTCAGGAATCTATCCCTCCACCATGTTTTGTTTATTGTGATGACAAGGTTTAGATCCCTGGAGCATGTGGCTTGGAGGGATAGGGATTTCTTTAAGTGTAGCATGTCCAACAGCTCTGGGTTTGACATGGCCTTGTATGTTAAGCAGAGATCACCTCTGAGTAGACAATATGTGACAGAGTATAGCTGGAGTTTTTTAAGGTGGTCAACGTAGGGCATCTGCTTTAGGCCTGTGATTCTTTTAGTGAGGTATTTCTGCAGCCTTTCCAGTTGTTGCAGATGTCTTGAGAGGTACATACCAAATGGGGCATTGTATTCTATAATAAGTCTAATGAGGGATGAGTACAGTGGGACAATGACCTCCTTTTTTCTGGATGAAAAGCCCTTAGTGATGAGGTGTGCCACATAGAAGGATTTCCTGACTGTTGTGGCAATGTGGTTATCGAAGATGAGACCACTGTCCACCTGTGTCCCTAAGTCTCTTATCACACTTTTGGTGTTTAGTGTACTGCCACCTATGTGATAATTCATGGGTACATGTTTTTACCCAAAGGGGATAACTATACATTTCTTGGCATTGAGCTTGAACCCATGGCTCTGGCACCAAGCATCTGTTTTTGTAAGGCCCTTTTGTAGAGTATCCACATCATTTGGGGATTCAAAAATGGCTCCCAGTTTGCAGTCATCTGCAAACTTTGTTAACCAAAATCCCTTAGTGTTGGCCTGTACTTCAGAGAAGTAGATGTCAAACAAGAGAGGTCCCAGGACTGAACCCTGAGGTACTCCACTTTTCACTTGTCTGGAGCTGGATTGGGAGTCGGCTACTTTTACAGTGTGGGTTCTGTCAGTAAGCCAGTTGGCAACCCATCGAGTGATGTAGGGATTAATGCCCAGCTTAGTAAGTCTATCTATGATTCCAGAGTGGGGGGTGGTTTCAAAGGCCTTGGTAAGGTCCAGATAGGCTGTGTGGACCGCCTTGCCCTAGTCCATGGCTCTGGAGACTGATTTGAAGAAGTCAATCAGGTTCAGGAGACAAGATCGGCCTTTCACAAACCCAAACTGGGTGGGGTCCAGTGTTTGAAGTTTGCCAATGTCTTTGTTTATAAGTTGCATGATAATACGCTCCATGGCCTTGCAGATCAGGGATTGGGATTAGAACCTCTTACCTAAGTAAAGAACTATTTATTCAGAGGGGGTATCCCACAAGTATGGTGGAAACTTTGATGGAAGAAGTGACTCGGGAAAGGGAAGTCAAGTATACCCCATTGTTAGGGAAGGGGGGGGGTGACACTCAAATTAACCAGAATTGTGTCCAGTTAGAATATGATAATGCCTTTATCCACACTTGTACTAGTAATTCCTCTGAAGTGGAGGGAATTATCAGAAAACATTGGACTATTCTGAACATACATGAGGAAACAAGGTGTTGGATTTCAGATGTACCACAATTTATTAGAAAAAGAGATTTAAATCTTAGAGAAAGATTTGAAAGAGTTGGTAACAACTATAGCAAAGGAATTAAGATTAGGAAGGGTACTTATAGGTGTGATAGATATCAATGTAGGTACATTCTTGGAAAGGAAGAGGTTAACTTAACAGCTAGGAATTACAGGTTTAAAAGTAATGGTTATTACACTTGCAATAGTACTGGGGTGGTATATTTAGTTGTGTGTGAATCATGTTACAGCTTTTACATTAGAAAGACAGAAAGGAATCTCAGGAGAAGAATTTACGAACATGTATATGACATCTCGAAGCAAAAGGAAACTAATGCACTTTACAAACATTCATTAACATGTCTTAACTACAAATTTAGGTTCATGGTTATAGAACAGGTTATAGGTGATGCCAGGGGTGGTAATTGGGAAAGCAAGCTGGAGTATAGGGAACTATAATGGCAGATAAAACTGGATGCTGGGAAACCCCCTGGCTTGAATGAATGTATAAGTATTTCCAGGATTTTGAAGCTGAGATCAGCTAAATTATGAGGCCAGCATTTACAATTTGATGGAATTGTGCATTGCTATTTGTTAATAATATCTCTTTGCAATAGATATGTATTATTAAAGTAGATTTAGGTTTCGTACATATGTTACGGATTATTGAACTAGTTTTTAAATGTGCTTGTTTATTTTCACTACAAATGGCATATTTCTCTTTAAACTCATGTTGAAGTTAATTGATAGCACTACTATTGGTTCTTTTGAATTGGTACACCTATATAAACAGGGCTTAGAAAGTGTTGAAACTGTTCTGAGGAAGCCTGACATTCTGTTAGGTGAAAGTACTTAACATTGTATTTGTGCCTTGTGGATTTTACTACAATTGATTATTGCATTTGTGCCTTGTGGATTTTACTACATCTACTGTTTTCTCTGTGAGCTATTTTGGCTGTTTTTATCCAGTGTCTTGGTGCTGTGCCAAGTCGAACGGACTGCACAATTATTAAACTCTGCTTTGGAAGCTGTGGAGTCTTCTTTTTATTGGTTACTTTTTCATTTGTTGCTCTTACCTATCTAGTTATACAATCTACAGGTCACATTACTTAATTTAAGCATCACCACAGAAGTCTGACTTTGATAGTGTGAGAGTTCAATTTATACATAATGACATCAGTGTGGTTTTGCAGAGAAGATGATGTTGAGAGAAGGGTCTGGCACTGATGTGGACTCACCCTGCAGATTAAAGTTGACTCCAAGATATTATTTTATTAAGGTCAGCAGTAGTTAAGGCTATATTTACACAATGCTATACACACACACACTTACACACACACACACTCACACACACACACACACACACACACACACACACACACACACACACACACACACACACACACACACAAGCTGACTACTATGAGATTAGAATCACCTACCAGTTTAGAGGACACATTACTTATTTATACAGGATAATATCATTGTGGTTTAGCAGAGAAGATGAGGTTGGGAGAAGGGTTTCACATTGATGTGGACTCACCCAACAGTTTAAAATTTGCTCCAGCCTACAACTGTATTGTGGACAGCAATAATTAAGGTCATATCTGCACAACTCCATGCACACACAAGATGACTACTGTAAGATTAAACCCCCCTATCTACCTATGTAATCTAGAGCACACAGCACTTAATGCAAGTGTCACCACAGAGGTCTGTTTCTGTTTTTCACTGTGTGAGAGTGCACTTTATACAGCATGACATCATTGTGGTTTTGCAGAGAAGATGATGTTATGAGAAGGGTCAGATACTGATGTGGACTCACCCTGTAGTTTAAAATTAACTCCAGGCTACTGCTGTCTTGTGGACAGTAGTAGTTAAGGTAATATTTACATAACTCCATACACACATACTCACACAACTTGACTGTTGTGAGATTAGTACTCCCTACCTATCTCATTATGCAAGCTAGAGGACACAGTACTTAACATAAGTGCCACTGCAGAAATCTGACTTTACAGTCTGACAGTGAGGTGTAGATAGGATTAGCGTCTCATTCTGTGCCAGAGAAGATATTGTGATGTTGAAGGTTTTGTGCAAATCCATAATTGTTGATATGACGGAGTAAGGTTAATGTTATACTAAATAATATACAAACTGCTGACTTATGTCAGCTGTGTTGTCATTAATGCATACTGGAACTGAGAGTGACATGTATCTACCTGTCTTATGTACATAAGACACACAGTTGTGAAACACAGCACGGACAAAGAATCATTCACAGATCAACTGGTCATGATGATGGTATGCAAATCTTAATGAATGGTACTGATATAAGCTATGGCATGGACTCATGCAGGGGCAGTACAGGAGGGATAAACAATGGTGATTTCTGTACTTCAAGGATGTATGTGGTTGTATGCCATAAGTGTCAGTGCTTCATTGCAGAGGCAACTGTCCAAAATGAAGTGGTCATTTAACCACACAGTTTACTGCAGTTTACATGAATAAATTACACAATTCCCATGTAATGAAGTAATATCATCCAGTAGCAATATTTATTTTTGTTCCAAACCACTTCTGATAGCACAATGCTGAGAAACACATTTGCAAAATGGTTGTCAAAGTTTTAGCACGAGTGATGATACTCTGATGTATTGAAATGGGACTCTTTAGCCAATGCATTTCTTTGTGCCGGTCCCAAGCCCGGATAAATGGGGAGGGTTGCATCAGGAAGGACATCCGGTGTAAAACCTCTGCCAAATGACTTATTTTCCATACTGGATTGGTGGAACAATGACCACCACCAGTACTGTTAGCCAACAGGATGCTGGCAGAAATCGGGCTACTGTTGGCCGAAGGAGAAGAGGATTGGAAGGCATGCCCAAAGGCAGGAAGAGAGGAGGAAGGTTAAGAGTGTAGTAGTGAGGGTAGGAACTTTGAATGTTGGCCGTATGACTGGTATAGGGAGAGAGCTAGCTGATATGATGGAGAGAAGAAAGGTTGATATATTTTGCGTATAAGAGACCAGATGGAAGGGAAGTAAGGCCAGGTGTATAGGAGGTGGGTTCAAATTGTTCTATCATGGTGTGGATGGCAGGAGAAATGGGGTAGGGGTTATCCTAAAGGAACAGTATGCCAAGAGTGTTTTGGAGGTGAAGAGAGTGTCTGATAGAGTGATGTTTATGAAGCTTGAAATTGATGGTGTAATGATGAATGTTGTTAGTGCATATATTCCACAAGTTGGGTGTGCGATGGATGAGAAAGATACATTTTGAAGTGAGTTGGATGAAGTGGTGGTGAGTGTACCCAAGAGTGAGAGACTAGTGATTGGAGCGAACTTCAATGGGCATGTTGGTGAAGTGAACAGAGGGGATGAGGAAGTGATGGGTAGGTATGGTGTTAAGGAGAGGAATGCAGAAGGTCAGATAATTGTGGATTTAAAGGATGGACATGGCTCTGGTGAATATGTATTTTAAGAAGAGGGAGGAGCATAGGGTGACGTACAAGAGTGGAGAAAGATGCACACAGGTGGATTATATCCTATGTAGGAGGGCCAGTTTGAAGGAGATTGGAGACTGTAAAGTGGTGATAGGGGAAAGTGTGGTTAAGCAGCATAGAATGGTGGCCTGTAGGATGATTTTGGTGATCAAGAAGAGGAGGAGGAGTGTAAAAGCAGTGCCAAGGATTAAATGGTGGAAGTTAAAAAAGGGTGATTGTGAGGTGGATTTCAGGGAAGAGTTAAGACAGGCACTGGGAGGCAGTGAAGAGTTACTGAATAGCTGGGTAACTACAACAGAGCTAGTAAGGGAGACTGCTAGAAAGGTGCTTGGTGTGACATCTGGACAGAGGAAGGAGGACAAGGAGACCTGGTGGTGGAATGAGGAAGTGCAGGAGAGTACACAGAGGAAGAGGCTGGAGAAGAAGTGGGACTGTCAAAGAGATGAAGAAAGTAGACATGAGTATAAGGAGATGAGGCGCATGGCAAAGAGACAGGTGGTGAAGGCTAAGGATAAGGCATATGGAGAGTTGTATGAGAGATTGGACACTAAAGAGGGAGAAAAGGACCTGTACCAATTGGCTAGACAGAGGGACAGAGCTGGGAAAGATGTGCAGCCGGTAAGGGTGATAAAGGATAGTGAGGGAAACATACTCACAAGTGAGGAGAGTGTGTTGAGTAGATGGAAAGAGTACTTTGAAGGGCTGATGAATGAAGAGAATGAGAGAGAGAGAAGGTTGGATGCTGTGGAGATAGTGAATCAGGAAGTGAAACAGATTAGCAAGGAGGAAGTAAGGACAGCTGTGAAGAGGATGAAGAATGGAAAGGCTGTTGGTCCAGATGACATACCAGTGGAAGCATGGAGGTGCTTAGGAGAAATGGCAGTGGAATTTTTAACCAGATTTTTTAATGAAATTTTGAAAAGTCAGAGGATGCCTGAGGAGTGGAGAAAAAGTGTTTTGGTACCTATCTTTTAGAATAAGAGTGATGTGCAGAGCTGCAGTAACTGCAGAGGGATAAAATTGATCAGTCACAGCTTGAAAGTATGGGAAAGAGTAGTGGAAGCTAGGTTAAGAAGGGAGGTGATGATTAGTGATCAGAAGTATGGTTACATGCCAGGAAAGAGCACTACAGATGCAATGTTTGCTCTGAGAGTGTTGTTGGAGAAATACAGAGAAGATCAGAAGGAGTTGCATTGTGTCTTTGTGGACTTAGAGAAAGCATATGACAGGGTGCCTAGAGAGGAGTTGTGGTATTGTATGAGGAGGTCGAGAGTGGCAGAGAAGTATGTAAGAGTGGTACAGGATATGTACGAGGGTAGTGTGACATTGGTGAGGACTGCGGTGGCAGTGACAGATACGTTTAAGGTCGAGGTGGGATTACATCAAGGATCAGCTGTGAGCCCTTTCTTATTTGCAGTGGTGATGGACAGGTTGACAGATGAGATCAGACAGGAGGCCCCATGGACTATGATGTTTGCAGATGACATTGTGATATGTAGTGAGATTAGGGACCAGGTTGAAGAGATCCTGGAGAGGTGGAGATATGCTTTAGAGAGGAGAGGAATGAAGGTCAGCAGGGCAAAAACAGAATATATGTGTGTAAATGAGAGGGAGGGTAGATGAATAGTGAGGATGCAGGGAGTAGAGTTGGTAAAGGTGGATTAGTTTAAGTACTTGGGATCAACAGTTCAGAGTAATGGTGAGTGCAGAAGAGAGGTGAAGAAGAGAGTACAGGCAGGGTGGAATGGATGGAGAAGAGTGTCAGGAGTGATTTGTGACAGACGGGTACCAGTAAGAGTGAAAGGGAAGGTCTACAAGAGGGTAGTGAGACCAGCTATGTTATATGGGTTGGAGAAGGTGGCACTGACAAAAAGGCAGGAGTCAGAGCTGGATGTGGCAGAGTTAAAGATGTTAAGATTTGCACTGGGTGTGACTAGGATGGACAGGATTAAGAATCAGTATATTAGAGGGTTAGCTCAGGTTGGACAGTTTGGAGACAAAGCAAGAGAGGCGAGATTGCGTTGGTTTGGACATGTGCTGAGAAGGGATGCTGGGTATATTGGGAAAAGGATGCTAAGGATGAAGCTGCCAGGTAAGAGGAAAAGAGGAAGGCCTAAGATAAGGTTTATGGATGTGGTGAGAGAGGACATGCAGATGGTTGGTGTGAAAGAGCATGATGCAGAGGACAGGAAGAAATGGAAACAGATGATCCGGTGTGGCGACCCCTAATGGGAACAGCCAAAAGAAGATGATGATGATGATGATAAGTAGTGCTCAGTGGTGCTCCCTAGGTTCTATTATACCTTTCTACATTAGCTCCAAAGCTCAGTTCAAGAAGGAAGTGCTGTGCTTGCCTTCCACATTTGCACAACTGTACATTGCAAACAAATAGAGTTCTCTGCAAAATGAAACAGTGAAACACTACATTTGGTGTGCCTTCTGCTGCACAAACAGACTTAGCGGTGAGTGTCAGAAAGAGATAATTATATTAACTTTTTCTCATGATTTTAAGAATATGTAGGAATGACTATTATAAATATGTTGCCTGGCAAAATTGTATATGTAATAACTACTGAGATAATTTTCATGCCTACTATACACAAGACATGCTTCAAGGGAAATCACAGGTTAACTGGGTATATAATGAGGTGTAAGGCAGACAATCATTGCATGTGCAATAACATCTGAAGTGCCATTTAGAATGACATACTACAGTTGCTTGTTGCCAGACTTTGTGTAACTGCTGAGCACTACAACTGTTAAAGTAGGAGGGTCTTAGAGAGATACACAAGCAACCCATTCACAGGAAAGACACTTACAAAAACAGACAGCATGGGTTTCGCCTAATGCTGGATATGAACCATTGTCAAGAAGAAAATATTAAGTCTACAGACGAACACTATCTCTAGACTTACACATGTCAAAGTCACACTTTTGAAAGGACAGTGATACCTTATGTAGTCAATGGAAGATGTAGCTTTTATTATTCAGTGAAGTGATGGCAGACAGAAAATGCCATCACATGACATTTATATCCATCAGCCTAAAGAATAGTCAATAGTACAAACGGGGTGAGAGAGAAGGGGTGAAGACAGACATAGAGACAACAAATCAAAGGGTGGTATTATGGGTCATTGGTGTATCCCCAGTATTAATCAATCAGGTTCTGTATCAGTAACTGATGATTGTGGTGGAGAAAAAGCTGCAGGACAGGCAAAAACTGATGTTGACATGGGTAGAGTAAAGGTGGTTTAATAATTTGTCCTTATGGACATGGATGTGTTTGCAAATGCTTTTTGCAACAGTATTCAAACTCTGTTCAAGTAAGTTTGTTAATGGATAAAAATTAAGATACATGTCATTAAACATATCACAGAACTATAACTGCAGATTGAGAAATAATGTGACATACATCTGGACTCGACCCGTTGATGCTTTGGCCAAAAAGCAATCCTTAGAGAAGTGATTTATAGCAACACCCCACAGTGGAAGTTGTACTTTGTTACATCCAGTAGTCAAAGAACTGTTTGAGAAACTGTTGCCAAGTACTGCCTTTATTCTGCCTTTACTCTTTATTATGATAGCAGAGCATGTTTAAGCACCTTTGTGTGAGGATAGCTGGAGTACTGCAGGTGATGGCAACAACTGAATAGGTTTTGCCATATGACATAAACAGCCATTCGTTGACACTCAATGCCATTATCTGTGCAAATGCTGAGGCAAAATAAGTGAAAGCTTTCCTATGGGATATTTGGCTATGTGTGTTGTGTGTGATTCTTTTTTTGACAAGATTAAATGTGTGAAAAAGTGGTCGATAGGAAAGTGGTTAAAGGTTAGGTGAGGAAGCAGGTAAAAACATGCAGGACAAAAAAGACAAACAAGGGTGTTGATGGACACAAAAGGTTGGGGGACACAATGATATGTTGGGGCATCGAAGGTGCACCCATATCAAGGCTGAGAGTAGTGAGAATCTAGTCTTCATCCTCAGAACTGTTCTTACTGTCTCCTGTCTCAGTTTCCCCTGTCATCGCTCAACATGACATTGTCTTGGCAATGTGATGAAGCACCTTTTTGAAATGGTCAATTCTGGCACAGATGCCCCTTTCCATAACACCCTACACCAACCTTGTCAGCTCTTGATGAGTAACAAAATTACCACCTCCACTAATACTACTCTCTGAGGGTACCAGTGCACCAGTTGCTGGGGCAGACCTACCTGACGTGGTTGGGTCAGATAGGGTATGGGTTATGGAAGGAGCCTTGACAGCTTGGGACCCTGAAGTGCTGGGTGTCAGTGCTGCAACCTGTTGCAGGATGATGGGCTGAGCTGCAGTGGTCAGTCTACTTCTCTGTGCTGCATGTCAGATTTTGTAAGCAGAAATGTATGACAACAGAACATTTTTAGACAAATGAAATATTCCCCCACTTCAACAAAAAAATAAAAAATGAGAGAGAAGGGGTGGGGTGAGACAAAAATGAGTGAGAGAATTAAATCCATGGTATATCACACAACTGTATAATCTCAGACAAGGAACACAAGGTTATCCAGTCTGTACACCTTTGCCTCATCCAGGTATGATGGGAAGTTCTTACTGTATAATACTATTAATCAAATGCACTGCTATGATATCATAAATGCAAATATTTATTACAGTATTGCCATATCGCATACAAGTAAAATAGTTATTAGGCTTACAGTGAGACCTGATGGATATGTACCGCCTGCCTCTCTGATTCAAATTAACCTCTCTTGGTGCACCTTATGGTTCATTGCAATGTCTTCAGCAGCTGTACAAAACAAAAGAAGACAAGAAGAGACATGAATGCATATTGAATAACAGTTCTGCCTGGTACTGTATTCTATATCATTTATACAAATGAGTCAGTATACTTGCACAACTGTTGGATGTCAGCAGTCCTAAACTCATCCTCCCATTGGATAAGGAGGTCCTTCTTGCTCCATTTCAGGTCACTAAAGTTGTGACAGCAATTCTTTCCAGTTCACAGGATGCCAGTTGCACTGCAGACAACCTTATTTCCTCTGTTCCAAACCTCGGTCTTATACCGAGACCCAGTGCAGTCCCCATGCAGTAGCCTATGGCTGTAGGGTTTCATGAGGAGTGCCAGAAAAAATCCTGGACTCCTCCACATCCCACCTTTGTGCTATAAATTTAGCACCATCATCTCTCATACCAGCCGTGCCTGCAGAAGTCAAGCATCAATTCTAAATATAAATTGTTGCCAAATTACAGTCTCACATTTAATGAGTAGTGCACAAACATGCGCAACCATTCCAACTGCATTTGCATGATGGTAAGCACAAAGAGGCACTTGTAAGCAAGGTGGAAGGCATTTTCTCAAACAGCAACAAAGGTCTGAGACATGGCAGTGAAATTTACCATGTGTGATGTTGAACATACTCACATTTTTTCAGATGGTCAACACTGACAGCCTCAATGGTTTGGTTTGTTATCCTTGGTGTTTTGGTGGTTAAATAGGATGGCTTGGTACATAACTTTCAGGAACTGTACATTATAAAAAGTTAGTTGACCAACGTGGGAATTAAACCTAATAAATAAAGAACACATCAATCTCAAGCAAGGTGGATTATTTGTCAGTGCTATAGTAGGAGTCTCTTTCAACCATCTTTATTACAGACAAACTGCATTCAATATGAATGGAGGTATACTTCAGATAGACCTGTATGTGTGTGACTTTAAGATGTCCAATGAAATGCATTCTCATGACAGAGACATTTTTACTGTTTGTAAATGTATGTCAGATGGCTAGACTCTAATGAGCTGACTAATGCAGGTTGGAATACGATACATACATACTTCACTATTCGTACTGTCCTAAAAACAGAGTTGGGCTATGTAAGGAGAGACGTTGATTTTGACTTCAGTATTCTGCCCATCATAGATATGCAAGTGCATTTTTAATTCATGTCATAATTATCCTGCTTAAACAGTTGCACACATTGAACTGTGTTTCAAAAGTAAATTATTTATGAAATATGCTACTTACAAAACTGTATCTATCGAGGGATTAATGAGACATTTCTTGCAATAATTGTGATACAAACCAAACAAAACACCAAAACAAACTTAGAACTTGAAAAGTGCGAAAAAGAAACCAATAAAAACCAAAGGAGCTGGCAACTGTAACAAAAACTGTTTTACTTAGCGCTTTCGGTAAAAATCAATGCTTCACCTTCTTCAGATAAAAAACAAGTCAATTAAGGCTGTTTAAATATTCTTACACAAAATAATTAACAAATTAATTAACCATCTAATTGACAATTAACCTAATAACATTCATAAAAATTAAAAATAAAAGGCACAATCCATGTATACTCAATATTACGGTCATAATAATAAAAACCTTTTCAAAAAGATTTTAAGTAACAGCTCCAAAAACCTCTATAATCACAAATATGTAATTAGAACCAAAAAATAAAACAAAACATACATAGTCAGATATGCAAAAAATGCAAAAAATAGTGTATATATTTAAATACAACTTAAGAAAGTGGTATTTGTGCAACTAAAAAATATGTATACCTTTCATCGTCTCAAAGTTAGCCATTTAAGCACACATTTAATGGATATCTGTTCATTCAGACCAGGGAATGCATAGGCAGTTGTTCTAATCTGCCACATTAGCTCATCAATTTCCAATAGGAGTTGCCACGGGCCACCTCTTAGGTCAGGACATCTACGGTGTAAAACTACAAATTTAAAACAATGATCTGAGTACTCAGATATATGTTTTGCCAAGGCGTTGTTCATATCCTTTTTAGTAATGGCGTAGTTGTGCTCATATACATGCTGTTTTAATTTTCTTTCAGTTTTGCCTATATAAAAGGCAGTACACTGATCACATATCACAGCATAAATCACGCCTCTAGATTCACGATTGAATCTACCCCTAATGAGATACAGTTTGTCGTTAATCACGACCTCTTTTTTAACCAGAATACTTTTACATTGTGCACATGCCCCACATTTAAACATACCTTGGGGACCTAACACATGTGGTTTTCTCCTTTTCTCAAGTAGAGCTTTAAGATTAAAATTCCTTCTGTAGGTAATCTTAGGTTGCAAACCCAATTTACCACACAGAATTGGGTCCTCAATAACAACCCCCCAATTTTTGTTCAATAAATGCCTAATAGAAGCATAATCCACTGAAAAAGTACATAGAAAACTAATCTGATAAACATTATTATTGGTGGAAAAATGGTCAACATCCTGTTCAGCATTCTCTAATATTTCATTCAAAAGTTGTCCTCCTAATAATGGTTTGAAATAACCCTCGTGTCTTTTAGACACTACTTCATCTCTAATTTTTAAAATTAGGTTGACTGGGTAACCCCTATTAACAAACATTTTTTCTAGATTCTGACATTCTGTGACAAAGTCGCAGAAGTCTGTGACCATTCTTGCTGCTCTCACCATTTGACCTTTCACTACCGCCTTCTTGTGATGGAAAGGATGACAACTGTCATAATGCAAGAAGGCATTAGAGTAAGTAGGTTTTCTATAAATTTTACTCTTGTATTTAAGGTTCGAGCCATCGTTATATAAAAGAATGTCCAAAAAGTTGATGCTATTCTCGTCCACTTGATACGTGAAATCTAGGAAATTAGTCAACTTTGCAATGTCTGCTATAAAAGAAGGAACGACTTCTTTTTGACCTTTCCACATAAGAAACATGTCATCCTGGTACCTAGTGTACCAGGAGACATGTTCTTTAAACATGGGATGTGTGAACAACAACTTGTTCTCCCATTGTGCCATGATGACATTGGCAAAGCTACCCCCACAAGGGGAACCCATGGCTACACCTGATGTTTGCAGAAACAAGTCCCCCTCAAATGCCAAAAAATTATTAGACAGCACTAGTTCCAGCAAGGTTTCAATAAGATAAATAGTATTCTCCGGAACTTTCCTAGTGAACAAAAATTCTCTAATCCACTCCAAACCTAGATTGTGAGGTATTACAGTATAGAGGTCTTTCACGTCTATAGTCACAAAGCATGTGTCAACTTGGTATTTTAATTTATCTATGTTGCATAGAAAGGCCCATGAGTCCTTGCAAATTTGTGATTCTTTTTCAATGAAGGGCTTCAATAAACTGTCCACATACTTTGCACAAGCATATGTTATAGACCCAGGACCATCGACAATAGGTCTAAAAGGTGGGTTAGAAATTGACTTGTGTAGTTTTGGAATACCAAAAAAAGCTGGTATTTTTGGGGCTAACATAGATAAATATTGATGTAAATCCACATCTATATATGATTCCAAAAACAAGTCTTCCAAAGTGGTTCTAACCTTCCTGTAAGCTACATTCAATTCATTAATTGAAACTTTCCTGTAAACTTCGGAGTCTAGGTGTGTTCTCATACAGTCGACATAATCGTTATGGTTCATCAGGACTAACCCCCCACCTTTGCTCGGTTCCATTGCCCGTATATCACAAGAGTTAAGCAAATGAATAAAATCAAATTCAATAGACGTAGTATTGATGTTGTTATTAACCTGTCTAGAATTGGCCTTATGCAAGGCTCTAAGGTCGAGTTCACAAATTTTTTCAAATAAACTCAGATTAGGGTGCAAAGGGGAGTAAAAAACACTAGAGACCCTTTGGGAATTAGTCAACAGTGGATTATTACCTAGTAATACATTCAAATTTAACTTGCGAACAAATAGTTTTAAATCTATAAGTGTTTTAACAAAATCCATCTTTCTGCTAGGCACAAAGGTTAAACCTTTAGAAAAGAAGTTAACCCATTCCTGCATAATATTTAATTCAGCAAAGTTGTATATACTAAAGTCCCCTCCAATACTTTTACAAATAGAAGGAACAGATCTATGGTAATGTTCAATAACTATCTCCTCCTCTGCCTCCTCCTGTTCCGTTGCGGAGGTTGATTTCTGTTCACCTAACGATTGTTCCTTTGGCCTTTTGGGGTCTTTTGAAAACCCTGTTAGTTGGAAACCACTTCCTCATCTTCACTAATATTTTCATTAAACGCTCCATTATTGTTATTGTTATGGGCCAAATTGTTGCTCCTATTGGCGTTGTTATTGTTGAGCCGTTCACTACGCCTCAACTGTTGTATAGGTTGCTCGTTGGTAATATTTTGAGGTTCACCCAGTTCATTCACAAAGTGTACCCCTACTGATTTATTAGAGGCATTAAAAGTGGAAGCATTGTAGACAGGGGTCTCAGATATGCCTTTTTATTGGCGTAGTCATTGACATCACGTGTTATTTTTTTCTTTTTTACAGTCAATAACTTCGCCATAGTAGCCTCAATACTCGTAAAAATACGAGAATAATCATACTTAAATGATATAAAGTCGACATGATTTAGAATTTGATGTTCAAGTAACTCTAAATCAGTTTTTAAATCACAAACTTCCACACTATAAAAATTAATTAGGGCTCCCAAAAACTCAAAACCCTGTCTATCGAATAGTGATAATAGTTCACTGTGAAAGGTAGAATCTTCCACTAAACCCATCGGGAAACGCCACTGGCATAATCCCTTGGGTACAATGTGTTTATCTATATACTTCTGTAGGTATGCTACCTCAAGTTGTAGCTTCCTACATCTGTAGAGTTTGTAGTCAAAATCACTAATCATTGAAGACAAAGAACTCACCAGTGGCTCATCATCCTGAGTAGAATCCGCATGGTTTCCAGAAACAAAAAAATTGTTATTCCCTAAAAAAGAAGCCATGGTGGGAAAACGGCAGTCTGAAACCATTCCTGAATTGTTAGTCGTCCCCTTCCGAGGCACTTGTGGAGGTCCTGAAGCTGTAGTAATCCTGACTGACCTAGTAAAGTGAAAAGCCGGTGCATTGAGATGTAATGCTGCTGTAGGTTCCGCTCGTGTTGCATTTTGCCTACCGGCATTTGTGTTAATTAGAGGTTGACTGGCTTCCATCTCATTTTGATCAGCAGCAGCAATAAGATTGTGTGAAGCTGAGTTAGTTGGAATTTGGCCTGGCTTTGGCCTAGATAGGGAGATTAAAGCAGACTTGAACTTTGCTAGGTACAGGTTTGACTACGACCGGACCCTGTCTAGTATCAATACACTTCTTGTTAAATTAAAACTTAACAAAAATAAAAAACTAGTTAGAGACAGATTGGCCTATCAGGACAACATTGCTTACCCTAAATTACAGGCCTCTGACTCCCAAAACACTACCACTAGAATTCATCACGAACAAGCTGACTTTTCACCCAATTCTGTTCCAACCATTGCCCAACTTGATGAGGATGATACAGGTGTAGATGAGGTAGGCCCGAGACGCAGTGACAGGATTAAAGGATTGAAGAAGAGTAACCAGGGTAACAACAGTACCAATACGAATAGGACTAATACTAATAAAAACAATAATAGTTTTTTAGGGAATCGCAGCTACCGGCAATTCCACAGCAAGAGATAGAGGAGGAAGAGCATTTCCCTTGCTCCCCAGTGGCTGGCCCTTCGACCTTACATCTCTCCTGCACAGAAGCAGACTTGTCTAACATCATGACTGCTGACTGTAACCCTCACAACTTACACCAGGTTCCAAGAATTACCTTCAACCACAAAGGTGACTTTATTATTTACAACTTCACAGACTTTGAACTGAGGGAAGAATTGGTTGAGTTACTTGCCCTTGGTTACACCTTTGTCCCTAGCAAAATGGGTGACATTTCTAAGGAGCTAATCGAACTAAAATGCTTTGTTCGAAAACTAAACTTTAAGTTACTATTTAGTAACGAAGTTGCTCTACCACACGACTCTTTAAAATTACCTAGTGTGTATAACCCTCCTATTCACCCTTCTCTTCAACTATTTGAAAGGGTTTGTGAAGCAGATATTAGACACTCCTTTAAGGCACGTAATATCCACATTGAAGCCTCACATTACAATATTACTAAAGAACAAGTCTCGCTTTTAGACGAACTATGTCACCACCCAGTTCGAGTAGTTAAACCCGATAAAGGAGGTGGTCTGGTAATTATGGATAATTCAATGTATACTGAAAAAATGCTTGATGTCCTTAATTCACCAGCCTACTCTCCAGCTTCCTTGAATGAAATACATCGTACTCATAACACGATGAGAGGTCTTTTCCGAGACCTGTTCCTACAGGGTAAGATCGACCTTGAAACTTACAATTTCATTGATATTACATTACCAAAAATACCAGTCATGTTTGGCATCCCCAAGGTCCATAAGGATGTCAACAACCCACCCATGCGGGCACTGGTTGACGGTAGATCATCTATGACATATCCCAGTGCCAAATTGGTTGACAGGATCTTGTCCAAATATCTGAAGGACCTACATGGCGTATGTAAAGACTCCTGGACTTTTCTAGGTAGTTTCAATAACATCCCGTTCGACGCTGAGAATAACTTTCTCACCATCGACGTAGTAGATTTATATACATCCATTCCACATCAAGAGGCTGTGGAATGGATATCACTTTTGCTTATAGATCTTGGAGCACCACAAATTGAAATTGACTTGGTCACGGAGGTTTTGGATATAGTCCTATCATCGAATTACTTTCTTTTTGATAAGGAGTACTTCTTACAGAAAAAAGGTGTGGCGATGGGCTCCCCTTGTGGTGCTTCCGTCGCCAACTTCTTTATGGGCTTTTGGGAAAAGAAATTCCTTTTCTCTGCTAGTGATAGGATGCGTCCTGTGCAATTTTACACAAGATACCTGGACGACATTTTTATCCTCTTCCATGGTAGTGACAGAGAAGCCACAGACTTTGTCGACTACCTAAATGGCACGACTGAATTTTTGAAATTCACATCAAAATTCTCATCATTAGAAATCGACTACCTTGATGTAAAGTTGAGAAAGGAGGCGAACACTTATACATCTAGTGTTTATAGAAAGCCAACATACTGTAATTCATTCCTGCACTTCACAAGCCACCACCCGTACAAACAAAAGAGATCTATTGTGAAGGGACAAATGGTCAGGGCTGTTAGAATGTGCAGTGATTCCGTTACCTTTCACAACGAATGTACCCTATTAAGTAACATGTTCCTTAATAGGGGTTACCCTAGTCACCTTATTGATGAGATTAGGTCAGAAGTGACATTCAAAAGGATAAACGGGGTTTATAAACCAATCCTGCAATGCCACATATCTACCAACACTAGCATTAACGATGCTTCACAGTTATCCCTTGATGGTACTCCTTTACTAGATGGCACTTCCTCGAATTATCATGGGCGTGACTTTTCCATCAGCTACATCCACACTTACAGTCTCAATTCTCACACTACCACCGCACTCATTAAGAAAAATTGGCAATTCATTCTAGGGAGCCCAGGCTTCTCTGACAAATTAGGCCTTTCCCCTAATTTTGTTTTTAAGAGAAACAACAACCTGAAGGAACTTTTACAGAGGGACCTAACCAAAAAAACTTTTAATAAACGGTTAGGTATGTACTTATGTGGGTTCTGCAACTGGTGCCATAAAATGAGGGTAGGGCAGTCCTTCACAATAAGGGACAGGAAGTATTCAATTCAAGCCCCACTTAATTGTGAAAGCAGATCAGTGGTATACGCGGCCTTCTGCGATTGTTGTCCCTCATTTTATTTGGGGAAGACCGATCGCAGATTAAGGGACCGTGTGTATGAGCACATGTATGCAATTAAGAAGAACTCTGATGTAAACGCTTTGGCTAAACACATTGACAATCATCCTGGACACTCCTTCTCGTTTATGGCGATAGATCAAGTGACCAATAACATCCGGGGAGGTCCTACACCCCTCCTCCTGGAAGTATGTGAACTTGAGTGGCAATTGCGTTCTGACGCATTCAGCTACCCGGGCTTAAATGAAAACTGTAACATCTCAGCAGTACTTAAACTGAGGAGCTACTTGAGGTAGTGCTCTTCCTCGTACCTTCATACCACTGGTTCACGCATACATACTTCCCCTCCATTGATATATTCACCTTTTATCATGTACCTTACAATTATTATGCGTCCCTATGCTGTTGTACCTCTTGTGATAAGGGACTGCTAAGTTCCACATTGAACTAATTATATGTAAAAAACATACACCTTCTCCCCCCCTCCCCCCCCTTCTTCACTTATAGTTGCTTTATATGTATTTATTTTCATTCCCTGAGTCACCATTAGATTCACCTTCATGTTGTATATACACATATTTTGTTATTATAACTTCATACATTTTTTTTAAATATTTTATTTTCATGCTGATGTTTCGGCAGCATTTCATTATTTTTAAGATTGTTATTATTTACATGAAGTATAACCTGCATATTCTTTTTGTTGAAGATGTCTGATGTTTTAAGTTTTGACTTTTTTAAGTTTTAATTTACTTCTCAGGAATTTATGTTATCATTTCCCTTTTGACTTGTATAAAAGGGGCGTGTGCTTTACCTCATTGTTTGATAACTTTTCTCTGAGGAAGCCACACTTTGGTGTGGCGAAAACGTTTGTTATAAATAAAAATCCGTTAAGATCACGCTTGGCTTGCTTGCTGGTACAAGGTCTCCGTGGCACATCTGTGTTTTTTCAATGTTTCTAATTTGAGCTTGGGCATTATTGTGTCCTTCTTCTGTGGGTGTGCGTATATTTCTAATGGGAGTCATGAGCCACAGTTCCAGTGTATAATTTGCATCAGCCAGTAGATGGCCTTATGGAACATCATGTCTAGCAAACTTTGTGTTAAGCCACAAGGTGTGCCATATATGTGAGTTGTGATAACTGCCTGTGTTGCCTGAACAAACAATGAGGATGATCCCATGGGATTTACAGACAACCTGGCAGTTGAGTGAGTGGAACCCCTTCATGTTGGTGAATGTCCTTCCCTGTTCACCAACTGGGGCTTTTATTTCTATGTGAGTGCAGTCTGTGGCCCCCAAGACTTCAGGGAAGTGTGCTACAGCATAGAATTCCTGCATTGTTCTTGCTGTCTCCGCTAATGTGTGTGGAAAATAAATGTACTCTCATGCATGCAGTAGCATAGCATTTAGATATTGGGAAAATATTATTGAAGTTGAGGTCTGTGACACCCCCAATATATCCATTGTGGGACTCTGGAATGTACCAGTAGATAATATCCTTAATGCTGCACTTAGCTAAGTTTCTACTGGTTCTCCTCGATGTTCCCCGGGTCTGAAGTGGGGTGGCATAAGATGCAGATTTCCTGTAGTGTTTCCCTATCAGCCTGTATCACTGTACTATTTCAATATCATGCAGTCCATAATATGTTAAACAGAGTTTAAATACTCTTCTTCTTGGAAGAGATCTGTCAGCAGCATAGATATGCGTCCGTTGCACATACACATACAAGAGAGGAGCAGCAGCCCCTAATACTGGTATTTTTTCTATATGTGGTGATGGCTGTATTCATATAGGTTTTGGTGTTTATAGCAAAGGGCTATGCCATCTCTACACAGTTACTTTATAGTTTTCTAAAAGGCTCCATCATATTAGATTGGTTCATATGCATGTAATTCAGCTACTTATGCATTAATTAGCATACTGTGCTGTTTACCTTTGTTAGCCTGCACTACATGGCACATAGCTATTTAATGACTACAAAATGCGCACACAATACTAGCATGGGAATTAGCTGTTCATGAATCCAGCCCAAGGTTTCATATTTTTCAGTTCATTATTGTCATACAATAGATCAATATAAATGGTCACTATTTATTTTTATTGATCCTTACACAAGTTTCTTTAAACAGATGTACTTTTTAAATAGTTCTTTATCTTTAATTATTGTATTTTTTAAATAGATGTATAGTGCAATTAGGTTTAAATAGAAAATTCTAACTGCTTGGAACAGTGATTCATTAGTTGTCATCACTACTATATATAAGGAAGTGACATTAGAATGGAATAGTTCTGATGAAAATCCTGGTAATTAATTTTGGGATTAAAGTGCTAAACTATTTGTGTATCTATGTTTTGTCTTTATATCAGAAATTTCTGATTGTTTTCAGTTTTTAGTTTTAATGAAGAGTGTGGTTGACACAATTTGATTGGTTGGTAGAGTTTCCATCACTGCAAACAGTATTGCTGGTTTACAAGTCTTTTTCTGCAAGCAATGTTCTGATTTTGGTTTTCAGCTGCACACATCATTGACACACTAAACACCAAAATCATATCACAATATCAAAATGACACCGTAGCTGATCGTCCAAGATTGTGGTACAATGGGGAATTGGATTTTCCCTTTCCAAGCTGCAGTGTAATCTCTGAGTTGCTATATATAACTAGTGGCGGGGGGGGTGCATGGGGGACTTGCTCACCTGCAAAAAGTATGTTTTAGATGTAGGTTTCACCTTTTTGCTTTGCACAGGCTTAATTGTTTGGGCTTTAATGTGTAGTGTGTGTCAATGTTGTGCATTAGATAGATAGATAGATAGATAGATAGATAGATAGATAGATAGATAGATAGATAGATAGATAGATCGATCGATAGATTGATAGATAGATAGATAGATAGATAGATAGATAGATAGATAGATAGATAGATAGATAGATAGATAGATGGGTCCAATTAAATCCATCAAGAAGTCAACTTGCTTTGAAAAAAGCTGGTACAGCTGATTTAACATCAACTGATTGCAAGAACAGGATTTTTTAGTGCATAATTGCACTACAGTGGGGATCAGGTAATTCACCCTTTCGCCATTGTACAGCATTCCTGGAATTGCTATATATAATTAGCAGGGGGGATGGAGGGGGTGCAAGGGGACTTGACCCTTCAAAAAAGTAGATTGTGTTTTTCTTCACATCAGTTTGTTTCAAAGTATGGTGTATTCAAATCTTTGTGATTCAGACTATTATGAGTATATGATAGATGCTCGAAGTTTTGATACTTCAAGCATCTGTCAAAACACACACACACACACACACACACACACACACACACACACACACGTATATTTATATACAGTAAACAAAGTAAGATATACGTGACAAGAAATAAGTGACTCTGGTTCCAAAAAAGTATCGAAAACAGCACAAAATAAAAATCACAAGTCCCGTAACACAGCTGGTAACTTTAATATTGGTAAGCACTTTCACACCACAAAGCTGCTTCATCAGACCATTGATAGATGCACATGACAGCCCTTAAACTGAGCACTGTTTCATCAATTCAAAACTAATCAACAAAGACATTTTTGCCTTAAGTGTAAAACATTCAAATCAGTGTTTTCCACATACAACTCTTTGAATCACAAAGATTTGAACAAAACAAAATTTACCCCCTTGGTAATTATATAGATAGCAATGCAGTGGAAATAGGGTAAATTCTTGCACAGAAAAAAAAGCCAGTATGTTCATTCGGCTACCAGCCAATTTGCAGTTTGACAAGTCAGCTCATTGATCAGTTGAAGCTGATATATATGTATATATATATATATATATATATATATATATATATATATATATATACATACAGATATGTATATACACACACATATATATATATATATATATATATATATATATATATATATATATATATATATATACATATACATATATATATGTATACATATATATATATATATATATATATATATATATATATATATATATATATATATACTGCAAGATCCTGCAATATTGAGGAAAAAAGGAAACCTTACTCTGGTATATCATGATCTTTTTGTTTGAATATATACAGGTGAATTATCAAGATAATTGACAAAACTGCACTCTTAAGTTTCACACACACACACACACACACACACACACACACACACACACACACACACACACACACACACACACACACATACACACACACACCTGACACACATGCTCACACTCAAGTGTACATATGCATTTAGAATATATTATTTGAAGCAACGTCTAACTCTGAAATTACTTCTGAAGTTAAAAAGAGGTCATTTTTATGAGTGCTGAGATAAAAAAAGCCAGTAATTAAATACAATCTGTAGCCCATCCAATAGACAAGGAAGTGCACAGACTATTGCAGCCTTTTCTACCGCTGAAGTCACTGCTTCTGTGATACTACTGGAGCTCATAACTGTTACCTTGCCAACTATGTGGTATGTCTCACCCTTGACTAACTTTTCTCATGAAGGAGAAATGGAGAACTAATGAGTTTTGATGCAGGGGTTGTATAGGTCTAGAAACTTCTGCACCAAGCTGTGAAGTAAACAACTATCATTAAAAACATGTTCTAGACTGCAAAGTCACAAAACATCTGGTTCATCTGGGTGATGAGCTTTACCTTAGGGTGATATCCTCCCTGGATTAATTTCTAGTATTGATACTCTTTATAAATGAAAACTAAATTAACTTTTTTTTTTCTAGTACACTGGTTATACATATGTGTGTTACAGTTTTTGATATCAGTTTAAGAGGTGACTTCCTATATTATACGTTATTAGTCACTAATGCCAGCCATGTTGGCCTTTGAATGGAAGGAATTTTACTGATCTATTAAAACTCTTGAGAGATTATTTGACACAAAGGCCTGATTAAAGAAATGCTTAAATAATTTCACATTAATAAACTTGGCAGGAATGAACATAAAATACCTTTGAATCATCTAGCTTTTTCATATAGAATGGAAACCAGCCTGAGTAAACATTTTGACTGAGCTTATAGGCATTATGAGGTAGAATATTTTGTTATTCTTAGCATACTGACAGACATTGCCTTGGAATAAAATGCAGATCTTAACAAGAACTTTTGAAGGCACTGTCAACACCTTGTTTTAAAAACAGATACAAGTTACAACAAATGCTTTGGAACTGTTAAACAAAATGCTGACTAGAACAAAGTCAGCCAACACAAACATTGCATACTGCTCTACTGGTATGATGAATCACCCATCAGTGTTGTGAACTTGAGTTCTTTCTGTTTACATTGTGTAGTTATACAAGACACATTGCTTAAGCCTGTGGTAAGATGCAGAAATGAGAGACACATAATGGCTGTTGAAAGAAAAGGATAGGTACACCCATCTAATCTACTCTGTTGCCTTTGGTTCACACAGCTTCATTGTATTTATAGCTTGTGATAACTATGTATGCACACACACACACACACACACACACACACACACACACACACACACACACACACACACACACACACACACACACACACACACATATATATGTATATATTTAGTGCATACTTAAAACTCCTGTCTCATTCTCTTTTTAAATAAAGATAGACAGATGATAGATAGATAGATAGATAGATAGATAGATAGATAGATAGATAGATAGATAGATAGATAGATAGATATGGATAGAGATAGATAGACAGATAGACAGATAGATAGATAGATAGATAGATAGATAGATAGATAGATAGATAGATAGATAGATAGATAGATAGATAGATTTATTTTTTTTAATATAGGTAATATATTCTTCAAATGTGGCAGTGCCTTACAACTTTGCCATTTGTTTAGTCTTTAAGACACCTGCATTCCATCTGTTTATAAAAAAAAAAATTCTTCTGTGCTCCCATCTGCCAAAGATTCTGCAGTTTCTTAATTACAGGGGCAACACAATGCTTTTATAAGTTTCAAGGTGATGTCTACAGGAATTACTAATTTACTTTTGTGACCTTTTGCAGGTGCATTTTTACCTCATGTAGAGTGCAGTTTTCTACTACAGATTGGGTGTCACACTTTTGCAGCATTTCACTGCTGTGTCTGCACACCACAGACTTGCATACCACGCTGTGACCTTCAGAATTTGATAAAGATTTTTGGGTAGAGGTTCATGTATTTGTAGTGATGTACTATTGAATGATGCAAGGTGACACTGTCTCCTTTTTTGCTACTGGTTAACCCTATTTTTCTTTGTGTATTTGTGCAATGGTCTAGCTTTGAATGATGCCTTGTCATAGTAAAATGTTGTGTTAGTATCATCAGACATTCTTATTATAAATAAACTTTTAATGGCAAGTTTAAACATTTCCTACTTTTAATACTGTCCTAGAGTGACTATGCATAATAAAGCAAAATAAAATGAAGCACATTCATTGCGATAAGTACATGGTAGTAAATTCTGATAATAAAACCATTGGCTAGATAGACTGATATGATCAAACAGAGTTTTGCATTACTGATGGCATGCCATTTCTTTTGTAGCCCATTACAACAAATGAAGTTTGGTAACAAACCAATTTGTCCAGGGACATCTTCAGTGGGGGAGGGGTTAGAAAAATGTATATTAATGGGATTTAAGAGGGTAAGAGGGAGGTAAGGGATAAAATGGGAATGAGGGTTGGTTGGGAGGAAATGAGGAAAGGGTATGGTGGGCTTAATGGATTTATGCAAGATTAACTGGATAATGAGTCACATTATTGGTGTGAACTTCCTACCCACCCTCCCTCCCTCTGTTTGGAAGAGTGGGGATTGTGGTTATTTCATCAGTCAGTGTAGGACAGAGAAGAGGAGGGAGGTTTGCCCTCTTCTGTTCCCCCTCTGGTGTTGGATGTTCATTTCAGTGAGTTGGAAAAGGAAAGGAAGCAGTTGGATGCTGCTTGATAAGTAAAATAAGTGAGCGGAGGTAAGAACGCTGCTTATTTGGTTGGATGTGTAGCTCAATAAATGGTAAATGAAGTGAGTGGTGGGATACTGCTTCATAAGTAAAGTAAGTGAGTGAAGGTATGGATACTACTTACTGGGTCAGGATGAGTGAAGTCCCGCTGTCCTGATTAACATTATCTGGATGTTTATGCTGTGATTAAATCAAATTTATTATGTTTCAGTTGTAATTAATAAATGTTGGTTAACAGGTTATGTTTATGGAAGCTTAATAAAGGTTGTCAAATGTAATTCGGTGTGATGTGTTTATTGAAGGGGACTGGTACAATAAGCATTGTCTTTCAGATGCAGGTGAGGTTTTTTTGCATCTTGAAAAGAGGTTGTATTATTTCAAATTATTGTGCCATGAAAATATGGATTCTTTGAGTGCTAGTCAAAGCAAAATTTGTCCACAAAATGTTCAAATTCCATATATAAAGTTGCTTATGTTATAGAATACTTCTTGCAGTGACAAAATAAAGTAGAAGCACAACATTTTAACTTTGCATGTGTGTGTGTGTGTGTGTGTGTGTGTGTGTATGTGTGTGTGCAATCTATATGATACATGCTTCAATATGTATAATACTAATGTGCAGAAAGCACCACAAGTTAGGGTTCCCTGGACAACTCCTTGAAAAAGTGCTGGAATATACACATACCTGGTGTACTGAAAACAGTCTCAAGCTAAAGATAACAATCTTCTGCAAAAAAAGCTATTCCCAACTCATATGTTATAAGTGGTACTCCTCTTCAAAAGATATGGTCATAAGCGACCTAGGTTATTTGTGGATAACTCTTTCTCTCTCTTTCATTCAATCATCACGTGCATACCACGGGCAGGACATCCTTCTATCTGGCTTAGTTAATTTCCTGTGGAATATCTTCAAGATCTAAAGAAGTTAGTTTACCACTCTACTCTTCCTTTATCAAACCCACCACCAAATTCATTGGGTAGCTATTTGAAGTGTCTGGACCTGCTAGATAAAGTCACAAAATGCATAAACTTAATGGCCAAAAAAACAGACTAACATATACTAACTCTAAGATGCCATTTCTGTGAATATTCCCTTTTCTCTGACTCATGGTGATCCCAGAGTCGATATATATAAGTTTATAGGATGTGGAAGACTTGCCTCCATATAAGGGTTGTAGGGGGGCTTTCCCCTCTGCAAAAAGAAATTTATAGGTGAAGAACGATTTTCAAGTTTTGCCCTTCTCCTGTGTTTTCAGTCTTGTTTTTCCTGCTTTCATCAGTCCGCATTTCAAGTGCCGACATTTCAATATGGAGCCAATACAATGTATAAATCCAAGCATATTTCCCAACTAAACTTGAAAGGCCTTAAATGCTATAACTATTGTGATAGATTAGCACAACTAACTTCACTTATACTGAGTAGCCTGCTGGATGCTCATAGGTGACCTGTGTCTTGCTTTCGAGTCACAAAAGACCCACTCCTATTTGACCTCATATTTCTTCACAAAACTAGAGGTTCTACAAATGCTCACAATAGGGACCTCAATTTACACAAAAAAAAAAACACAAGTGTTAAATAAATTCGTTAGAGTCAGACTGTAAAAATCATTGAGTTATTCAAAAACAAAGTCAATCAATAACAAACAATAATGCAGGAGAACTTGCGTATCTTAAACTCTAATGTACATTAGGAGCCAAAAAAACATACACAAGTTTGTACAGAATTTTGTCTAACTTTATTCACAGAGTACACCTGTTTTATACATGTCATTATCAGTTTTGCCCACCTCACTGGTGTGGTCAGTGACAGGGTCTTTACATCATAGTAATTCATAAAAAGTGCTGAATTTGTGTTTTTCAAAAAGTCTTTTTCCCATGAGAATATTACAGCCTTGCAAGCAGCTGGTCAGTCACGATGACCTCCTGAGGATGTAGCCAATTCAAAGTTCTCTGATTAGTTCAAATACAATAGATGTATGTCTTCCTTAATGCCTCTCTTTGTCTCCCTCGTTCCCAGCTGCACTATCAGAGATAGTGTGCACAAGGCTACTCTCCTGGTGGAGGCAGGAAAGAGGACACACATGCGAACAGATTTATTATTTTCTAACTTTGCAAAATAATCTTTACTTGAAAGACATGAGCCAGGCTGTGTTTGCAAGCTGCCAAGGTCAAATTTCTGATTACACTGCAGCTTGTGCTTCAAGCAATAATATGCAGGTTTATTTCTACTATTATTCTAGTAAGACAGAATTAAATGCATTACATAAACTTTGTTCTCTATTATGGATTTAAGTACATTTATTCCTAACTAAAGCACACATTTCTCTATATATTTGATCACACAACTTATATATGTTTGAATGTTTAAATACACATCTTCCTAAGCAGCACACATTGTAAATATATTTTCTAGGCAGCATGTATGTAAATATATTTTCTAAGCAGCATGTATAGATTTTTCTAACATTCTCCCTCCTGTTAATGCATTTAATGCTATTTGAAACATAAACAGTATTATTTCATTTCTTAGCCTTTTCCTTTCAAGGACTCTCAGCTAAGTAAGTCATTTGTTTTATATTTCAGATAGACCTTCACTTGGTATCAACAAATTCAATTCCATATCTTGGTACATAGTTTCAGTCACTGATACATCAACTAAGTCTTTAACTAATTTTTTCACACAGGGTATCCCGCAGCAGACACATGCTCCAATTATGAGCAGTACTACACAAATTGCAATCAGAATGTTCATAAGGACCGACCCCCACCCCCCAAACAGATTCTGGAAAAAGTTCGTCAGTGGGTTTGGGCCTGGTTCCGCCATTGCTGACACCTGCTGTATTACCTCCAGGTGGTCATTAATTTCATGCTGGTTGTCTGGAATGTACGCACAGCATTCTTCTTTGATAAGCGCGCACGTACCACCTCTCGCCGCTAGGGTGAAGTCGAGAGCCATTCGGTTCTGTAATACAACTGTTCTCATTGCATTCATTTCATCAGTCACAAGTTCAAGAGCGGAAAAAGTCGCATTGCTCATTACTTCGAGGAGTTTTGACAATTTCCTCAGTTCCCAAATTGATTTGACTGCTCCGTAGGTTGGGAATATCCCAGCCCAGGATATAACACTGTCACCCAAGTCCATATGGGTCAATTTTTCTTTGTCCTTCACAGACGAATGATCCTTCCAGCTTGCTTCAATCTTACCCACTGGATTAGTAGGTTTTCTGACTGTATTTTCGGATGAGCTACGCTCTCACATTACGTATTTTACCCAGGGCAATTCTGCAGTATGTCTTATGGCTGGAACCAGATAACCCAAAAACAACTGCGGACCAATTCTCAGGTAACCATTTATAGGCCTTTTTCCCACAAACAAAATAACAGTTTTCTACTTTTGTACTGATGGTTAACCCTGAATGAAACATTTTCTTATCTATAACAGATAATTGTCTATATATTTCAGGAGTTTTTGCACATCTCTCAATGTTGTTTTCATCAAGCTTAAGTATGAACCATAATTCGTGCTACAACTAGTACCTTGGTCTATAGGTTTTATATAACATTTGTAAGACACAGTTTGTTACAGCTACTCCAACCAACCTGGAGTGTATCATTTTTAACAAAACAAACAATTCCTTTCTGAGTAACAGGCAAATATAATGCCACTTTGTCTTGTGATCTCACAGTGCCTGTGTCAAATAACAGGTTTCCCAAGTTTCATTTATTCCCAAGGGGACAGCAGACATCAAAAGTCCTCCATATGCTGTGGGTATAGCAGTACAAACCCAGCAATTTGAAACGTTCATAGTCTCTACATAAACTCGTTTCATAGCCAGGTATGTGTTAAAGTTTGGGTGCCAGTCTATAGCCAGTCCTTCATCACGTTTTATTAATTTCACATCTGTAGTTATATGCAAGAAAAACCATAACAACAAAAAGGTTACTACAAACATAGTTATTAAGTGTATGATCAGTAGGCCAGTGAACCAATGTCTCTGGGGTTGTTTCACATTTTTATTCATTCTGCCTCTGGCCATCCTGTTCCTGTGGTATGTCCAAACTAAATTTCTTAACAGGTTTGCAGTGGGTTAAATGAACCCAAGATGATCTCTCAGCAATTTTCACTGCAGTGGGTGTTGCCAATAGTACCTGGTACGGACCTTCCCACTTTGGACTCGCCCAGTTCTTTCTCTTTATGATTTTCAGCCAAATCCAGGGCCCCGGGGTCAGCACGGCCTCCGGTTTTGCTTCTTGTTTATCTGAAAAAGAGTTCAACTGCAAAACAGTCTTATTTGTTAATAACTTCTTCATGTAACTAGCTAATGAGCCATCAGCCTCCAGCTCTGCAGGCATGAGGGCCTTCCATTGTGGCACACAATATGCCCTTCCAAACACTATCTCAAAGGGGTCAAGCCCTTTACATTTGGAACAGTTCTCATGCTCAGCAGTGCTAAAGGCAGACAGCAAATCCAAGTCTTTTGAGTCTCACTCATTAATTTTCTCAACTTGTTTTTCAAGATTCCATTGTACCTCTCCACCAGTCCTGCTGACTGAGGGTGATAAGCACAATGGTTTTTCAAAGAAATCCCAAAAAATCTCCCAAGCTGTTGTATTGTCTGGTTTACGAAATGTGTCCCATTGTCACTATAAATTCTTTCTGGTATGCCAAATCTAGGAATAATTTCTTTCACTAGGGCCTTTGCTACTGTTGCTGCATCCGGATTTCTAGTTGGAAAAGCTTCTATCCATTTTGAAAACATATCTATGATTACTAAACAGTATTTTTTCCCTTCACATTTATTCAGTTCTATGAAATCCATACAAATAGTATGGAACGGATAGGGTGGTGTTGGAAAGCTCCCTCGCTTTGGTTTAAATGCTCCCTGTGCATGATGCTTGCTACAAATATGACATGTTGCGCAAAATTTTTGTGTATAATTGTAAATCCATATGTTTGGAATGTTTTGTTAACTAACTGTACCATCCCCCCTGTTGAGACATGGCTCTGCCCATGACTCAACAAAGCTGCATATCTAAATAAATTAGATGGCAATATAGGCTTCTTCTCTTTGGAGATGTACAGTCCCTCTTCAAGGATTGCTCCTCGTTTTATCCACTTTTGCTTTTCTGCTTTTGTAGCTAATGTCTGCATTGTTTTTAACATGTCTAAATCAAGAGTCTCAGAAGGTTGTAGTTCTTCATTTAAAAGCACAGTTTCTGGGTCTGAGGCAGCTTGCTCGCAGCTGCATCAGCCCGCATTCCCTTTTGAAATCCTATCTTGTTGTTTGGTATGGGCTGCACATTTACAGATAGCTATTCTAGTGGGTAACTGAATAGAATCTAGCAGGTTCAAAATCAATTGTGCATGATTAATCGGCTTGCCAGTAGATGTTATCATTGCCCTGTTTTTCCATTGTTGTGCAAAGACATGCACTGTGGAGAAAGCATACTGACTGTCAGTATATATGTTAACACATTTGTCTTTTGCCAGAGTGCAAGCACGTGTCAAAGCTATCAATTCTGCTGCTTGAGCTGACAGGTTATGTTGCAGGGGTTGTGCTTCTATGATTTCATCAGTCACTACTGCATAGCCTACTAGGTTTTTCCTGTAGGACCTCGTCTACAGGACCCATCCACAAAAATGTCACCTCGTCAGCTAAAGGTACATCAGTAAGATCTTGTCTGGGTGTGGTTATTTGTTCCATTTCCTGTAGGCAGCTGTGTGGTGTGCCATCCACAGGAATCGGAAGTAATGTCGATGGATTTAATGTTGTACAACGTTCAATTGTCATATGGGGTTGACTCAATAGTATGGTCATGCAAGAAAGATGTCTGGCAGGGGATAAAATGCTATTTTTCTTGCAGTAAAATTATCGCAACTGCATGAGGTACTCTCAACGTGAGAGGATGAAACAACACCACTGAGGCTGAAGCTTGCACTGCCATAGCTGCTGCGACTACTGCTTGTACGCAGGGTGGTATTGATCGTGCCACGGATCTAACTGTGATGAATAGTGCTATGGGGCGTTGCTTGCCGCCATGTTGTTGCGTCAGTACTGACGTCATATATCCCGCCTACAATCTACAGTTTGGAAAAATCTCTTATGATAATTCGAAGCCCTAAAACTAATGATGAAGCTATCAGTCGTTTTAGTCTACAAAGGCTGCTTCTGCTTCTGGAGTCCAGTGCAGTGTTTCTTGTGCTGCCATTGGTGTTTTAAATATTAAGTCAGCCAATGGAGCCGCTTCTAAAGCATAATTGCATCCAACTCGACAAAAATTAGTCGTTCCCAAGAAGGACATCATTTCCTTTTGGTAGTTGGTCTAGGGGCTTGTAAGATAGCTGTTTTCCGATCTTCATCTAATGTTCTACCTTCTTTGGATATCACATATCCCAGGTATTTAACCTGTTCTTTCCAAAGTTGCAATTTATGTTTGTTCACTTTATGCCCCTGCTCAGCTAAGAATTTCAACAATGCTATTGTATCTTCCCTACACTGCTGCTGGGTAGGGGCTGCAAGCAGGATGTCATCTACATAAAGTAGTACTTGGCTGCCCCTGGTGGAAAACCCTGCCAGGTTGCTAGCCATCTCTTGTGCTAATATTGTTGGACTTTCACTATATCCCTGTGGTAGTCGGTACGATACCTTTTGCCCTGAAATGTAAATGCAAACCAATGCTGGCTGTCAGGGTGGATAGGTATTGAGAAAATGCATTGCTAATATCTACCACGGTGAAATATTTTGTTGCGGTTTCAAATCATTTAACAAGGTATGTGGGTCTGGCACCGTAGGTGCTCTTGGTATTACCGCATCATTTACAGCTTGTAAATCTTGTACCATCCGCCATTCCCGTTTGCTTTTTACAGGAAATAGAGGAGTATTACATGGTGAATCTAAAGATTCCACCAGTATCCCTTCTTAAGTAATGCCATTATGATAGGTTTGATTCCTGTTCCGCATCCTTGCTCAAAGGATATTGTCTTTTTCTTGGTCTAAAGGCTGATTTTGGTGTAATAACTACTGGCCCTGCTGTTCGAATAAGTCCTACATCTGATTTTCCTGTTGACCAAAGAACATTTGGTATTTCACTCAAAGCTTTTCTTCCTCTTCTATCAAGAACGCCAGTCAGCTGTCTTCACTCTGTTGTAAGTGTACAGCTGGTGCTGCTAACCAATTCAGTTTTTGTTTCTGTACTCCTAAGTCCGATAATTCTGAGTCAGTTAGTCTCTCCCATCCTGTCACTTTGTCGCCCAAGTCTACCCACCTAACATTCTTGTTTTTGGTTAGGCTAACGTGTGGTAGTTTATTGGATTTGTACAATTCCAAAACTCCTGAGGTAACGAACAACTCACTACACTGTTGCCCTCAGTGTCCCAGTATAGGGTCCGTAGTATCAGTCTATTTGCAGGATTCCTGAACAACTTTTGTTCGTATTCTTTATCAGGTCCTGGTGTGCTACAATAATATAGGGTACAATGTAATAAATGTTGCTGGTCAACATCGAGGAGAGGCACCTTGCTGGTGGCTACATTCATCAGTTCCTTGGTCACTGCCCCTGGACCGGTTGTAACCAGATCCTGGCTGTACCAATAATAAGCCTCACCCTCCGATCGTACTACAAAAGTATCAGTTTGTCTCTGTGCCTCCATACCGTTCATGGTAGGGACTACTGCTATGCCAAAAAGTTGCATAAGATCTCTTCCTAATAAGTTCATGGGGCATTTGGCAGAAAGTACTATTTTACTTCTTTGGGTCATGCCGAGACGGGTCAGTTATTGCTATATCATGGGAAAGTGGTTCCGTGTACAGCTGACCGTTTGCTGCTTTCACTAAAATGTAATGAGGTGACTCAGAATGTTTCGGTAACTTTGAAGGATGTATCAAAGTTCGTGATGCTCCTGAATCACACAGAAATTTGACTTCCCTCCCTTCCACCAGAAGTGTAACTTCCGGTTTTGTCTGCTAAATAGAGCTCTAAGCTCAGTAATGCCAGATCTAAAACTTCACTTTCCCCAACTTCTACATCCGTTGCATGTCATTTGTTTCTTCTAAGGTATTTACATCATTCCCCTGCTCATTAGTCTCTCCTGGTGACTGCTGAGCAGCATAACTGTCATATAGTCAATCCTCATCTTCTTTATTCTTTTTTTCCGCAGGTGCCTTGCTCCTGCAATCCCTTGCCAAATGTCCCTTCTTACCGCAATTGAAGCACTCACCTTTTTTTTTTTTGCTCTCATAAATTTCTGAGTTTCTGTCAGAGCGTTTGTTACCCTGAGTATTTTGCTTACCCTTTTTGGCTGCTTGTACTACAAAAACTTCCGCACCGTCTTCAGCTGTGAAGACCTGCGTTTTTTTTTTTCTTTTTACTGTTAAAATGTTTTTTGGCATGTCTAGCATATTCTAACAAGGCTTGAAGCCTACTTGTTCGGTGATCTACCATGGCCTTCGGCATGAAGCTATTGATAGGGGCAATACAACCTTTCAAAAATGCATTCTTCAATTGTTGTTCATATGAGCTATCATTCTTTTGATTTTCAGGAATAGGCATGCCACTATGGTTATTAAAACATTCTAATAATCTACCATAGTATGCATCCACTGTTTCATTGTCTTGTTGTACGCATTGATTAATGCAAGTCCAGTCTGCCCTAGGTTTCCATTTTTCAGTAATGCGGTCTGTAAGACCCTTCAATCTAGTATCTAGTTCTGCGTCACTATGTGGGAGTGGCCTGTGTTGCGCGTCACGGGCATTCCAGGCGCCACAAATCATGTGCCAGTCTGGACCTAAAATTTGTCTAACTACTCTTTCTACCTCTTCCCCATTTAAGTGGTAACTCAATCTCATACCCTGTAAATCCTGTAGAAATTTCTCAAAATTAATTTTTGGATGGGGAATTCCTTCTGTAGCTTTTCGGATGTCTTCCGGTGTCCATGGTCTATACACTAAGAGAGTTGAGGCCTGGCCCTCCTGTCCTGCCTGTGGGTTTGGTACTTCTATTAATGGACAGATTTCCTCACTCTCATCTAATAAACTTCCGCTATTGAACATCTATAAGCGTTTGGCGTGTTCGGGATCTAGTCGATAGGTTCTCTTACAAATGGTTGTCTTAATATCCCTGTTGTCTCTGGGTAACGTGGGGGTTCAGCCCGCCTCCCTTCATATTCTGAGTAAGGCATCGTGGGCGTGGTAGGAGGGACCGATGCTACTATTATGTTATTATCCTCTTTGTCTAAAAATAATGTCTTTGCATTTTTATTTTTCTGTTCCCTTCGTTCGCTTCCTCAATCCACCTATGTGCTTGAGGAACACCCAACTGTCGTTGTTTTTGCCTGACCTTCTCGTCAGATTTTAACTGTCTCAAAAGTTTTACTAATGACATTTTATCCAATTTACCATCAAAGTCATACTTGTTAACCCATTTTGCAAAATATCTCACATTATCTGCTCTCTGTAATTGCATATATTTTGCATCTTCTGTTAGGGGTCACGTGACCCTTTAGTGCATACATTTCCCATGCCTCTGAAAGAGAAAAAGGAGAGAGAGAGAAAGAAAGAAAAGAACAGAACTGTTACGTAACCCTTTCTCTTGTACCACGTGGTATCTTATTCCCGTATTCACAGTAGTGTCTAGAATGACTGCTTACTTTGCTTTGTTTTATTTCCTGATCTATGACTCAAGATACAATACTTCGACTACCTCTCTCCCTGCTATCACAAACCTTAGCAATAGCACAGTGTAACCTGGTCCCCGATCTAAAACAAAAACAAAGAGAGGAATTCTGCTTACCCGAGCCTCCTGCTTATGTTTGATAGGCTTTTAGGACCCAGTTTTCCGCTTTTCGCCACAGATCAGACAAGTGGACAGCCTCTTTGGGCACGACAATTCAGTCGGAGGTCTTTCCTTCTTCTGCGCAGACTTCAGTACCACCTATATATTCTGACCTGTAGCTTACCAAGGGAATTCCGGCACGATTAGGACCAAGATGTTAAATAAATTCGTTAGAGTCAGACTGTAAAAATCATTGAGTTATTCAAAAACAAAGTCAATCAATAACAAACAATAATGCAGGAGAACTTGAGTATCTTAAACTCTAATGTACATTAGGAGCCAAAAAACCATACACAAGTTTGTACAGAATTTTGTCTAACTTTATTCACAGAGTACACCTGTTTTATACATGTCATTATCAGTTTTGCCCACCTCACTGGTGTGGTCAGTGACAGGGTCTTTACATCATAGTAATTCATAAAAGTGCTGAATTTGTGTTTTTCAAAAAGTCTTTTTCCCATGAGAATATTACAGCCTTGCAAGCAGCTGGTCAGTCACGATGACCTCCTGAGGATGTAGCCAATTCAAGGTTCTCTGATTAGTTCAAATACAATAGATGTATGTCTTCCTTAATGCCTCTCTTTGTCTCCCTCGTTCCCAGCTGCACTATCAGAGATAGTGTGCACAAGGCTACTCTCCTGGTGGAGGCAGGAAAGAGGACACACATGCGAACAGATTTATTATTTTCTAACTTTGCAAAATAATCTTTACTTGAAAGACATGAGCCAGGCTGTGTTTGCAAGCTGCCAAGGTCAAATTTCTGATTACACTGCAGCTTGTGCTTCAAGCAATAATATGCAGGTTTATTTCTACTATTATTCTAGTAAGACAGAATTAAATGCATTACATAAACTTTGTTCTCTATTATGGATTTAAGTACATTTATTCCTAACTAAAGCACACATTTCTCTATATATTTGATCACACAACTTATATATGTTTGAATGTTTAAATACACATCTTCCTAAGCAGCACACATTGTAAATATATTTTTCTAGGCAGCATGTATGTAAATATATTTTCTAAGCAGCATGTATAGATTTTTCTAACAACAAGACACACTGGACAGATAGGTTGTTAACTCAAGGTATTCCCAGCTTGCTGAATACAAAGCCACTACAGGTCAAACAAGGTACTGCTTTGTCTGCCATTAAGACTAGTCTTGATGATTGGATGGGTAGATATAAATTTATAACAGGGTTATCAAGTATGGACCTGCTTGATTTTAGAGATAGTCATTATTAAGAAGTCTTAAAGGATACAAAAACATTTCAGTATTTCTGTTTAAAGATGTCTGGAACTAGGCCTCTTATAGCCACTTTGATTACTTGGTTAGCATTGCGCCTATGCTTTTTTGTTCGTTTGCAAGACTTAGTTGATAACCTGTATTTGTGGTTAGTAAGAAATATCTACTGATGCATTTATCATGGAATACTGTAGCCTACACATTATTATATATTGTTAAGTATTGTGGGTTCACTCTTTCATGATGTCTTGACAATGTTTTTCATTTTCAAGAAAAAAATCAGGGGTCTGTCTTCATCAACAAAATGAAAAAGTCTACTTTTTGCATCAAAAATTGTATAATTTGGTATTGCATATGATAAGGAAGTTATATCCAAGTTAAAGGGTTTATTACTAAAACTTGCTTCAGAATATGACTAATATATTTTATACACTGTTAATTAAAATGGTTAGAGATATTATTTACACAATATGGGCTAATTTGGTAAATGTAAACTAGTTTTCTGATGTGGTAAAACCTCCAATTTGGTCTATTTATAAAAACAGAAGAGATATGAGGGATATAATAATTTATATTTTATGTAACCCTATAAAATGTATCTTATGAGTGATGGTTACATGACAGCAATCAAATGAACTAGAGAAATGCATTAGTAAATCTTGTAAGTAGTTCTGAAAATAAAAGCTTTATCATTTGCTTTACCCTACACATGCTGACAAAACAAAGAAAATGACTACTGGCCAATAAGTAAATGACAATGTTTATCTTTTTAGCAAAACTGAATATTTATGAGCGCTATCTGAAACTCTTTTAACCTTTTACATAAGCCGTATGCCACAGAAAAGAATGACAATTCATATTTTACTCACACTGATAGGCTTTGTTTGGTCATGAAGGCACAAGTCCATGTGACTGAAGTGCAGACCCCCACACACACAACCGCCACCATTATGGGCAAATTGGATACATATATGATCTACCCATTATCATACCATTATATACTGCTATTGTACAATCATGTTATTACAAAAAAAGAAAACATTTATAATGTACAAATTTGAGCAGGCTACTCATGTACCTATGGCTCTAAGGATCTGTCATTCAGTACATTACAAAGTCTGTTGTTGGATATGAGGATTTAACTCCTGTTCCACATATATAGTACTGCAATCCTGTATCAATCCTGTATCAGAAATTTCTGACAACATTTTTTAAGAGTCTGTCCCTAAATTAATTGTGTTTAAATCCCCCTTTCTAAAAAAATGTATTTAACTTGTTTTTGCTTAGCTTAGATTATTCTAACTAGGCAATACTTGTGAATAGTAATAGTGATAGTTGCTACTATTGTGGGTACAGCAAGGAAGGTGTTCCTATTAATGGTAATTTTTACTCTCAGCCCCTGGTCTGTGGTGGTAAATTTAACTGCAGCACATGTAAGCTGGTGTACACTGCACACTGTTTAGTGTGTCCTGTGTTCTATGTGGGGAAGACAGAGAGGAAAATCAGCAAAAAAAGTTACAAACACCTTTGAAACTTTATGAATATTGATAAGACTAATGCATTTTTCAAGAAAATGCAGACTTTTTAAATAAGTTATATTATTCACTGTTGCAAAACTTGAAAAATCTCTTGTGTGGATGGGGGGGTGATGACTGGTAGAATGAATTGCTTTTAAGTAAATTGAGATGTCAGATAAGGGTTAATGTGTTTCCTTGTCTTAATGAACATACATCCATTCTGCATGTTGTAAAACAGGCTGGAGAAGTAGCCAATCACGTTTCTTGTTTGTGTATTAAAACATGCAGTTTCCTGTTGTTGTCATTCAAATGAAGTTCGTTAGGAATGAAAACACTCAGTAAATTTAAAAGACTACTTTATTCTGTGGCAGAATGTTTCTGATTTGTGAAGACTTAAGAATATGTTAAGATTTCTACAGTGACTTGCTCAAAATGTATCATGTTAATATGAATATTTTCAATTAAAAAATAACCACAAATAGCTAAACTGAAATGGTGTAGTTTGGCACAATTAGTCATAAGTGACTTTTATCTTATGACTCAGCAGTATACATTATTATCGAGGAATGTTAATGAGCATTTCAGTAGGCTACACTGTCCCTACACTGATGTTACATAATACCTTCCCTGCAGGCTAATATAGCCAGTGGCACACTACACTGTTACAATATAGAGCAAACTAATTACTGATAAGACATACAGCTAGCTACTGCAGCCTGAGAAGAACTAGGCCATCTCCTTGTACAGTGCTCCTTTCTACCTTATTGAACTATCTCCACTTGGGGCCTTCATGCGCATGCTATACATAAAGGCATTTGAAATATTTCAGAATAAAAATGAGCTGCAAAAACAACTTACTTATGAATGATTTTGCCATCTTGTATATTCAACATATTTAAGAGACCTGATATGGAGATGATGTGCCATCTGTCTTAAAAGTATAATAAGAAGGAGAAACATAGCTTCTACCCTAGATACAGAAGCATGATCTTATAATGACTGTTTGGGGGAAGGACGATGGAGAATCTGCATTTAAAATGAAGATAGCATAGGATATAAGTTTATATACTGATTGTGTGACATAATTCTGATATGAACTCATTAAGCATTTCAGCCAGATATAGTTACTGTATGCAGAAGAATGATTCTTCATGAACTGTAACTGTGTAGCTATGCTTCATTGAGACGACTGCCATTTTAACAAGTTGTGTGTGGTAATGACTATTCTGCATCTTTTAAAACCGACAAGACAGTGCTCTGTTTGTGAGGGATCTCCCATCTGTAGGGCCATCTATGGACTGGTCAGTGTGTGGAACCATTTGTTTCCTGTGTTACTCACTGAACACACATCTGTGAACTGCAGAAGCATAGTGTGAGGAATGCAGTCAGTACACGGTGATAGTGATGAGAGTTACTGCCATTGCATCCCTGATTGGACATATGTCACATGAAACAGTGGTATGACAGTCACTGTCTGAGGTTCTCATAGTGACATGCCAATAATGGGTCACTGTTCATAGCTGCAGTCACAAGTCTTCTACACTTTGTACAGATGTCATGCAGTATATATGCATGTGTTGTGCTCCTTCTGCAAATGTATACCATCTGTTGTGTTGGGTTGATGGTCATATCTATGCATGCTGTTATAAGTAATCCTGAATGCTGTTGACTATTACTAAGCCATATCTGTGTTAAATCTGCAACACCATAGGCTGTATGGGATTGGAGGTCCCAGCAGAACCTCCTGTCCCACTTCAGCTGGCCATGGCACTGGGCACCAGCACATCTGGGGCCCAGCCTTGGACCTCCACCTCTGTTGGCTCTGCACCACCTTCTGGTGGAACTGCCACTGAGGATGGGTATTGTCCCCCCTGGGAACAGGTCCAGACAGGAACTTGTCCTCTGTTGTACAGTCCTGGACGTGGTGCACAGGGAGCTCAATAAGGGGTTTTGAGGCCAGATATGCCAGCTTGAGGGCAGAGTGTCACATTTAGAGGGTGAGCCTGCCCCTCCTAGACAGCACCCAGCACAGCCACCTTTGCTGCTGTTTTGGTGCAGTGGTGGCTACCCATGGCTGGGGACCTCCGTCCCACGGTTTCCATCTGGGGGCTCATGGGCTTGTGACAGCCGAACACCCCTCCCCATCCAAGGTGTATCCCCCACATGTGTCATATACCAACCCTGTATGCTGTCTTGTCTGTCATCCTACCCAACCTATCCTCCATGAGCATACCTACTCTCCTTCCCCCACATCCCACTCTCACTCTACGGAAACAAAAAGGCCAATCTGTTCCTAGAATAACATTTGCCCCATACATAGCTGTCCATTTCACACACATGTCCACTGGACACATGTAACCTTTTTAATTTGCATCACAACATACTCCAGTTGTCCTCAACCCTGTCTCTCAAGCACACGATCCTGGTATGCACATGACTCCTAAGGGTTCCAGGTACACGTGATGCAGATGGCCCCATTGTACACACGACACTACCAGTCCCTCTATGGTTACCCCATTTACCATTTTCATGATGATGATGTCGCACACAGCACCTTACAAGAGTACTGTTCTCACATAATGATTGGACAGGAAATGTTGTGTTAATGTAAATAAAATGCACAGACTGATGTATTTGGCCAATGTACAAACGTTTGCGTATAGTAATGACACATGTCTGTCTGAGGGAGTCTTAATATTACATAGGACAACACCACTACATAATACAGGCATTGCTGGTGTTTCCCTTTTCATTCCATTTTAATACTTTGTTGTCGCATGGGATGTTTTTGATATATCTATATATATGTATGTATCTATATCTGGACATAAACACACATACATACATCTACATGATGGAATACATTTCCTATACAGTTGAATGACTGTGCTGGATGATATGTTTGTGATAACATCCAATGTCTATATATCTGCCATGGCTTAGTGGTAAACCGCATTGGCTGTGGTGTGCAGGGACCTGGTTTCGAGCCTTGCAGAGGCCATTTATTTTGTTGCTGGGCAGAACAAACAGGGCCGTTGGATATGGAGTGATTAAGGCACATTAAAGCAGTTGTGTGCAGGTGTATGTGGGTTTGCATGAAGCTAAGCAATGCTAACCTCCGGTTACAGTTTCTTACACTCAGTTAACCTCTACATTACTTCACCAGTGTGATACTCGCATACCGGCGGCCAAACAGGCTTACACCCACTTGCTCCCGCACTTGCAAATGCACTGCATTTGGTGTTTGCATCTGACACTCACACCCCTGGGTGGGAGTGAGGACTACGATATTACCTTGTGATGCCTATTACATCGGAGTACATGCCTGCAGTATCGGGAATGGCTGCCCATTAGGCGTAAGCATGCCGTTTGACTGTAAGGAATCTGCGGTCTGTCCAGAGTGTGATACATACTATTGGTGTGTTCCTCTTACAATCTGCACCTGTCTGGCTAATACCTTGGAACTGACACCATTCAATACAAACAAGTAATTGGGTTTTGGAACCCACATCCTTCAGCCGAGTCATGCTACTGCATGCCTATTATTCTATCATCTTTCTAAGGTTGTAAGTGGAATATGTGCTTTCTGTCCCTATCAGACCTCTCAAACGACTGGGGACAAATATCAACTGAATCAGGGACAAGTCATGACAACATCAGGGATACATTTAAAATATTAGTGCTATTAACCTGACACATTGACAGACTCAGAGCATATGAATTAATACACATTTTCTGAGGTAAATGATGTTTATAACTCTTAATTGTTGTCATTATTCATTACATGTAATTCACCACCTTTCCTCCAGAAGTCACTAGTTTTAGGCGGGATTAAGTGGGACAGAGTTAGAATTTGAGTCAAAATCAGGGACAGTTGAGAGGTATGGTCCCTATTTGTTCCCACAATGGTTTATGCCCTATCCAGTGGATTTGCTCTTAGGGGTTGAGAGGTATGGGCATAAGCTATGCCCATTTCGGAATATTACTTACATCCCTGGGGCGGTCCTAATACAACTGTGCCAACCAACACCTGCACGCCTAGGCCCATAATTGCATACCCATAGTTCCCCCACCTGCCCCTCCTCTAAGCACTCATCCTTACTGTGGGTACAGGTGGGATATAAACACACCACTACACACTGCCCACTCTCCACGTATCGGGACACATGTCATACATTGTATTGACCCATGGGTTATCAGGCTTGCACAACCTACTGGTCTGTGTACATCTACAGCCTGGTTTGATGAATCATTACAGGGACTGACTCCGATGATCGGTAATTTTTGGGTGTCCCACAAGAGACATTGATGTCTTTGTTTCAAGATTAGACCTGGCAGGTCTCTCCCACTGGCAGTATCCTGCCTTTGGTCTTGGAAGCAGTGGTGTGTTTACTTTTATTGTGCTTCTGTATGTCTCACCAGCCTAGCTGGGAGGGGGGTTTTGATGCTATGTGTTACATGTTTGTTAATTGGACCCCTCACCCCCATATGCACGGCCTGTGAACATATGTAATTCGTAACTGCTGTATCATATCCTAGCTATATACATGTGTATATTTACAGTCACACACACACACACACACACACACACACACACACACACACACACACACACACACACACACACACACACACACACATATATATATATATATATATATATATATATATATATATATATATATATATATGCATTACTATATACAGATATATCTGTATATGTATGCATACATGTACATATTTATATATTGCTGTCTATATATATCTAACAACATATGGGTCTATGGGTGTCTGCATATGTATATATCTATATGTGGGTATGTATATGTATTATGTCTCTGTATGTATACATTTGTACTACGGAGAGGCAGAGGTATATCTCTATGTCGCTATGGGTAGATATACACACACATACCTCTACATATATACATCTACATCTGGTTATTCTGTTAATTGCCATATAGATTACACTTTGCTGCAATGGGACTCGTAGTGGGTGTGGTTGCTCGTTGGGCGATGCCTCTGCCCAATGAACACATTTGCTTACATCCCTGGGGCTGTCCATATAGGCCCACATCAGCCAACACCTGCACACCTAGACCCATAACTTGCTACCCATAGTTCCCCCACAAGCACTTCCTCTACAGCACCCATCCTTACTCTGGGTTCTTGTCGGGTCTGAACACACCACTACACGCTGTGCACTCTCCATTTCACGGGACCCATGTCATACATTGTCTCGACCCATGGGTCATCAGGCTTTCCCACCCTTGTATTCTGGGTATGTACACATCCCAGCCAGAATGTTCTGCGTATCATCTTCTTTTTGTCTTGTCAATTTTTAGGGTGTCCCGCAAGGGACGCGCCTGTCTGTTCCAAGATTAGATTTCATGGGTGCACTGTGTACCCCCCCCCCCCGGTTGTATCCTGCCTGTGGTCTGGGGAGCAGTGAACTATTTACATTGTTTATGGGTTTGTGTGTATGTTTCCCGTGTCTGGCTGGGGGGTGGAAAGTCATGCTACATGTTTCATGTTTCTTGCATGGGCCCCTCACTTCCATTGGCATAGCCTGTGAACATATGTAATTCTTGTGTGCTGTTTCCTATCATAGCTGTATATATGTGTATTATCTACGCACACACACACACACATATATATATATATATATATATATATATATATATATATATACATATATATATGTGTGCAATATATATATATATATATATATATATATATATAGATATATATATGTGTATATATATCTGTCTATATATATATATATATATATATATATATATATATATATATATATATATATATATATATATATATATATATATATATATATATATATATATATATATATATATATATATATATATATATATATATATATATATATATATATATATATATATATATATATATATATATATATATATATATATATATATATATATATATATATATGTGTGTGTGTGTGTGTGTGTGTGTAAAGCAATGCATACCCTGTGCAAACACACTTACACACGCTTACTGGTGTTTATATATGCTTAAACCTGCTTACTAGTGCCTTATTCATTATGACACTGCCACTTCACTCCAGTTCAGTTTTAATTGTTATTTTGCAGATTATACAGTGGACAGATGTCCAAATATGTTCATGTACAGATTATCGATGGTAATTGGTATGTGATGCAGTGGGATTCAGAACGGGAATGTCTGTTTGTTAGGTGGTTGCTCTAACCAATACACTATTGTTGTGCTGCTTCATTTGCATATATACCCATATACCCATGACTCCTGGTTCCCCAAACTCACACCCCAATGCCTCACTAACACTGTAGTCATCCATTCTCCAGTTGGATTCGCAGTGTATCCACACCATTACACATTGGCCACTCCCTACTCCTGTAAACCCATTGGTTGACTCACTCCACGTATCCTCAGAACTCCCAGACTTTTAGTCCACAAACATTGGTGACATGAGCGACCAAAAGGACACTATTTGCAATTTTTGGGTTGTCCCACATGGGACACGCATGTCTTTATGTCAAGATTAGATTCTATACTTCATTACATCCTTATTCTCATTAACATGACACTACAATAAATTAATAAGTATGACTATGTGGTAACACACACATTACACATAAGAGCCTAATTATGTAAGTGTTCAGCGTATTTCTTTTACAAATAGACTGGTTTAGCAATTGGCATTGCCGTATGAGGCAGATCAAAGGAATGATTCCATGTGTAAGAAAGTCCTCAGATTTGATTTTTTTCAGCACAGCACTGACTTCGGACATTGTACACACTTCTGCATTTTAGCAGTTTCATCCTTTCCCTGTTATGCACAACCTATTATTCTATCTACTGTCGAAGTTTGTAAGGGCACATTCATGTTATTTATGTCTGCAAATGGAATGAATGTGTTACAGAGAATGTACTTCTACATATAGATGTCTGCATGTGTGCGTGCATATATACTTATAACAAACTCGCTGACCTCCATGAGGTGGTCCAGTTAGAACCAGCCCATCCAACCCTGGCATGCCTGGATCCTTAATTTCATACCCGTAGTTCCTCCACCCCACTCGAGTTCAACATACACACATACCGTCCATTGTCCAGTTGCTATCACAGCCATGAGACACCTCCACACATTGCCCTCTCCCGAGAGTTAGGGGCCGTACACGTATGTTGTCCCAACCCATGTATTCTCAGGCTCTCCCACCATTTAGTCCTTGAATATACCTGCCCTTGCTTGTGTAATGGTCGGATGGCCAAACATTCTATCAATTTTTGGGTAGTCCCACCAGGGACTACCCTCTCTGTGTAAAGTAGACTTAGCAGATCAACAATGTTACTCGCACTGGTAATTTCCTGCCCATGGTGTGAGTAGCAGTGCTTTGCTCACTCCTGCCCAGCTTGATATGACATATGCTGTCAGCGTTATATAATACTGGGGTTGCTGTTGATTCCTTTCATATGCTTTATTGTTACATCATTCATTCTTCATAGATGTATATATATATATATATATATATATATATATATATATATATATATATACACATATATATATATATATATATATATATATTATATATTATATATCTGTACATACTTATATACATTTCCTATGCTGGGCACTGCTTACACCTGCGCAAGCGCACTCAGACTTGCTTACTGGTACTTATATATGCTTACTGCTGCTTATTTGTGCTTACACCTGTTTACTAGTGCCTTATTCATTATAACAGTGCCACTTTGATTGAATGACATTTAGTTAAATGGCTCATGCGATACTCTTATGTTGGTTTTACAGCAAAACAACATTCATTCCACATGGAAAATGATATGTGCTATTGTTGGGCTTGAACCGTTAATGCCTGTTTGTTAGGCAGATGCTTCAAACACTACACTATTGATGTTTACATTGATTCCACATGTTTTTCTCTATTTGAATGATTTTGATGTGTAAGCTATGCTTGGTGGAGGGCAGCGACTTGTAAACATGCTGCACTTTGCTTACACCTTTGATATTGCAGCAATACAAATGTATAATAGGGACACAGGGAATCTAATTGTGAAAGTTCTAGGGATGGGGCTCATCATTCCACAATGTGCTTGTGTGTTTACTACTTCGATTTTATTTCACTGTTTCTTGGACACTCTTGTATGCTTTGCATACATTTCAGTATCCATGGACACTGAATTACTGACTTACTATTAGAGGCAGGCTCTAATAGTAAGCATAGTAGGTTGTGCAACTGTCGGGGCATGCTTACGACTCCATAGAGCACTTGTACATGTCCCCTGCACTCGCACATGTTTTCTGTGCACATCAAGGGTGCGGCAGCGCACCCTCATACATACATATTCATATGGTGCTGCTGCACCATCTGTAAGGAGGATGCTTGGTACAAGGCTAAACCCGTCCTTGCGCCAAGCTTCTTGAATCCCAGGGCATGTGTCCAGTGGACACGTGTGTGAAATGGACAGCTATGTATCGGGCGAGATTTTTTGTGAGAACAGATTGCCTTTTTTTTTCCTCAGGTGAGAGGAGTAGTAGGTATATCTGGGGAGGTAGGTTGGGTAGGTTAAAAGACAAGACAAAGGAGATGCATACAGGGGTGGTATATGACACATGTGGGGGGTAAACACCTTGATGGGGGTGTTGGGATATCGGAAGCCCGTGAGCCCCCTCGTTGAAACAGTGGGACTGAGGTCCACATCCATGGGCAGTCACCACTGCACCTTCACAGCACCGAAGGTGGCTGTGCTGGAGGCTGAGTCACATAGCCAGGCTGACTTTCTAATCATGACATGCAGCCTTTGAGCTGGCATAGAATATCACCAAACTGTTGATTGATCTCTCTCTACACACCCTGACCCCTACCTAGCAACGGGTGACAGGTGCCTGTCCTCGCCCACTCCCTTTGGGGGTGAGCCGCATCCCCTGAGGCAGTTCCACCTGAAGGTGGTGCAGGACCAATGGACAGGGAGGTCCCAGGTTGGGACACAGACATGCTGGTGCCCGGTTCCATGGCCAGCTGGGGTGGGACATGTGGGTCCGCTGGGACCGTCCTTCCCAAGCATGCTATAGTGTTTAGATTTCATCATATGTGGGTTAGTAATAGTCAACACATTCCAGGGTTAGGTATAACAGCATGCACCGATATTCCCATTACCCAGACACCAGATACAGAACAGTTGCATAGCAAACAGAACACATGCATATATGGGACCACAGTGGTAATACAAACAGCATGAGGTACATTGATGGCACCATGCCACCAAAGTTGGAATAATTCAATATAGCACATGCATGGGAACCATTAAAATATTTATCAAACATTTGGCCAGTATCAGAACATAGGTGTCATTACATACCAGATAGGGTGGGTATGTTGATTATTGTTGGAGATATGGGGGGATGTCAATTAACAACTAGTATATTCCTGTAGTCCACATTACTTTCCTAGTCAGTGCTGTTATCTGTACCTTACAAGTCTTACTACATGACCTTATAGCCTTAGTTTGGACAGTGATATGGCTGTCATCATCATTACACATGAACTGGTTTTACCTGCAGTATACTCCGCTTACCTGGTATACATGTGGAGGGAATGTTTTATTTACACTAACTGTTTCTACACATACTCTCAGATTCCGGGTTGATGTTGTGCACATAACTATCCAACTCTTTCTGCACAGACTCTGGCCATGTGTTGACCACATGTTGGTGTGCTACGACATATCTGAAATATTGCCCTCTTCCACCTTTAGTGACCTGACACACACATATACATGCTTTCCTGCACAGTTATATTATGTAGCACAGTGTGGGTGACAGTGATCAGTGATACTTTATTATTCAGAGAAACTGCAACACTCACAATTCCCTGCAATACCAGAGTGAACAGTACCAGTACAGGTTATAATGGTCTGTATTTCTCAGCACAGTGTTCGTATCCGATGTACCTGTAGGAACAATGTTTGTTAGGACTACCTGACTGTTGCCACACAAACTTCCAGATTACACATTAGTATTATGCACATACATCTCACTCTGTTACTGTACACACTCTGGTCACAGCTTGACAATATGGGAGTGTAGATAGGACATACCTGAAATATTACTCTCCTAACAGTTTTGGGGGTTGCTTCAGTGACAGGTTTTTTCTCATAGGTGTTTGACAATCACTTGTATTTCCTGTTTGCTGGCTAAACATCTGGGATCATCCCACAGACTTACCATGGGGACAGGGAGACAGGCAGCAGATATGGGCCCATATACCGGACATTCTGGCCTCATTTGTACAGTTGTGGGGTATGATTCTGTATGCAGCTTACATCCACTCCCAGGATTCAGACCATGGCTGTGTCTGCTATAACTTAAACACTGTCCATCACAGTTGTGTCTGCTATATAGATATTGCTGTATATCTCCTATGTGCTTTCTGTATTATTAATCCCCTGTGCTTTTGCATTCTTACCTTGTATTACAACACTCTTATACAGATTTCCTAGACAGTTATATGTTGTCAGACAATGTGAGCGACAATGATGTGTAGTACCTCATTATTCAGAGCAATTGCATCAGTCGCACTGCCAAACAATACCAATGTAAACAGTACCAGTGATGAGTATCATTCTTGTATTTCTGGGCACAGTGTTGGTATCTGACAGACCTGTGGGAGAAATGTTTATTAGCACTACCTGAATGTTCCCACACACAGTACCAGGTACCACATTACCATTATGCATATACATCTCACTCTGTTACTGTACACACTCTGACCACAGCTTGACAAGTTGGGGTGTAAATGGGATATACATGGCTTCTTAGTCTCATAAGGTATTGGGGAGTTGCCAGTGCGCCAGCTTTGTTCTCATAGAAGTGTGTCAATCAGTTGTATTTCCTGTTTGTTGCCTATACATCTGGGATCATCCTACTGATTTCCCAGGGGGACAGGTTGATAGGCAACAGATATGGGCCACTTTACTAGACATTCTGGACATATATGTACAGTTGTGGGGTATGATGCTCTATGCAGAGTACTACCACTGGCAGAATTCAAATCATGGCTGTGTGTGCTAAAATACAACAGTTCACATCTCAGTTGCATGTGATATCCGGGTCTTGTTGTCTGCATTTTCCCTGTTTTCTGTCTTTGTGTCTCTCAGTTGTACTAAATGGCCTCTGGGGATTACACCTGTCATATACAGGCATTCCTACACATTCAATTTATGGTGCACAGTGTGGGTAACAGTGCTTAATACAAAAGTACTATTAGATGATTGCTAATCTACATTACCACACAATACCAGAGTATACTCATGCAGTCCAGCAGTTAGACCTTTATTGTCAGGCTATTACACTTTTATTGACATACAAACGATATGAGACTCTTCCTGCCATATTCTCTAGTGTATGCAGTACTTGCCTTGAACTATATAGGTTTTATACAGGCAATTAATTTACTACTACTTTTAGTTGTATTTCCTATGACAGTAAATGCATGATTATTACTGACCTGCCTCATGTCACAACCTCATCAGGCGACTGACGTGGACCCCCTGATTCACGGTCCACTCCATTGCAGCTGTGGGGGACATAAGAGGAATATTTAGGCATACCTAGCCATGATATACATGAGCTGGCAATTATTACACACAAAGTGGGGTGATACTTACATACAACTGGGACATCCCCTGCTGCTCTAGCCTCTTGGAGCCTGTCCTCCAAGTGGTCCCCCTTACACTGCTTCAGGTCGGCATAGTCATGCCTGACCTGCTCACCAGTTTGGGGTATGCCAATGGCACTGGTGAGGTTATGGGCGAGAAAGTCCCAGGCCTCCAGCTTATATTGGGAGCCCTGGTACTGGCCCTGCAGCAGTCTCTAATCATGGTCTTTGACAAGGAGTCCTGCCATGACCTTGGACTCCCGGATGCACCAGTGCTGTGCCCAAAAGCGCACACCTTCTCCTCTTACTGCCATTGTGCCTGCAAGGAGAAGCTACAATCAGTTATGAGATGTATTTCTGCCTCTTGAGTTTAAGTAGGGCTGATTTCCCTCACTTTTCCATGATTGGCTGGTTTTGAAATGGCTAGGCTATGGGCAAACCTGCTTACCTAGGGTTGGCATTGTTTAAAGGGGTATAACACTGGCCACATTGAGTTAACTGGCCTACACATTGCTTACATCTCCTAATCTTGCCTGTGTAATGCTTAGATTTGCTTACATTAGACTTTGCATTATAATTCCTTTTTGGCATTGAGGTATTATTCATTACACCTTATATGTATGCCTGGTATCCATGATGCATGTGTACATACACTGTATGGGGTCCTTGTGTTTTATTGGGGACATCAACACTCTATTACTATTACACCTGACTTCTGGCCTTACTGCTGTACTCCGGTTCACATATTTATGTTATGTAGTGGGTTAAGGCACATATGTCTGTATACTGATTCCTTTCACAGGTTCAGTTTGGTTTTACTAGGATGAAGACTTGTTTGCTGATACCTCAATTTTCTGTGCTTCTGTGATGGCTTGGTGGTTAATTACTGTGACTATGCTGTATAGGGTCCTGGGTTCGAGACTTGCATGGCTGTTTATTTTGTTGATGGGCAGAACAAGGGCCATTTGATACAGAGTGATTAAGGCACTTTTGAGCATTTGTAAGCAGGGTTGCTCGGGTTTGCGAGAAAGTAAGCACTGCTAACCTGCTGTTACATCTGCTTACAGAGAGTTAGCTTTAGGATTGCTTAACAAGTGTAGGCATTGCTTACCACCATGCAAATGGGGTTAAACTCACTTACTAGTGCTTAAATATGCTTACTACTGCTTATTGGTGCATACACCTGCTTACTAGTGCTTTATTCATTATGACACAGACACCTCACATGTGCATTTACTGCAGTACTCCAGTTCATAAATATATGTTATTTAGTGGGTTATGCAACATAAATGTTAATCATAACGTGCGTTGTCATGGGAAATGGGATGTGTTGCAGTGGGACTCAAACCGGGAATGCCTGCTCGTAAGGCAAATGCTCTGCCCATTACACTATTGCTATGCTGCTTCATTTGCATATATCTTCCTTGTTATCCTCTTCAGCCATTTAAGCTGCATTAACCATAGCTAAGGGATGGGCACACCCGTGCATCTATGGTTAGCTTTAATCAGATTTTTAAAAATATTAATAAAATAAGGTTTGTTCATTTTATTTTTATTTACTTGCTGTTGTGCATGAGGGGGAATGTTGGTGGGGATATACGGACACCTGTGAGCAGTCTCGCAGACACGCCCCCTGCACTCTTACATGCTCCGTATCAGATTAGGAGCTCAGGCAGGGTGCCCCATTACTATGCATGGCACACTGCCGTCCTGCTCCTAAACGGTCACCTCCGTGCAGGACTAAGCTAGTCCTGCACGGAAGAATAATGAATCCAGGGGAATGAATTTCTTAACAGACTTGTAAGTTATTGACACTGTCATTATTTGAATCAGTACAGAAGTTGAAGCAAAAAAATGTTTTTATGAAAGTATGTTTGTATATACTGTATAATGTTTATGGAGTTATTTTGGATTATGAAACAATATTTGAGTTTGGTATATTACAGTAGACAAAGGGATGTAAATAAATATATAACACTGACATTATGCCTGTATATATTATGTTTAATGACTTATGGTTGCATTATGATAGAATATTTAGGTGAGTAAATGTGACATGATTTTCATGGGATGACTAAAACAAATACTGATTTGATTTTTGTTAACGGATCATGGATAACAGACACAACTGCAAGTTTTCAGAGGTGATGTAACTGTTTATCCTAGAGTTACACCAAACGCCAGTGAATGCTCTTGGAATCATATGCATTTTAATTGTATTAACTGATCCACTATGATGTACAGCAAGCTAGGAGATCAGAAGATACAGATAAGGCTTCAGATGTAGTCTGGAAATAACAAATGTGGCTTTTCATATGGTGTAACATCTTTTACATAATAAGTAGAGATAAATAAGTCAAACAGTTTTACAATAATAAGTTACACAGTACTAGGACTGATAGCTTTGGAAGTAGTCAAAAGCAATTGCCAGAGTAGTGAAAATCATTTGTATCCTTTTAGCCAGTGTTTGCTTTTGCATTGATTTATTGCATCTTCCCCGAGGGTGTCCATGTGTTGCTTAAAGAGGTGAAACTGGATACACCTATGAAATAATATATAAGCAGTAGATGATTTCCTGAAATTGCCCAAGGCAAACACCTGGCCAACCCACTTCATTCTTAATTAAGTAGTGAGGTATTCAAATACATCCATGCATACTTCCTTTGTAAATGGAATTTGTTGTTCCAAGAACTGACTTTTGTAGCATTTCTTATAATTTCTTTAGTGAGACTGTCTATTTTACATCTTTGTACACAAGGTGAGGTGATCTTAATACTATGAAATATTTTATTTATATGCACGTGGAACATTACAGATGTATTTTAAACAGAGAATGGTATTTAAGTACTAGTCAATACTGAAAAGAAGGTAAAGCCTTACATGTTTAATCATCAGCAAATAAAGTAACATCGAATGGATATATAGGTAAGACTTTAAGACTTCGAATAAAATTACTCCAAGTCTCACCTATAAGAAAGAATGAAAGTAATGTGAAAACTGTCAAAAATCATAGCAATGGAATTAAACTCTGCAGTTTGCCTGTTTGAACATTCCACATACTGACCCTACTATAATGGTCTTCAGAACTTAAAATTCTCCTGCAGGGCAAATATTAACAACATGTGCTATACATTTTAGTTGCCAAAGGAACAAAGCTAGGCACTGTGTTTGTTTATTTCCGTTCTGCTATGAAATACTTACTTCCTGAAAGTTGATGTTTTCAAAAGGACAAAAAACAATGGCTGAAATCAAAAAGGACAAGCCCCCAATATATATATATATATATATATATATATATATATATATATATATATATATATATATATATATATATATATATATACATATACATACACAAAACACCTATAACCCAAGTAAACTGCTAACAAAAACTTGGTAGAAATAACACTGGAAACAGCAGCGATCCACACACAGAAAATATGATTAAGCACTTTTGTTCCTTTTTATTAAACACTGGCCCCCAGATTCAGCAAGCAGCCGTGCAGGAATAACTTATTCCTTCACGGCAGGGACCGTTCATGTTCAGCATGGCAGCACACCATGCATATGTATGAAGATGCCCTGCCGTGCTGTAAAATGGACACTGTTCCATGTACAAGCACAGGAGGTGTGTCTGAGACCAGAGCTCTCACAATACACACATCCCCTGCACTCCAGAATTGCCTTCCAGCAATTTAAAATGAGCACGAACACTCATAACACCCCCAACCCATCAGGATAAGAAATCTGGTCAAAGCCATAAGGGACAATTGTCCCTATCAAGGCAAACGTTGATAGAATAACACATGTAGCATAAGCACATAGTGCACACCTCCCAACCCATCAGAATAAGGAATGTGGACAAAGCCAAAAGGGACAATCATCCCACAAAGCAGAAAGTTGATAGAATAACAGGTTCAGCATTAACAGGGATATTCTGAAGGGTACAAATAAAAAAAAACACAACAAATACTTTTTTTTTATAAATGCAATAAAGTTTAAGCATAGCTGCTTGTGTGTACCCGTTGCTTAGCTACACTTAGTCCATCTTAAAAAGCACAAGAAGTTAAATAGCAAGAGACATTCAATGCAAGCAGTACTGCAATAGTTTAATGGTTAGACCGTATGTTTTAATTACAAGATAATCCATTCCCGGTTCGATCCCCACTCTTACTAATTTGCAGTTTACATGTGAAAGCAGTACATAAACATTTTTTTATAATTAACTACTAAGTAACATATATTTGATAACCAGAGTACTGTAGTGGTTCCAGGTTTGAAGTGTCATTTTAATACAGTTGTGAAACCCCCATATAAACACAAGTACCTCATACAGTATAGTCACACATGAATAAATGTAATGAAAGCACATTGGTGGAATATCAGGGACAATAAACAAATTTATAATACGTAATGAATGATGAATCAATCCCATACAGCAAATAGTCTATAAAATAAAAAATAAGCAATGCTAAGCATTGCACAGCTCTGCTTACCAGGTGTAAGCATTGTGTAAATATGACTGCTAAGCAATGAGTAGCCCAGCTAAGTGGATATGCCCATTGGTAAACAGTGCTGAACCTGTCCCTTTAAGCACTGCCAACCTTAGCTAAGCAGGTTTGCCCATAGCTTTGCTTAGCTCAGCATATTCAAAACCATCCAATCATGGCAAAGGGCAGGAAATTGGCCATATTTAAACCATGCAGGCAGGAATACAGCTCATAACTGGTTGCAGCTTCCCACTGTAGGCAGTATGGCAGGTGTTGGCGAGGGCATGCACTTCTGGGCACAGCGCTGAGGCATACAAGAGTCCAAGGTCATGGTAGGACTCCTGGTAAATAACCATGATGAGAGACTGCTGCAGGGCCAGTACCAGGGCTCTCAATATAAAGCAGAAGCCTAGGACCATCTCGCTCATGACCTCACCAGTGCCACTGGTATCCCTCGGACTGGTGAGCAGGTCAGGCACCACTATGCCAACTTGAAGCGGAGGAAGAGAGAGCTCTTGGATGAGTGGGTACAAGAAGCAAGGCAGATGGGTGATGTCCCAGCAGTGTGTAAGTACTCATCAATTAGTAGAAAAACTAAGTGTCCACCAAAGCCGATAATGCTAAAACGTCCCCACCATGGGAGTGGGCACGCTAAAACTTTTATTACAGAGGATAATTGCTTTTGCACATATAATGCTGCATCAGATCCATAAAAAATGCAACACAGCTACAAAAAGTTATGCAACTAAACATTAATTAATCAGCCAATCAAAAAATCACATTAATCACTGATGTATACTTCGCTTTTTGAGAATAGGTTTAAAGGGAACAGCGGCATTAATTCCTGGCAGTTTATCTGCCTGTAGGTTAACAATCCATTTAATCTAGGCATTTTCTAACTTATTATTGTAATCACCCCCTCTTTTATTCACATAAACAAGTTGTAAAACAGTAAAATCAAAAGAATGTCCTGGTTCCAAAGAAATATGTTTGGCCAATGCATTAAGCAAATTCATACATCTAATGTCACCCTACTACTTGATTTATACTTTTCTACTGGGCGACCTTTGACTGTTGGTTATATTTTTTTCCAAGTATTCATATCAATAACTGTTTACCAGAATACAGCCTGTACATGTGATGGATAGGTATGGCTAAATATTTCTCTATTCCCTTTAGAGCTGCAGCTGAGTGGGCTGTGAATAAGGAAGCCCATGCCAGTAGGCTGCAAAGGCTGTGTCGCGAGGCTGGTGAGTGACAATCCTGCTTGTAGTAGTTATACCAAATAAATACAAAGTAGTAGAAAGTCACATGGCAGTAAATAAACTGTGTATGGGTTGTACTGAATAAACCAGACAATATGCCAGTAATAGCCCCATATAGGTGATATTTCAATAAAACTGTAACTGCCTGGCAATAAAGTTCTAAGTCCTGGACTGGTTGTGTTTGCCCTGGTATTGTATAGAATTTAGTGTTGCAGTCTCTGAATAGTAATGTTGTGTTAACCACTGTTACCCACACTGTGCTACATAAAAATATGTCTAGGAATGTCTGTATAAGACTGTTGTAAGTACAAGGTCTGATTGGACAACCAAGAGAGACTTAGACAGAAAACACTGAAGGAACAGGCAGTAATTTCAAAATAGCTCAATCTGACGAAACTCAAATTGTTGCATTTTTAGCACACACAGCCATGGTTTAAATCCTGGGAGTGGTAGTAAGCTGTATACATAATCATACCTCTCAACTGTACAGATTTTCACAGACTGTCCAGATAATTGGCTCATATTTTTGGCCTGTTCCTCTGTCATCCTGGCAAATCAGTGGGATGATCTCAGAATTGTAGTCACTAAATAATGTTATACATTTGATTTTCAGACCTCAAATCCTTCAGAAAATGTATATTAAAACAAATCATGTTACTCTAGCAACTGTCCAAATTTATAAGAACAATATTCAAACTATGTCACTATTTGTACCCCCATGTTGTCAAGCTTTGTGCACAGTGTGTGCATTAAGAGACTGAGAGGCATGTGCATAATATTAACTAGGAATCTGGGAATATGTGTAGAAACAGTCAGGCAGTGTTTACTCTGGTATTGTATGGCCTGACATGTAGCATTTACCAACATCTGATATCAGAATAGTACTGTTGTGTCAACCACTGTTTCTCACACTGTGCTACATAAAAATATGTCTAGGAATGTCTGTATAAGACTGTTGTAATTACAAGGTCAGATTGTACAACCAAGAGAGACTTGGAAAAAAACACTGAATTAACCGACACCGGTGTCTAAATAGCTCACTCTGATGAAACAGAAGTTGTTGTATTTTTAGCAGACACAGCCATGGTTTGAATCCTGGGAGTGGTAGTAAGCTGTATGCATAATCATACCTCTCAACTGTACAGATTTTCCCAGAATGTCCAGATATTTGGCTTATATTTTTGGCCTGTTCCTCTTTTTTCCTGGTAAATCAGTGGGATGATCTTAGGATTGTAGTCACCAAATAATGACATGCATTTGAGTGTCAGACTTCAAATTCTTCAGAAAATGTATATTAAAACAAATCCTGTTACTCTAGCAACTGTCTAAAATTTTATAAGAGCAATATTCAAAATATGTCCCTATTTGTACTCTCATGTTGTCAAGCTTTGTCCAGATGTTGTGCATTAAAAGATTGGCAGGTGTGTGCATAATTACAACTAGGAATCTGGGGAAAATGTAGAAACAGACAGGTAGTGTTAACAAACATTCCCTCCACAGGTCGACTAGGTAAGAGAAGTAGAATTTAGCTTTAAGACAGTTGAAGTATACACTGCGTACAAACATACCACTGCCCAAACCAAGGCCATAGGGTATTATAATAATACCTGTAGAGTAATGATTAGAGCAATGATCATTCAATTTGTGAGTACTGCAAGGATATATAAGTTGTTAATTGACATCCCCCCCACCATATCTGCAACAATAATCTAAACACAAAAATCAATGGGTATGTTTACAGCAAATCTACTGTTGGGACATATGTCCTATTGTTCAACAAATATTGAAATGTGTTTCTGTTAATGTTCCATGTTGAAATACTATCATTGGTGGCCTGTTGCTATCAATATAACCTGCATGCTGTTGTAATGGACACTGTGGTTCCATAAATGCATGTGTTCTGTTTGCTATGCAACTGTTTCAAAACAGTGTCTTGGATTAATGGGAATATCTATGCATGCTGTTACAACTAATCCTGGATTGTGTTGATTATTACTAACCCACATATGTTCTAAAACAGCAACACCATAGCACATTTGTGAAGGCTGGTCCCAGCGTACCCACCTCTCCCACCTCATCTGGCCATGGAACCAGGCCACAGCATGTCTGGGACTCACCCCGGGACTTCCTTGTCCAATGTACCTGCACCACCTTCAGGTGGAACTGCCTCAGGGGATGGGGATCATCCCCAGCATGGGAGTGGGCACGGACAGGATACTATCACCTAAAGTCAGGTCCGGGGATTGGTGCGCAACAAGCTCCGAAGGGAGTTTGGAGATATGCTACACCAGCTTGAGAGCTGTGTGGTGCAATTACAGGGTCAGCCTGCCCCTCCTGCTCAGCCCCCAGCACAGCCACCTTTGGGGCTGTGAAGGTGCAGTGGTGACCAGCCATGGGTGAGAACCTCAGTCCCACTGTTTCCATTTGGGGGCTCATGGGCTTCCGATTTCCAAGCACCCCTCCCCGTCCAAGGTGTTTACCCCCACATGTGTCATATATCACCCCTGTATACTGTCTTGTCTGTCTTGTCTGTTTTACTACCCAACCTACCTCTCCAAATATACCTACTATCCTTCCCCAACATCCCACTCTCACTTTTAAAAAATGGGCAATTTGTTCCCCAAAACAATTTTTGCCCCATACATAGCTGTCCATATCGCACACGTGTCCACTGGACACATGCAATCTGGTCTAATTGGCATCACAGCACATTATTGTTGTCCTCTACCCTCTCTCAGGGGATTGAGTGTCCAAATATACCTCCAAATTCAGTATATATGCACAGCTGTTGCTGTAGAAGAAATGGACAGCTGTGAACCTTCCCTACACATGTCCTGCATATCCTTAGCTACTTTCCCTGTTGTCTTTCCCTCTTTGTGCCCCTTTTTCACCACTTTCCTATCACCCCTTTTTTCTTTTCTTTTAAAGAAATTAGCACTGGGATAAGTGGGAGTAAGCACTTTTAAGCAGTAATAAGTGGGATTAAGCCTGTTTGCATTGTGCTAAGCAATGCCTACACAGATTAAGCACTTACTCACTCTGTATTCAATAGCCCTTGTTCTGCCCAGCAACAAAATAATCAGTCCATGTAAGTTTCAAACCAAGGACCCTGCATACCATAGCTACAGCAAGTTACCACTAAGCCATTTGAGCTGTAGGTATGTGTGATGTTTTCTCAATCATATCATGCAGCACAGTCATTCAAAAGTAGGGAAAATGTACATATATATATATATATATATATATATATATATATATATATGTATGTATGTAGCTCATTCAGACATCAGATCCACACTCTGAACCTCTCATTGCAAAATATCTGACCAAAGGCACTGTAAATGGGGATGAATGGGGCCAAAATAGAGACCTCGTAATTATTGCCATTATCCCTTCCTCCACAGCTGAACTGTTCTGCCTTGCAACAAAATAACTAGCACTTGCAAATCTTGAACCCAGGACCCTGCACAACAGGTTACCAGTAAGCCATCTCAGCTGTAAGATGTTGAGATGATTTCTCTAACATATCATGCAGAACAGTCAGTCTACCATAGGGAATGTACAATGTGGAAGCACTAAACATTCTAATGATGCATACACACACACACACACACACACACACACACACACACACACACACACACACACACACACACACACACACATACACACATACACACACATTATATGTGTATACATATATATATATATATATATATATATATATATATATACATATACATATATATAACTATATAAATACTTATAGATATATATAAAGAGAGTAAAGAGAGTATATATAGAGGGTGCACAGCATATAAAACAGCCATTATTCCTTCAGTTGCCACCTTTTCCAATGGCCAGTGTCTGATTCTTTCCTCAAAATGAGAATTATTTCAGTAAACATATACCCACACACAGTGCAAAGGACATGACACCATACACAATTTGCATACATATAATATTTATTTGTGTACTATTTCAGTTGTTTATGTCATTTCTTATAGCATTTAGGTGTTTAAAATACATAATAACTGATTAATGCAACTCTCAAAGAAAACATATGATACAGTAATCTGCAAAACATAGCATACTTTGCTGTCTAGGCTAAAGTCTTCAAGTAGTACAACAGTGAAAAACACACTTGCCTTGAAGATAAGAATTAATCAACACTTAATTACAGATGTAGTTCAACAGCCTCCAATTACACTCTCTACTCAACCCCCTAGGGGAAAAAGTATCAGTTGTCACAATGTAAATGTATCCATTACATAACAATGCTTAACTTAAAACATCACTATCACACTGACAAACAGAACTGTCTGTAAGACAGTAAGCTCTAGCCCAACACTGTTCCCATGGTGAAACATATGAAAACGTACAGCCATATACTTTAATGTTTCTTATTACTGATATCCCTCACATGTTGTAACAGCCTAGGTTACAAACATTGAATACCCCTTCCCCATAAAATATCTTACAAGGGCATATAACAATGTTCTCCATACACTGACCTCCAGACTGTACAGGTTCACACATGTTTTGTCCAGCTGTAGCCCTCATATATATTGACCCTACCCCACAACTTGTGTGGGAGTCCACAACATCACTGGAATTATAGCAGGAATGTCAGCACTAAATAATGATAGTCCATACCTATTAACGTCTTACTGCATGACATCTGGACAAAGCCTGGTATATAGGTGGAGGACAGATGCTGGAACACAGGGTCATATTTGAAATATTGTTGTTATATACTGCGAAAGTTGCTGGTGTTACAAGATTGGTTGCAACATACCCTTACTTAGGAATATGAAGTCAGAAACACAAATGGATGTTGCCATGCACTGATAGTAATCAACAGCGAGAATGCCACTATGTCAAGGACAAGACCTGTGTGGGGAACACACAAAACATAACAGCCAATCCTCTGGCCATCATGAAGATAGTCCCACAGTTGAGAGCTATGCAGACAGTCTGCATTCCATGCAAAACTAGCATGTACACACAAACCCTGTAAAACTAGCAGTATTCAATGCATAAAACAGCAATACTCACACACTGTCCCTAGGTCTGGAACCTTATACAAACATGTAGTTGGCCATTGCCCACAAGTCCTGTTGTAAGAGGTATAGCTACCTGCTGTCTGTAACACCGCTTCCCACACACAGGAAGGATGTCTTCCATACAGGAAAAGTAAAGGGCAACACCCACATGATGTAGTTATTTATAGTAGTGGGTTGCTATGACATTGGCTATTGGGGAACTGCAATTAGTGCAAAGGCCATCACCTGAACATGAGCATCACCTACAAAAGCCATGCTTCAACTTACTCAAACAAGCTCAATCCCAGTAGTGGAAAGAGAGAGAGAGAGACACACACACACACACACACACACACACACACACACACACACACACACACACACACACACACATACACACACATCAAAACAACAAAAAAAAATAAAATAAACAAAACCTCAAATTATGAAACAGGATGACATCCTGTACACAGAAGGAACCTGAAGATTAACCAGGTTATGTGCAACATGTAAGCATGTAATTAAAGGTAGTAATTGGTCTGTAAGAATGGGACAGATGATTATGAAAGATGTATATGTGCCATCAATACTTGCTGTAATGATGTCCTGCTGAACAAATGCTATGGGCATAGCATCTGGCTCTGCTGCATTGGGCCATACCTGGCAACTCTGCAGATCTGCACAGAATGTCAAGATTTAGCCATCATAGTGTTTGCTCTGTTCCTCCAAACATCTATATTACTCTGGCAAATAGCTGAAGGTGGAAGTGATGAAGTCATGACAGACTCATGAGTTTCAGACCCCACCACCTTTAGAACAGTCATAATAGTGTGAAATGTATCATGCACAAACTTCATAGGTTTGTAATAGGCATATCTATGATCTGTCCCTATATATCCCTGCCTAATGTTAGGCTTTGTCCACATGTGCTGCTCTAAGCGGTGGATAGGTTGGGTCACAGCTGAGGAGCCTGACACACCCTGGGAAAGGACAGCTCACATATGGCAACCACTAGAGTGTCTGTCAAACAATTGTGTCTGTGCCACTGCTAGGCCAGTTAATGAGATGTTGCCCATATCCATATGTTACTTGTAAATATGAGTATTCTACATGTTTGTATTGTAAACCTAGGATACCTATATAGGGCATTAGCATAGTAAAGCACTGTTGCAGATGTGTGTGTCAAACTGCATGTGATATACTGAATTAATAACATTCAGCTGTACAGTGTTCTTCTGAACAAAGTTCACAGTTGTGACAGATATCTGTAGTCACTTTTACATATACATGTGTTATGGCAGCTATATTGATACATTATAAAAATTGACTTCCCTGTGTTGTCACCCAGTAAGGTGGACTAATGACCAGAAGTCCTGGTATAACAGGTTGAGACGTATGATTGAGCTGCAAGACTGTAAATACAGTGTGCCATAATGACATAGAACACAAATGTGTACAAGGTATCCCCTGAGCATGTTTATGTATGCGTATGTTCAGCTGAAAGGCACAAAAGTGATAACATGAGTCACAAACAGTCCAGAAAATAGGTTGTGCATGTTGCACATGTGTGTAATATCACTGTCACTGTATACAACAAAATAAAATGTGTATTGCTACCGATTGTTGCGTTGCCATGACAATGATATGGGTACTACAGTAGGCATGCTTATCACGTAGTAATCAGAGAAGTGTACAACCGTATTATGACCCACTGTCCATGCTTACCATTAACAGCTATATCAACACCATATACACTGGATATCAAAGTGTACACACCCCTGTTAGAATGCCAGGTCTGTGTGCTGTATGTTAATGAGACCAGAGGAAGTCATGTCAAAACATTTCTCACTCAAATGTGACCCATAACCTGTACAATTCTATTGAAAAAGAAATAAAGCGGTTTCAAGGAAGGTGACCAACCATCACCAAGTGAAGATGTGATATGATGCTAGAGTACAAATAAAGACAAATGGATACTGTAATCATCTCAGCAGGTGTTTACACAACAGACCAGTGTAAGGGTGTGCACACACATTCAGCTGGCTTACTGTACTGAGTATTACTTCCCATATGCTGGAGGGACAGGTTCATAACCCAGAGACTGCCCATGTTATGGAATAGACTTCCCATACATGTCAAGCAGAGCACCTCACTGGCCCTCTTCAAGAGAAATCTTGATGAGTGGATGGAAAATAGAAAACTCACCACAGGGATCATTCCAGTGGCTTTACTCGACAGAGGCACTGGGGACTAAGGTTGGGTGGCATGATGCCAGGGTAATCCAATAGCCTAGGCTTGTAAAGGCTCCAGGGCCATTAGACTAGTGCACACCTATGAATCTATATGTTTCCACAGGACAGGTTATGTTCCCTATTGAAACTGAGCAGGCTATAGGACACATCACAGGTGGGGATTGTGTTGACATGCGCTTTTGTGGGGTCATGTTTCAATTGCACAAGTACCATGCATTGCAACAGTGGTGTGCACACTTCAAATCCACTGTAGCTATATGTAATCATCAGTACCTAACCTGTACAACCATCCTCCACCAATGATAGAGTAATCCCTCTTAGTGGACACCACCAAGACACAAAGCACATAATAGGTTGCTATAGTGGCTGTAAAGGGGCACATAGGTGCAGACCACAACTTGGAGGCAAGTGCACCTCTATCTCAGCAAGCATGTAGGTTCACAGGTGACCGCCTGTAAGGCTGGCTATGAATCAGATATATGCAAACCACCAATGCCAATTGCAACCATGTCTACACATATGTACACAGTCTCAGAGCCAGTAGCACAAGTCAACCTTTACTGGGGGTAAAGCACACCTCATACACACATGCTATGAGTACTGGCAACCTGTATCAGGCAGGATAGGTGTGAACAGTGGCACCCTGTCCACAACAGTAGTACAGGGGGATATGCACATCACCCACACTCCTGCCCACATCAATGGTGAGCATGGACATAATGCCAACTGATGGCGACAACAGCAAGTCTCCATGGGTCATGAGAACATCACAGTTTGCCTCCTACATGAACACAGGCATGTGCTCACAGTCCCATCACACACTACAGTCAAACACACTCATGCCACCATCCACACACCATCCACATGGAAGACAGCCACTGTCATCCTTCTATACAGAAATGAATGGTGTGTAGTGGATTATGCCATTAAGTGTCCAACATTGGGGGAACTGGACAGGTCAGTGCCAGGACTGTAATGCAGGATGTACAATCCATGATAACTTACAGTGTTATGGTATAGTCTGGATTATTTGCAAGTAATACCCACTGTTAATGTGCACATGGACAACTGTATGAGGTCCTCTGACCTTTTTTCCTGTTTATGTCTTCCAGGTACAATGTCACAGGAATGCCTTCTCGCATACACACCCCAGGAAAATGATGCTATAATCCAGTTCCTCATAGTCCATCATGCCATCCTCTTTGGGCACAGGGCCCAGGATCTGCAGGAGAGGACCACCCTGTGGAATGAGCTCATCCACAGGGTAAATGATGTCAGCCTGCACAACTGCAATTATAGGCAGGTGCGGCATTGCTGCACTGATCTGATCCACCACACCCATCAGCGTGCTGCTGCAGTTAGGAGGGACCAGCTAGCCACAGGTGGGGATCATGCCATCCAGCCCCCACTGACACATGCTGAGGAGCTCCTTGCCAGCCTTGGGGTACCCACCTGCCAGCCAAGCCAGCAAGTTGAAGACAGCATTCTGGAGAGAGGGTGCCACCCACACAATGGATGAGGAGCATGCAGATAAAGCCCCAGGGGACATTAGTGGACCAATGTTGCTTATCTATTTTCTTCTATAAAGTATCTATATGTATATGTCAGATACGATCGTGTGTTGCTGCAGTGTAGTAATGAACAGATGTGCATAATGTCTAGTATTGTGGGTTTGTACTGTTGATGTGCTGAAATACTACTCCCACCCTGTATCGATGTCACAGGTGTGGCTACTGACATTACATCTCTCACACAACTGTTTAGGTCCCTCTGGTATATAACTTGGGCACTAGCCTGTAGCTGGTGAGTATGGAGTTGTTTTGTTCAGGTTTGCCTATACACTGGCCATGTTATGACCATGCTATTTGTCATCCACACATTTAACACACCTACCCATAATGCATGCTGTACATGTTGACTTATTGTTGCTGTTAACTGCACTGCATCACAGTGGTCACCATGGTGGCATGTCTGGATGGTATGTAAGATCCCTGCAGTATACCTAACAACATGTCAGTGCAAGATGTGTGGACAGAGATGAGCATAATGGTGGGAGAAATAACCTACAGTAGTGACAGGTCTGAAACATTTCCCTTATGCAGTGGCTACAACAGTGTATACACCACTATTACAATGGCAACTGTTCCTGATCTAAACAATGACAAATCACAATACCACATTCTCCATCTTTTACAACCTGTAATGTGATCCTAACATGAGCAATGAATGTGTAATATGGAATCTTATGTTAGAACAACAAATACGGGGAATACATACCTTAACAAACACTAGAAGCATATGTGTGCACACACTCCAAATAACATATTGTGGAAGCAGCTTGTCCAGGTACTGACAGCATTCACTCTTCTTCAGTACACACCTTCCATCAAGTACAGGGCCTCAATGTCACACCAAGTAATGGTCTGCTGTCCAAGAAGTATGTTCATGACATTTGCCCACTCACCTGCAACAGAGGCAGCCATGACTTGCACACATCTTACAAACCATGAAATGGATCCCATATCCAAAAGGTAGCACTCAGGAGTGGGAAAAGTAGCCTTACCTCACCATTGCATATACCATGGCAAACAGTGCACACAGTCATGTATGTGTGTATGAAGTATGGGACAACATTGTTGCTGTTGTCTTTCGGCTTTTCCTGGTTAGGGGTCACCACAGCGGAACTCCAGTCTGCTAATGATTGGCAGTAGATTTTCACGGTGCTGAGTTGTCAGCTCAATGCCCAACCTTCAACAAAGGCACGCCCATTCACGCATGTCTTTTGGAACACCACTCGACCCATGGGGAGGACATGCAGACTCCACACAGAAGACACTCCCTGCACACTAGCTGAGAATCGAACGGGAAAACCTCTTGCTGTGGGGCAACAATGCTACCACTGCAGCACTGCAGATTAAGTATGGGACAACATTAATGTAGAAATTAAACAGATGCCCATCCAAAACAGATGGCCACACATGTTGCAAACTGGTCACAGAGGCTGTCCAGAAATATGCTGTAGCACTGAGGGACTTGGAGGAATGTCTAGCAATTACTGCCTGTGCAGTACCTGTGTCGACTGAAAATTTTATTTTGTTATTATATTTACTATGGTGCTGCTTACTCTGATGGATTTGAAGTCTTCTTAAGACACTCAGTCTTGCTGGCTGGATTCTGCTGAAATCAAAGTCTGGTTATAGTTGCATTCACAGTCTGTTGCATACAGAAACTTACAGAATATATACTGATGACAGAATATACTTTGCAACATCAACTTAGAGCCGTAACAAATAACTTTTTATAATAAACCACACGGACTAACGTTGCAGCTTCAAGTACTGTTCCACTTTACTTGTCATATTGTACAGATGATGTGAGAGATAGAACATTTACCTTGGGACAAATGTGTCCCTACCAATACCTCTAACATAACTGGATTTAATACAGACTTTATATATATTTTTAGTTAAGCACTCCCTCTTGGTTTTGGAAAGATACTGCCTTGATGACGCAAACGCTGACACATCTGTTCTTGTGCAAATGCTGATAAATGCAGAAAAGCATATTTTTAAGGAAATGCCTTGTGGATAAACTTTCTTAGAAAAGCATATTTTTAAACTTTCTTAGAAAAGCATATTTTTCAAGGCAATGCCTTGTGGATAAACATATGTCCTGTTGTCCATTCTTTAAAGAAAGCAGATTAGTTTTTTCTGATATATTCTGTTTTTTTTTACATTCTTGCCAAGTCTGTAAGAAGTCAGTTTTATTGATGTGTGTGTAATACACTCATAAGCAAGTTCCTTATTTTTTTAAGCCACAGCCATTTAGTATGGATGCTAATCACATATTACTAAACTCTGTTTCTGCATTTAAGGAAGCTTTATCTTATTCTTTATTTATGTTGCATATTTGTAGCAAATTTACTTTCAACCTTAAAACCTTGTTGAGCATAATCTTACATCAACCATTGCCTGGAATCTGCATAAGTGTTGCCTATGGGTTAGGGTAATCAGACGGAATAGTTGTTCCACAGGAAACATCATCCAGGGCTCTCTACAGGTAGCATATGCATAACATCAGGTCTCCCAAAGGCATGTGTTGCAATGTGTAATGGTGTCATGAGACCAGGACTGAAACGTACAGACAGTATTCATAAAGATACACGTGGTGCACAAGCAACACCTCACTCCACCTCAGGGCCACCATCCCCATTTTTACCTTGCTGGTGTCAGTGTAAACCTTTAGGTTTGCTGTTCATTAACAGGAATTAGGCTGTTAGACATGGTGTTCAGAATTTGGAACACTGCATAATAACACTCTTGTGTGGCCCATAGTTGTCAAGTATCTGCAATAAGGCTGAGGATGGGGAGGGGTGTCATCCTGAAACATAACAGTGAACTGAAGCATACATCCAAAGTTTGCTATGAATGGCTGTATCTGAACACAGTCAAGGTCATGAATTATGCCAGACATAACCCTGACTCCATAGCATTAGTGAAGGCACTGTGTGACCTCCAAGGACTGTGCACATGAGCTGACCTTGCAATCCGGCAGAGTTGGGGGACATTTGTAGGGCGGAGTGACCAAATAATGGCAAGTGAAGATGGGCCATGCTAGTATACCCCTTCCAGGAATAGTGACTGCTACAGTTCACTTAACAGGTGCTGCAACAAACCATTGTGTTAAGGGTGTGCACACTTATGCAACCCACATATCGTATGCATCTCATTCAGCATCTGCACGACTAACATATTTGTTTGATACTGCATTGGATTGCACAGGTCATATGTTGCATATCAGGTGTGTGCAATGTTAACATATGCAGTGTTGTGGCCCCATTGCATATCATGGAAGAGGCTGGCATGTCAACAAGGGTGTGTACACTCCTCATATCCACATTAATATTTGAAGGTTGTGTGTGTGTGTGTGTGTGTGTGTGTGTGTGTGTGTGTGTGTGTGTGTGTGTGTGTGTGTGTGTGTGTGTGTGTGTGTGTATATATGTGTGTGTGGAGGTAAACCACAATGTCTAGGTCTTAAATTACGTTTTTTGCTTGCCCCTCACAGGTGGTGAGGGGCGGGGTCAGGGTCCCTCCTGCAGGCAAACTGATGTTAGTGTCCATACAGACTCTGACAATGATGATCGACATGGTGAGGCACAGGAAGGGTTATCAGGGGCTGAAGCTGTGCCATCAGTTGACATCCCACTTTTATTCATCCCATCCCCACACACAGTCTCAATCCCCACACATACCCCATCACCAGTGGCCATAGACAAGGGACAGTTGGCGGGTGGTGGCATGGGACAGGACAGTGTGGGGACTATGGCTAGTGTGTCTGTAAACAACAGCCATAGCCAGATGACCGGTGATGTACCACACAGGCAGATGTACAGGGGTGCTCATAGGAGGGCTGCTGGCCATCATGCCCCTGGCAGAAGTGCCACAGCAAGTGTCACCAGACGCATGTTTTGGGCCATCATGGAGGCATAGGCATGTATGGAACATTACAACAGAGAGAGTCTGAGGCTCCAGAGGGCTACTCATTCTGCTGTACTTGACAACATCCATGATCTTGCAGGTGCCCACTGTTATTTTGCAAAGGTCCTGGATAGACGGTTGTGTGAGATGGTGGGAACCCTTGACCATGTGGTGTCTGTGGTAGAGCATGTGGTGGAAGTAGGGCAGTGGCCATGTGAAGGTCAGCAACATCAACAGGTGGAGGTTTACATGGACATGCAACAACTCACGGCCGCTCCTCTAGTGGCAGTACCAGCACCAGCACTGCAGGGGGGTGCTGTCCACACCATACCACAGCAGGCCACGTGCACATGGTCCTGGCCAGTCCCAACAGGAATGCGGATCCAGTGGACCATTGTCATCATCAGGGGAGAGTAACATATCTGGGCTTCTGCTTGGTAGTGCCCATGAAAACCCTAGCAGGCACAGTTTCTGAGTCCGTGGTCAGATACAGTGAACTGTACACCCTGCCATGTACATGTATGGTCTGCAGCTTTCCAACAAGCCCCTTTATATGGCAGCCACATGGCAGACATGTGTGCATGCATACACACAGACTTCACAACACAGCTAGTGCACCTCCATACCTACACACACCACATCTGCACAACCCATTTAATAAATAACTTCCCTAACCCACACACATAATGTCAACCAAATGGCTCAGCCTAAGCCTCTGGCAAACCTGTAACACACCCTGTGCATATGATGATACCTGTGCCACATCCCTGTCATCCATACCATCTATGCAGGGACATGCTGATATGGTTCTAATGCACAGGGTGAATGTCCTAAGGTTTAGCAATGTAATGCTGTTTAACGTGTTTTCAGCTGGAATGATTACTGCTTACACGTCAGGGTGTATAGCTGTCCAGCCATGATGCATTATAGCTGTTATTAACACTGACTGGTTATGGCCTCCATAATGTATTCTGTTTGTGTTCTAGGTGTCTATGTGTCAGCAGGATGTTGGGCTGCTGTCCTGTCCTACAAGGGGTGTAGCACTCTGGTGACACATTGACTGTGTCATATTTCAGGTACAGCTGAATACAGGTAACACGTCTGTATAACAATTACTGCATGTGCCACATGGCTGATAGGTCTGAGGGGTGTATACAGGTGAATGCATGGTGGCTGATGTCAGCAGCTATTCTACAGTGGACAATTGTGAGTGTACTGGTGGCACACACCAAATGTCTGTGAATAACACACGCACACACACAGAGGCTTTGGTGTTGATGCAGTGCACATAGAATACTGTTCATATGAATGTACTTAATTTTGCAGTGAACTCATTCTGGCCTATGTAATTCCACCCAGACCAAATTGCCAAAACATCACATCAGGAAATAATCAGTTCACCAGTTTAATGTCATTGATGATGGTACTAGCTGGGTATATGTCCTCTTCCCCAATATAGTGCAATCCTGGAGTTGGTAAACATAGGTGTGCTGGTGTGGGTGGCACAGCCCCCCACTTTGGAGGGTGTGGGATGGCTCAGAACCACACATAGTGTGATTAACAACTACTTAACCTGTTAACATAAACTGTACAGTATAACAGCACACTAAGCAGGAGGATACCCACAACAAAAAAAACAATGTGGGTGGCTGCGGCCACAACAACCACACCCATTTATATATACCAACTCCTGTATCCCTGTACAGCTGTACAGTGGGGAAGATGGCATTTACACATCCACTACTAGTTTTGCTTGAATGTATTTCCACAAGATGATTGCTTTGAAATGTTACCTTTAGCCATTAAGTTCTCGGACAAATTTTCTCCTGGGACATATATTTTCTGAAAACTGAAGTAGATCCCTTCACATTCACACACACACACACACACACACACACACACACACACACACACACACACACACACACACACACACACACACACTTACTTGGCAACACTGAGAGTAAAACCCCTGCCTAGGTACTTATTGCTACTAATGTGTTTGGCTTCAATTGCACACACTACAGAGCTTTTAGGGTGAGGTGTGTCCCAAGTTTCCTGATAAGTGAAAAATATCACCAGGCTTTGTACAGTATTGTAATGGGGAATGTACTAGGTGATAATGAACAATGTATAGTATGACATACTGTCATATACACATTGACAAACACATACAGTCATAGACACATTTGACTGACTTGGGTTTAGCAGTGATAACTACCTTGTCAGTGAGTCCATTCTGTTACAGAGATTTTGCACATGGCATATGCATCATTAGGCTGGATAGTGTAATCAGTTACTTGTATGGTTGATGGTGACAGCGATTCTCATACAGTGGACCTTGGTACATGTACTGGGGATACCATGGTGTGAAGACAGTATACCCAGCACCCACACCCCACATTGGATATTGTACTCACTGAAACCCCTGATAATGCTCTGACATACCCACAATCACACATTGACCAGGACTGCAATACAACCCCTTGTCTATCTACTCAGTGCTACTACAGAGACATGCATTTATTGCACATGCCACAGGGATAGTAAGGTGTGGGTTTGTCATGGCTCTCCTAATGTCAGCAACATCATTATCCCTTATAATGTATGGCAAGGTTTATTGTATTTGGAGAATGTGGCCTCTGAATGATGTATCCTACAACTATGCACACCCACACACATACACACACTTGCCAGGACTGAGAGAGTAACCCATGCCTATCTTCCCATTTGTAGAACAGTGTTATGCTTGTCCTGCAAGCTCCAGGTAGCCCATAGGGTGAAGAGTGTAACAAGGTACATTTAATGTCAATTACAGCAGCAGCTGTTTCTAAGTATGGCAATGGGGGTGTAGTGGGTGAGTAGGCCCTCAGAGTATTGTCAACTACAAGTTTACAAACACACAGATACTGTTATTCTCCGTAATGTACACTGACACATTTATCAGTACTGGGATCCATAGGTGCAGGTGTTCCTAGGTATGTAGCAGGCTAATGCTCATGGAGATATGAGAAGAGTAGGGCATGTGGGTACACTGGTGTCTTGCCCCCTGCCATTTGTCAGCAGGCCATCTATCAACTGATGCTACTTGAGTGATCCCCAGGGTGACAGTAAAATTCAACATCCAATCATCTTGTTTTCTCTTGCAGATGGCCAGTGAGGTGCTCCACCTGATATGTATGCAACATATATTACCTACCACGGCCAGTAGTCTGGGTTAGAGACGTGTATCCAATCATGTTCTGTTGACTGTGGTAGTCTTTTTGAGGTACGCATGGCATGTGGTGCATACAGGGTGGGATTTCCTAGCTGTGGCATTCATAATACAGCTGGGCAGACATGTCAGTGTCAGTCAATCATCGATTGCCTGTAAGCAGCCAAGATGGATACCTGACATCTGCACATCTGTACAGAGGATAGACAGAAATTAGCTACCCAACAGATTATGCATTAGGATGAATGTTTTGAAAGATAGAGGTCTGACACTGATAGGCATGCCATTACTACATGACAGTAGCCCTCAATGACATGTCCTAAACACATAGTAGTCTACAGTTAATATCCACATATTAGATCAATATCCGGTAGGAGATACTTAATAACATACAGCTCACACACCAAGAACATGATAGTCAGTACTCAGAGTTCAGCTTTGCATGTAGGGGTGTATGGTTCCAGTACTACAATCTGCAATCAACTCTTACTTGGAAAAACACTGTTAAAAGTAGTAATTTAATGATACAATACTTACAAGTGTGACTGCATATTACCTGGGACACTACCCATGTATGAAACACATACAAAGAGAAAAGATTGTTGTACTAGCCATGTATACTCAGGTGTCCCATACAGTATACTCACACCCGTTGCTACTGTAATGACAGCACATAGAAGCATGTTATGTACAAGGAATTAAATACACTTATTAAATATGTCATTACTGTGCTATTTTATTAGACTGGAATGTGATCACTGGTTACCAGGGCTAAGCTATGCTTCACAGGTGTAAGCATTGCTTAAATATAAATGCTAAGCAGATTTGCGCACTGGTAAGCAAGGCCTACACGATGTAAGTGCCTTTTCATTTAACTGTAAGTTAACACCACTTACCATCATGCAAACCTGCTTAAAGCTGCTCAAAACTGCCTTAACCACTCTGTATCCAACAGTCCTTGCTCTGCCTAGCAACAAAATATTCAGCCCTTGAACCCAGGACCTTGTACACTATAGTCACAGCAGTTAACCACTAAGCCATCTGATCTGTGAAAATGTAATTGTTTTTTCAAATATATCATTCAGTACACATACTGAATAGTAATGAACAACTGCTTTTGACTGCTAGAATTGTTTAGTACTTGTAAGTGAAAATAGTGTTCAATCAGTCATGTTTTTATATCTAAATATGCACATATCAGATAAATATGGTGGGATAGATTTGGGAAGGTATATACAACACTCATGTTTACACATAACAAGGATATGTATATATATATATATATATATATATATATATATATATATATATATATATATATATATATATATATATATATATATGTATATAGATATCTATACATATACACACACACCTATATAGATATATGTATACATGCACATACACACACATATATATTCATACATATATTTATATATATATATATATTTATATATATATATATATATATATGGTTTACTATCAAATTTTCGAATGTAACTGTGTTGACTGCTCTTTTGTCGGACACAAAAAATTGAAAACTGTAATGTCAAACTCCAAAAGCCAACCTAGGAATGGGTTTTAACATGGGTCAAGATAGGGGCGAGGTTTGTAGTTCAGCAATAGCAGTGAACACTTATCTCGACCCGTGTTAAAATCCGTTCCTAGGTTGGCTTTTGGAGTTCAACATTGCCATGTTTGACTTTCCGGTTCGACAAAAGTGCAGTCAATGAAGTTACATTCGAAAATTTGATAGTAAACCATATATATGTATGTATATATCACATATGCCCATAACATGTAGTGGAGTCATACTTCAGCACCATAAGTCACAACCTCTTAGTGTAAGGGACTGCAATGTAAGTATTGCAGGTATAAATATAGAATGTTTCTACAGTAACAGGGGTTGTGTCAACAGACATGTTGTGTAGGAAGTCACTTCTGATACTGACATCTATGCCATCAGTTATTGACAGACATCATAAAATCATCATAGTGAAGTACTACACAAATCACAGTAATGATCCTGTGGAATACAGCAGAAATATGACCAATAAACATGGACAGTCTGAAACAATGTGGCAGTCCAGAGGTATACACAGAATTCCTTAGTGCAAGGCGTGTGGACCAAGCCTGATGAAGGGGATGTTTACCACCATGAAAATGGGGATATCACACAAATACTGGAATAAATAAGCTCACACAGTTTATGCATTCACACCCTCCTGTCTGTCATAATACATATTAACCAGAGGAGCAGAGGTCCCAAGCCCTCATATTTCCCACTAGTTAGTGATATACATCTTCACAGCATCCCACTGCTTTTTCAGAAACACATATGGTGGCCAGGCAACAGTACATCTGACAAATATCTGGACATAACATCACACTAGGTAAATACACTGAGCTGCTAGGCATGTCACAAAGCACTGTGTAAACTACAGGCAGACTGCCACAACACTGACCCAAGTTTCCTATGGGGGATTACACATGTACTTGCAAATATAGCAGGCATTACAGGCATGTAACAGCACAGAGTAACAGACACCAGTGTGAAAGTGCATACCTACAACCAATCTCAACACAGTCACATTATGGTAAGCATAATTAATAGTACAGTATGTGGACTGTGTGAACAAAACCATCCTCATATTTGCCACTCACACACTAACCCTACATATACTGGCCCAATTCACACTGTAGTCTGATGCCTGACTGTGGTATGGGACATGCCTCAGTCTGGCCCTACAAACATACCAGAAACAGGAGCAGCATGCAACATCAGATATAACAGAACCAAGAACACTGACATCTACCACAGTCTGTACACAGGCCAAGTAACATATTCACAATACACTGCTGCACAATACTAACACTGTCAGCAATCACCATAAGGACACATACTTTACTACTGCACAGATTACAACAGAATGTCCAGGTTTTGTCCTCAAATATAAGGCCTACTATACATAACATGTCTAGCAGTCTGATATATCACTGGCTTGTTATCAGGAATGATGTTGGTAAATAATGATATACTGTGCATATGCACCTCTTAATGCATGACATATGGACAAAGGGTGACAGACTTGGGGGACAGAGGCACAAACACAGGGCCAGTATTGACATATTGCTGTGATAAACTGAGAAAATTCCTGGTGTAACAGGGTTTGTTGTAATATATCTCTTCTGAAGGATATGAAGACAGTAACATACATGGATGTTACCATGTACTGACTGCAATCATCAGAGTATGCTACTGCATTTCTAAAGACAGGAAACGTGTGAGTAACACACCACATCTAAGACTCAAAACTCTGGCCAGTCTGCTGATAGCTCTACAGGTGAGATTTTCCTCAACCACATAATACTGTCATGCCAGACTTTAAATAATGTAGAACAGCCATATCCACACAAACCCTGTTAAACCAACATTACTGCAAATGTAGAACAGCAGTACTTACATTCTTTCCCCATGTCTGGAACACCCCTCTCCTGTTTGTTAACCTGTCTCCACAGTGTATGTTGTAAGAGATATTTCCAACTACCCTCTGTGATGCTGAGTCCTGCTCACAGTGAAGGAAAAGGGCCAACACCCACATGAAGTGCTTAGTCATAGGAGTGTGTTTCCATGTAACTGGCTATAGGAATGATACCACAGCTGTTCCACATTCAATTAGCAAGTGGGGGACTCTAATTCGTGCACAGGCCATCAGCTGATCATGAGCATTACCTACAAAACTCAAGCTGCTGCCTATGCAAAACAGATGTACTTTTCCACATCCACCAGAGAGGGAGAGAGAGAGACAGATACAGAGAGAAAGTAAGAAAGGAAGGGAGTAAGAGCCAAGCGTATTTATGTATGATCCGTGGGTGGAGAGTGGTATCTGGGTATTATAATGGTTGCCTATATTGTTTACTAATCCATAGTGTTACATACTAATTGCACATGGCTGTACACATTTATGGCTGTGGATTGTCTACAACAACCTCTACAGTGTTTAAAAACTGTTGGCCTGTAATGTGGACATTGGGATGTATAGGCCCTCAGTATAATGATGTAGCAAAACCCACATACTGATGACACACACACAAACACAGACTTACCAGTACTGAGTTTCAAATCCCTACCTGACTATGTATTGCTATTACAATGTTATACAGTTATTGTGTGCGCCATAGAGCTTACATGTTTGGAAGGCTGTCCAAAGGTATCTTTGAAGGTGAGTGACATCAGCAGCAGTGCTAAAGGAGGTGTAAGGGAATTGTAGTGAGTGTGAATGTCCACAAAATTAGGTGACAAAAAAGACACACACACACACACACACACACACACACACACACACACACACACACACACACACACACACACACACACACACACACACACACACACACACACACACACACACTTGCCAGTACTGTGATCCATAGGTTCATTGCTTCACAGGTGCATAGTAGGTGAATGGGCCTGAAGGCTGTACAAGGCTAAGCCAAGGGAATACCTTGGCATCAGGCCACATGACAATAGTCCCCAGTGTGGCTCAGGGGTGTAGTCTCTGGAGTGGTCCCCAGGGGTGGGTATTGTATTCACCATTCACTCATCTGGGTTACTATTGTGGGTGGCCAGTGATGTACACTGCTTCCCATGTATGTGACCTATATTCCATAACATGGACAGTGTCTAAGTTGCACACATGTTCCACACACATGTTGTTTGACATGTGGAAGTGTACTTGAGGTCTCTGGGGCATGTTTTGTGGACAGATTGTCTTCTGATGTAGCATTCCTGACCTCATTTTGTGAGACCTGGCTATGTAACTGAGGTCATGCTTGCACCTACATTGACAGCATGATACGGGTATTCAGTGGAGTTAGTGGCATCTGTCCAGACAGGACATGTGTATAAGGCATGGTATTCTCTTTGTAGGTTATGTTTGCAGAATCTACAGTTGTTTCAGGTGTCCAGTGGGGAACATAGCAAAAGGGCCACTGTACACATTTACTTGCCTACTGAGGGAATGGAACAGGGTGCCATGTCCGTTTATTTGCCAGATAACACACACTCAGTCTGGAGATGTAACACATCAAAGTACTTTCTGATGTCACTGGCACTGTTGTGGTCAACAGCCATGTAGTCCACTGCAATCACACCGTGGTTACTATCTGTAAGGCAATATGCAGGGAACTACCAATATAGTTGTTGTTGCCTAGCCAAGTGTGTTTGTGTATGAGACGTGGGTGGAGAGTGTTCTCTGAGCAATAGAAGGGTTGTTTATATTGTTCACCAATCCATAATGTCATATGTAGGGCTATGGATTGTATGCACAAACCTCTCCTGTGTTTGACATCTGTTGTCCTTGTAAGGTTGACATTGTGACATATACTAGGTCCTCAACATAATAATTTAGCAAAACCCACCCCACAATGGATCCTGTTATTACATAATCACAGTAACCTCCATACAGGATATTGATGACAGGCAGACACACACAGTTGCCAGTACTGAGATTCAAGCCCCTCCCTAGCTATGTACTGCTACTATAGTGTACAGCATTTATCACATGTGCCACAGAGTTTACAAGATGGATGTTGTCCCAAGGTACATCTAAGGTGAGGAGCATCACCAGCCCTTGTAAATACTGGCATTGGGTGATGTAGTGGGTGAGAGATCCAAAAAATAATTTTACCCTACACACACATTTACTAGGGTTGAGGTTCAAACCTCTATCTAACAATCTTTATGGACCATTATGTTACGCATTTACCACAGGCACCACTGACCTTATATGATTTAGAGTTGGGAACATGTACTTCTAAAGTGAATAATATCTGCAGGACTGCTAAAGTCAGGCTATGAGATGTGTACTGGGTGTAAATGGGGCCAAAATCTTTGAGGTACAAACATACATATGTACTTGCCACAGTTGAGATTCAAACCCATACCTATGTAGTTACTGCGACGACAGTGCTCCGCATTTAGGGCACACGCCATGGAGCATACGTGTTGGAGAGCTGTGCCAAGGTATCTTTGAAGGTGACTAACATCAGCAGCAGTGCTAAAGGAGGGATAAGGGGAGAGTAGTAAGTGCCAATGTCCATAAAATCAGGTATCATCAAAGACACACACACACACACACACACACACACACACACACACACACACACACACACACACACACACACACACACACACACACACAGACACACAGTTGTCATACTTGGGATTAACACTCCTGCTTAACTAGTATGCTACACTATAGTATTACGTAATTATCGCAAGCACCACGGAGCTTATATGTTGGAGAGCTCTCCACAGGTATCTTTGATGGTGACTAACATCAGCAGCAGTGGTAATGGAGGGGCAAGGGGAGAGTAGTAAGTGTCAATGTCCATAGAATCAGGTATCATCAAAGACACACACACTCTGTCACACAAACACACACAGTTTCACAGTTTCCATGTCTGGGATTAGAACTCCCATCTAACTAGTTTTCTATACTACAATATTACACATGTTTTGCAAGTGTCATGCAGCTCTTAGAGCTGAAACTTGGCCAGAGGGTTATTTCAAGGTGACTGACATCAGCAGGAGTGCTAACATGGAAAATGGGAAGTGCAGTGTGTGTGAATGGGCCATAAACCATTCCTCTGAAAACACACACACACACACACACACACACACACACACACAAACACACTCAGTCACACACGACTTTACATTTGACAGGACTGGGTATATAAATGCTAGATGAATACTGATTTGTACTATCATATTACACAGTTATCACAAGCACCACAGACACTATAGGGCTGAGGGATACCAAAAGCAATGTATACAGTGTATTCTTATCCAATGTGTGTGCAAAGCATGAATGGTGTACAATGTGGTGTGTGTGCACAGACATCTGCGACTAACAGATATGTATAGTCCACTGTGCTGTCAGACATGGGCTTCATTTCTCTAAGTGTAAGAGCATGTCCAGTATGACCTTCTGTATACTGATTGTGTGAATCCATTTCCGGTAGGTTGTAATCCAGTCCAGGGTTTGGTGTTCTACACCTACAGCTAGCAACCTGTTTCTGCAGGATATCTGTAGATAGGTTGACAATATGGAGTCACAATGGGTGACAGATAGTGGGATACTGTAACTATTGTGTCTTTGCTGCATGTGTTACATGGTTGGTGTTAGCAGAGATATTCAGACATATGTACTGTTTTACACTGTGATGTATTATGTCATCAGCTACTGACAGATATACTTATTTGCTCACAGTTATTTCCTGGGAAATGCAAGATGAATGAAGCCATGTCCAGTATTGTCATCTGCAGCCTACACATTCTTGCACATTCATGCCATTCTGGAGGGGTAGCTACAGGCACTTGTTGATGGGTCTGTGTAAATGGTCCAGCACCTTGGTACTGTGGTGGCTGAGGATCCCCTTCTTGTACATATATAGATGTAACAGAATGGACATACCCTGCTATAGCCATACCTCTCAGCTGTACAGATTCACCCAGATTATCCAGAGACAGGGCTCATATATCTGGTAAGTTCCCCTTCACATTGTGGTTTTCGAGCAGGTTTGTAGCCACCCATTACTGGGTTTGCAGGCAAGGGTAGTATGGGCACATATTAGAGTTTCAGACTTCACAAAATCCATGACGTCCATGCTTCTACACCCCCCACTCTGTTATTCTATCTTCTTCCTAACATTATGTGAGCGATATCTGAGAAGTATCCCTATAGTTGTCCCTTCATCCCAGTGGTAGTTAGGGGTTGGTCCACAGTTCATGCAGTAGGACATGGTGGGCGTGCAACTGGGATCTGTCAACATGGCCTTACATTTGTGTTTTGTTGACTGTGCTATGTTGTTAGTTGGGACCCTATGAGATAACATACATTGGCACTACAGATGAGGCACAGGCCTTTGAAACAGGACTGTGGGTCATTTGGTAGTGTTGCAGGCCATCTGTAGCAGGCCAGTGCATTCTGTCACTCCTACATTCCCAGGCTGCAAGCCACTGGATTCCCCTGGAGTGACAGGGTAAGTGTGTGAGGTGTTAATGGCAATAGTTCCTGTCCATGTTAATCCATTGGTCTGGATGCTGGCAGGGTGCTGCTTACAGCTAGGGGCACACCTGCCTGGGACACCTCTTCAGCATGCTGCATTCTGTGGGTATTCCCATATAGAAGTGGGGGTCATACTGTACTCATTCCCAACAGCAAGGATGTGACCTGTGATAAACCTGTGGCTGATTGTGGGGTGAGCTGAGTGCATGTATGATATGGAAGCTTCTTGCAGCTGACTCACAGATATACCTGGGACATTCCCCTTATGCTGCTTTGTGTGAGGACATAGGCAGTCTCTCATTACTTCATAACTGTGCCTTTTGTGGTCTGCCACTAACTGACCAGACTACATCAGTATTCCATACTACACAGACAACTAATGTGCTGCTAACCTGTATGTACAATTCCAAAGGTGTGTGCAGCTGACAGTTACATTTTATGTACTCTGTCTAGGGTACTTCTACCTACATACTGTGTGTATGTCTGGGCCCACATTCACGGCATGTCCATCTTTCAGACGGTGACAGATATTGACATCTGGACAGTGAATATGGGCGACTGCTGACATGGGTATTGCTGAGAAGCATTGTGGTTGGCACTGCATTTGTTGGAACATGGCCCTGTCATCAACAGTACTGGCCATAGGCGACCGAGACACAACCCTCCATGCCTACATGCTGACCAGTTCCAGACAATATTGAACACACAATAACCTAACACATGGACCCCTGAATATTGTACACATGCAACAATCTATCCTGTAAATTGGGCCAGCTCATGTAATCTGTGCTCCACTGTTATTAAACCCACATGTACATGTTTTGCATTTCTACACAGGATTGTGGGGGGAGGGGGCACACCTGATAACTATAAACATTTGCTATGACTGTACTGGTATTTCAGGTACTCTGTTGGCTTCCATTTCATTTTGTATTCCGACCTATCATGCAGACTGGAGGCATATCAGTAGAGTACAGATCTAAGGTTTTATTGACCTACATTTCAGTTTCAGACTTCTTACCCTTCAGAACTAACATACAACTGCCAGACCTGTTGTAGTCTGTCTATGTAGGCCTGGAATGGGACTGTTCACCATTGCCATCAATTGGAGGCTTTAGCACAGCCTTTCTTTATGGTCATCTACACCTGTCCTGCTGGCTGAGGCTGGTGGTGGGTATGTGAGCCTCACTGACATGCATGTGTGTGTTCTATGGACACACATTTGGCCCACCACATGTACTGCAGTGGAATTTGTCACCTTGTCTAGTACTGCCTAGTATGTTGACACCAGTATTTGTTATGGATTTCATGCTGCCCATTTAGGTTTCTACTATCTGCTGCCATCCCATTCAGCCACCTGATTCCCAGCATCCTCCACTAGGTGGCCATATGGAATGTCCCCTCTGGCAAATGACTGGTACAGCTGTGTCATATGCCAGACGTTGGAGTTGTGATAGCTTCCAGGGCTGCCAGCACACACATTCAAGATAATGCCTTGGGCATCGCACATCACCTGGCAGTTGATGGATGGGAATTTATGTAGACCCTACCCTGTTCACTAGGTGGTGCTTTGATGTGTATGTGTATGCAGTCCATAGCACCCACTACCTCATGGTCGTCTGCTATTTGGTGGAAAGATGCATATTGCTGGTCAACGCCTCACAGGTGCTGAGGAAATATATGTGCTCACCGGCATGTGCTAACATGGCATCCAGGAGCTGGTGGGCTATCTCCAGCTCATGTAGCCTTTGGTAGGTTACCCTGGGTCTGTACACTCTTCTCCTTCTCCTCACTGTGGGTTGGTCATCAGCATTCACATCCCCACCACCCTCAGCCTCTTCCACATATTGATGTATGAGAGCAACAGCAGCCCCTAACATTTTGTTAGTTTCGTCAGATAAAATTTCCCTTTGTACAATGGTGGTGTAGAGTTTGTGGGAACAAACAGACTGGAAGGTGTTTTCACAGTTTATAGTAGTGTGCTAGGCTGTTCCATGTGTAATTGGCTGATTCTGATACATTTCACCTACCAGTTAGGCTAGTTCTCCTTGATTGCCTTCCTACTGCTGTTTTCCCTTCTCATTGCCTTCCCATTTAAGGCCTGAGGCACGGTGCGCATACCTTGTGCTCAGATGTGAACAGAGCTGCTATTTCCTGTTTTTTTTTTTTTGTTTAAAACTCGGTGCATGGTGCGCACACCTGTTTAGGCAATGTAAACACTGCTAGGCAGCCTCAGACACCCACCTTCCTTAGCTGTGCTTAGCTAAGGGCAAACACGGGCCACAGAACTCCAATAAGCTTACAGCATGCATGACACTCCCCCTTATGAGGTCATCTACCTCTTATACTTATACCATGGTGTTGCTGCACCTACATGGTTGGGTGCAAGCTAACACTGAGAGAAAATTTGTGATTCAGTATCAATCCCCTCATTTGCATAAAACTGAATACTAATTCATAGTTACCACACTCACACTGAGGCTTCACCCTTAGCAACCAATATTCCCTGGTATTGTCATATGCATGCCATTGACTATCATGACAAAATGTTGATTTGGATCCGGGGAGCTCATTCCTGGATCACTCATTGGCCATATTGCATGCAGCAGCGCTTGCACTATTCCTGCACTCCATGCAGAGCTTGCTGAATCTGGGAGTAGAACTTCCTCAGAACAATAAAATATTATAAAATAACTTAATATATACCATCCATTATACCACTAAAAAAGCATATTGACCAATAAAAAAATGAAAACAGCATCCTGTCATAAACATTTCACTTCCTAAATTATACAAATAAATGCAATGTAACTAAATACATCCATTAACCCTATAAACTCTAAAACTTATAAAAATACTTTTACAAATACTAAAATCTACGTACTCATAATAATTCATTTATTTATTTACATACATCCATACATACTACGATGTTTAAGTACACATTTCACATTACACATTACTCACTTCATTGAGTCCTGGATAAATTTCTGCTCTAAGCATAATTTGCCAGAATAATTCACGTGCTTCTAATACTGTATTGCAGCCTGTCACAAAACCAAGTGAATCAACCAATCAAACCAATCAATGAAATGACTAATGTGAAATGTGTACTTAAACATCATAGTATGCATGGATGTATGTAAATAAATAAATTATTATGAGTATGTGGATTTTAATAATTGTAAAAGTATTTTTATAAGTTTTAGAGTTTATGTATTTAGTTACATTCCATTTGTATAATTTAGGAAGTAAAGTTTTTCTGGCATGATGCTGTTTTAATTTTTTATTGGTCAATATGCTTTTTGGCAGTATAATGAATAGTATATATTATGTTATTTTATAATGTTTTATTGTTCTGAGGAAGTTCCAATGTTTAATAAAAAGGAACAAAAGTGCTTAATCTTATTTTCCATGTGTGGATTGCTGTTGTTTCCAGTGCCTTTTCTACCAAGTTTTTGTGTTTTGTTTTACATATATATCTTATATGTATACACCAACTACATGGTCGCACCAACTTGAAGAAGGGAGAATTCTCCCTAAGGAGGTTAATTATTGTCAGCACAGAATTAAAAATCACACCACCAATGTTTTCCTATGGGAAAACGATTCAGCATTATACTGTTCATTTTTTCTTCCTATCGGCTACTGATGCTCAAACAATTTCATCTTGAGCATGTGTAGGGAAGCTTGTTATTTCCTTTGCTGGTAACATAACCAAGGATATACGTCCTAAGTACATGACAAGAATATGTTTAAATGCATCCTATCTCATCTAAGTTTTTAACAAAGCACACATTGTTTAGTCAGGTTAGTACTTATTTTTTAAATAATGTTCAGGAAAATTATATCATGTAGTGGTCAGGTGAACATTAGGGTTCTGGCATTCTAAAATACATAACCTCAGTGTGAGTTACTCCACTTATCCACAATGTAATACTGCAGAGTAGTTATTTAAGCTGAAAGTTAATTATTTCTAATCCAGCTCAATGTCTTTAACTGACTATACTTCTGGTTATAACACAGATCTGCACATACCCTACTTACCTACAGGAATTTTCATTTGCAAATGGCCTCTCTGAAGGTTTCATTGAGCTGCAGTTCTAATTATATATGCATTTCTTAAGTGGGAATGTGTAAATTGGAGAATGTCCATGTTTAATTGCACATTGGGGTGAAGGTAGTGAAGTGTGGTTCAGAATACAAGGCAGTTCTGGTGGCTGTTCTGATTCTCACTTATTTGATCAATCATGCTGAAATTGTCCTTAGTTAATTAAAATGTCTGTGTAGGACCATGCCTGGTATTCACCCCAATGGACCCTAAAAGTCCTTATTATGTTACGTTGTAAGTGGCTAATAATCTCTAAGCTCTGACTGACGAAGTGTAACAAATTATAGCTCATGGTGTTCTGTAAATGCCTCAAATCTAATGGCCAGTCAACATTTGACAAGACCTGTGCATGATTAGGGTATAAGATAACACAGCTACAACATTTTACAACTGTTGTGCTCAGGATGGTATTTGAGATGGTGAACAAAATGAGAGTGTACAGTGAAGCATAAAGACTCAATATAGCTGACAGTGAAGAACTCTGTTTCCATAATAAGAAACTCCAAAGCATTGGAAATAAGTCTGAAAATATGTGGATCTTGCAGTCATGCCTCATGTTATCTGATTTTAAACAGCACTTCTTGAGACATTTCAAACTGGGGTCCAGTACAAAATATAGGAGACTGCTGCAGTTCAGTTACTCTGGTTCAGTGTGACTTGATTACCAGCTAATTTGCTATACAGTTAAACCTGTGAAAAATAAACCTGAGCTAGTTAATTAATGCATTTAGTTAGTTAGTCAGTTTATAATGTGTAGGTTGACTGGATCACAGGAATTCTTTATCAGACAGCATCTTACTTCAGCCACAAGTTGATTAAATTGTATATATATCTTTGTCAAATACTTCACTAAATAATCAAATAACCTGACTTCAGACCTCCAAGCAGCTTTTCAGAGGAATCAGAATGAAAGTAAAAACGTGATTGAAGTACAAATCTACTGCAGTGGTGATTACAAACAGTTGAAACTGCACAAACAAGCAATATTATTTGGTGAGGCTGCACTAAATGTTAATGACACTTGCTAATCTTTAAAGCTGGTCTGCTGCCACACAGGCAGGGTGTCCAGTTGCTCTACTGGCTGCCTCATTTATGAAGAGGGCTCCAGACACTGTTTGAGTAAGCTAATGGGATGGTATGAAGTGAATGATGTTAAGCTCTCCTACACCATTTAAAGGGTGCAAAAAGAAGATGTTACCTGTATTACTGTCAGTGGAGATCAGGAAACTCCCAGGTGATCTACTGAACAAGGGTAGCAGTGACACTATGACATCACTGAACAGGCTGCTTCTACAAGTAGGGACCATGGCAGGCTAGCAAGCATATAATTTCTCGAGGTCCACAAAGCTCCCTTGCTCCCCAAATACAACATGTAAATACCATGAAGCCAGTCAGCTGATGAGTAGAGAGACTCATAATGTGAATTGTTATGTCTGGAATGGAGCCACTGAGGTATTGAGGGACGAGTAACTATTGCAATAAAGGAAAGAATAAGAAAATTAAAATTAGCCTAAGAGGAAGAGGGGATACAAAACAAAGTTGGTATATATTTAGAGCTTTTAGGATGAAAATAATATCTTGCACAACTATTTAATATGTCACCACAGTGAATTAAATTTGCTGTCATAGAAAAAAAGTTGAAATGCTCACAAACACAGAGTATAGCAAAACTATATAAAAGTAAAACTCAAGACTCCATTTGAGAGATAATTTCATTCCATTTTTTAGGATGCACGTTTTTCTCAGACGTTCTTCCACTAATGTTATATAGAGAGTACTGAGTTTTTTTTTCACTTTTCTAAACCATGAAAGGCCAATGCACCATCACTATGCAATCTTATTGTCTAGCCAAAGTTTCTACTCATATATTTTTATTTAACCTCTGCATTCTTTTATTCAAGTACTAAAATGTCAAGAAGTTTTTCCTATATTTAATATTAAACAATGACCATCACTGTTTATCTACTTTCATAATTCAGTGAGAGATTCTTTTGACTTGACCTACCTGCTATAAGCTCTAGTAGTTTTTAAGTTTTTTGTCAATGACTGGCCTTTACTTATTGAAGTGACTACATTATTATCTCTTTGGCCAAGTTCTTGTTTCTTTGTGTTGCTGAATCACTATTCCTTGGAAGGACATTTCCATCCAGCAATGGGAAAGCTGATTGCCAGTGTTGCCGACCCACTCTTAAACAACACTTCTCATCTTTCTCTTTGTCTAACTGCTCCCATACACCACTTTACCCTTCTTATGCATCCTCTTTATACCTAATTTATAAACCTTCTAGATACACCGATTTGGAACAGGCAGCCTATACCATGTTCTTTCAGTCATATGCTATCACCACTATCATCCTATATACTACTAATATTTCCCTAACCCTCCTTCATAATTTTATAACTTGCTTTATTATATATCTTGAATTCTTTACATACCTGTGCAACACTAAAATCTCCCTTCCTACATAATTTTATAACTTACTTCATTATGCATATTAAACTCCTTGCAAACCTTTCTTTACTAAAGTGTAAAAACACTAATCTTCTTTACAACAATTTCCCTTCTGCAGTATCAGTCTATTTACTTCCTGCAAGATTTTAGAGCTAAAAGAACTTTATAGACTTATGCTTGTTGATACATATACTTTACTGTATATACCTGTCTTGTAATTATGTCTTTTTTTCCATGAGAAATGTAACTGTTGTTTTTCTGAGATCTGTCTCAGTTTCACTTGTCTATATAAATATACTCTTATGGAGCTTTTCTCCCAGGTCCTCTGCTGAAAATGAAGCCTGCTCAGTCAGACTTTCCCAATCAATAAAGGCAAATAAATAGATAAATTATGTATCTATATCTATATCTATATCTATATCTACATATAACTTGTTCAGCTGGCTAAGTATCACATTTGTTTTGTTAACACATTATTAAGGTGCATTTTTCTTTCAAAATGCACCTTTATCAAAAGAGATGGAATTTTAGGATAATAGTAGATGATTAAGTTTTGTTCTTTTCCCACTGTTATGTGAGCTTGGAGTTTATATGTATAATTATCAAGGGGTTTGGGATGTAGGGGAATTTGCATCACAGAAGAAAACATTCTTTTGGGGAATTTCAATGACTTGTCATCGATTTAATGAATGTCAATGTGGTCAAATTGAGGACGGGTTTTCCGTTCCTGAAGGTCAGCAGCAAGCAGATTCAAATTTTGGCGGGCCAAGTTCTAATTTGACCCCCGCGACTAGTTCGATGTCGCAAAATGATTTAACCATACTTATTAACCTACTTATGGTTAAAGTGGACAGACTTTCTCAAAGGATACTTGGAGCAGACGACCGTAATGTGGACAGCACATCACATGCGTTAACGTCACCTACAGCTAGTAACACACGCACAGCTCCCTCAATAGGAAGAGGGATTATTGTGATGCCTGAAATTAACGGGGTACAGACTACCGAACCTAATCAATTAAACCAACAGCTAAGGGTTACTTTCGGTGCAAATGGTGCATCTGAAGGCAGCAATAGTTCTACAACACCAACAACTGCAAACACATCTACGTTGCCGAAAGTTTCTTTGTTCTTGGCTAAAATGGATTTCTTTTCTAGTGACTCTGGTCCCAGTGCACACTCGCAAGAAGAAAGGGTGAGTTCATTTCTGGAAGAGCTGAACTCTTTTGACTCTAAACTTTTCCGGTGTAGGAAGCTACAATTAGAGATTTCATATCTCCGTGACTGTATTGATAAACGTATTGTTCCAAAGGGTTTGCGCCAATGGCGGTACCCGGCTGGTATTATTAGAAATTCAGATTTTCATATTGAGTTGCTTAAAATGTTTGATAAACAAGGCATGGAATTTATGGAATGTTTAATCAAATTTTATTTAAATGAGGTTAATGCATTACAAGAAGATCTAATGAAACTTGAATCATCACTACAGAGTCATGCAGATTTTTGTAGGTATAAGTATGATTTTGAACGGGTTCTTTCTAGTATTGAGGTCTCCATCAACAAAATGGTCAATAATAAGAAACGAAAAATAGATAGGGATATTTTTGAATATGAAAATAGCAAGGCTTATCCCCCACCCCCACTTGGACAAGTTGCAGCTTGGAGGCAACCGCCATTAGGGGACAATTTAAACTCTAATTCAGATGCTATTGTATCAGGGGATGTTAGAGAAGCACAACCAGTATGTAGAAGTGAACGCATTAGGTCTAATAGATTAAATAGTAATTCACACGAAAGAAATAACAGTAATGAAGTACAAGATACTAATGAAGCTGAGAACATAGTTGAAACAAACCAGGGTTTTCAGAGGAGCACCAGTTCGAGGAATGTCTCATCGAACAGCAACTATCGGGGGCGGAATCAAAGGAAGAAGAGGGGCAATCAGCGCAGACGCTAGGTTCTAGCCAATTTGAGTACAGCAATGATAGTAACGTCTTACTATCCTCGGTGAAACCCACTATAATGTTTAATGAAACTGGGGATTTTAAAATGTATAATTATACTTCTCTGACATTGGATGATAGTGTAATTAATTTTTTTGCTAAAGGATTGTCGTTTGTACCTGACAGAAAATTTAATCTTGTCAACACTATAGTTGATTTAAAGTTATATGTCAGGAAACTCAATCTTACATCGTTATTGGGTAACACCCCTTCCCTACTTAGCACTTATAGGGTTTCTAGCGTCTTTAATCCCCCTCTTAATAGCACACTTAATTGTTTTGAGAAGATGTGTGAGCTGGATCTCAGAGCACTGGCTAACAAACAATATTTTCCACTCGAAAAGAAAAAATGGAGGAACCGGAACATTACTGATGATGAGCTTGCATTTATTCAACTACTCAGACAATGCCAGATTAGAGTCATGGCACCTGACAAAGGCGGAGGGCTTGTTTTCATGGATAATTTTGAGTATGAGAATAAAATGCTTGAATATCTTGATACAGGCCCTTATACAGCTGTCAGTTTAAATGAGGTTAATATTGCCAACAAGAAGATTAAAGAATCATTGGATGATCTGTTTCTCGAACGAGTAATTGATTCTGATTTGCTCCAGTATCTTACCATGACAGCTCCGAGGGTCCCTGCCCTTTTTGGGACTCCTAAAATTCACAAGAACGTGGCAGACCCTCCCTTCAGACCAATTGTTGATGGTAGAGGGTCTGTTACGTATGCTTGTGCTAAAGTGGTAGATAACATTCTGAAACCTTTATTGAAACAAGAAGAACAGATATGCAGGGACTCTTGGAGCTTTCTTGAGAATATAAGCCATATAGCCTTTGATCCAGCCCAGACTTTCTTAGTTGTGGATATTAAAGACCTGTATACGGTCATTCCACATAATGTTGGTGTGCAATGGACAATTGATTTTATGTTACGTAAAGGGGCTTCGCACGAACAGATGTGCCTAGTTGAGACATTACTTGATATTGTTCTTTGCAATAATTTTTTAATTTTCAAAAACAATTATTTTCTGCAAACCTCTGGAATTGCCATGGGTTCACCCTGTGGCTGCACTTTTGCAAATAGTGTTCTAGCACATTTGGAACACGAATTTTTGTTTCATAACTACTTCTTCCAGAGAAATGTCACTTGGTACACTAGGTACCAAGATGACATGTTCTTTTTGTGGGAAGGATCTGCAGAGATGATTCCATTCTTTATTGATAACATGTCAAACATGACAGATTTTTTGGAATTTACTTATGTTACTAATTCACATGAAATTTCATTTCTTGATGTGAAAATAACTAAAGATTATGATTCACAACAGTTCAAGTCAACCATTTTTAGAAAACCCACATTTTCTAATAACTATCTACACTTCCAGAGTTCCCACCCTAGACATCAAAAACGAAGTGTAGTTAAGGGACAATTTGTTCGAGCGGCCCGCATGGTGTCTAACTTGAAAGATTTTGTATTGGAATGTGAAAACATTCAATCCATGTTTATTGCAAGAGGATACCCCTTAGATTTTGTAGAAGATTTAAAAGAGGAGGTATATACTAAAAGGGCATCAGGCCATTTCGAAACATTACTTAGAGGTGGGAGTATGGGTATTAAGGTTCACAACAAAGATGGTATGATGAACAATACTAATTTTTTGTTCACTTTCAGTATGGATGCCGAGATTATTAATAACATTGTGTTCAAGAATTGGAAAATTATTGCAGAGGACAATGTATTGTTAAAATTATTGGGCGACAAACCTACCATTACTTACAGGCGAGGACAAAATTTAAAACAATTACTAGAAATGACTAACATCAAAACTAATAATCATGCCAATAAAATGGGCATGAAAAGGTGTGGCATGTGTCATTACTGTAAGCATATTTTGGTTGCTTCTATTATCTCTATGGCAGGTAGAAATTTTGACATACGGGGCTCCTTTAGTTGTAGTTCTAAGGGTGTGGTCTATGCGGCACTATGTAAGAAATGTCCAGCATTTTACATAGGTAAGACCGATAGACCACTAAAGAAAAGGATATATGAACACCTATATGCTATTCAAAGGAATGACTTGAACAATGCATTAGCCAAACATGTTCATGGTAATGTGGATCATGATTTTGTCTTTGTAGTTTTGCAACAGGTGCAGCCACAGGTGAGAGGGGGTCCATGGCAACTAAAGCTTGAGCTACAGGAGGTTTTCTGGCAGATTCGTACTGCTGCATACTTTGCCCCTGGTTTGAATGAGATAGTGTCTATTAAGTGCTTTTTGAAACTATTTGCATTAAATAGATGACATTATTTAATTCATTTGTCATTTGTAGTTAAAATTTGGGATACTAGAAGTCGCATGTGTTTTATTTACAAGTACTTTGAGAAATATAGGTAAATAAACATGTATTTATAAGAATACATAAAAATTATACATATATATATATAATAAAAATGTTTACATATGAAAAAAGTATGTTTTAGGAAATTTATAAATGTATGTATTAATTTTAAGAGCTGTCCACTTGTGGGTTAAATGATTTATAATATTATGTACATTTTATTGTATTTATTGCATTTCATTGCATTTATTGTATACAATTTTATTTTTAAAGTTGTACATTTTAACGTTATTAAGTTTGGTTAAAACAAATTAGTCTGCCTATTATATGTATTTTTCTGCTTGCTTGCTGGGATTAATATTGGTGTGATGTGTGATTTGTATTAAGAAAAATTTTTGTTTTTAAAATGGTATTAGCCTTTTAAGTTCTTGATGTACAATTATGAGGTCACAACAATTTAAGTATTTAATAAGCACTTTAACGTTTGATGGTTGTTACAAGTCTTGTCTGAGGAAGGTGGGGAAGATTTTCCTTACCGAAAGCGCTTACAAGAAACAATAAATTACATTAAAGGGTTATTTGGCTTTTTTTGTCTTGCCAGAGTTCCTGGACTTCAATTTGCCTTTTTGCTTTTAGTTCCAATGTGGTCAGTCAGCAAGGTAATGAACTAAAAAAAAAGAGCTCAGCACTTGTCTTAAAAGCATCTTCCTTGAAGGTTAAGCACTCCTATATTATACAAAGTCCCTCACTTGCGAAACCCCCCCAGGAGTACCCACTTCCTTACTAAGTCCTCTCTTATTCAGTCTCATACCTAACCTCTTAAATTTTCTAGCATGTCGAAGGGCCAGATGCTGGTGTCCTCTCCTACCCATTTGGTGAATCTGGGAATATTGAGGCAATGTTACAATTGCCTCATGTACACAGACAATCCTCTCCTCCTCCCACATAACACAAATACTTGCGAGAGATGCAGCTATTTAGCCAAACTGGAGGCTGAGCTCTCTCAACTCAGGACTGGCAAGACCAGACAAGAGGAGAAGGCAACTACACACACCACAAAACCAGCCTCACATAATGCTACCACACCACGGAATCAAACACATAAACACACAAAGACTTACTCGGAGGCTCTGAGTAAAAATTTACCTAAACAGCCGAGGCCTCCAAAGCAGACACCCAAGCAACTGCTACCTCAAGACGGTTCCCTATCAGAAGCCTGAAACACTATAAGCTTGAAAATCAAAATCCTGAAACCAAAAGCCTGAAAACTCAAAATCCTGAAAACTCAAAATCCTGAAAACCCAAAATCCTGAAACTCAAAATCCTGAAAACACAAATAATGCTAATATGCCAATACAAAGACACTAATATCTACCAACTGACCTTGACCCTAACCCTAACCCTAAGGTCCGTCACTATCGCACACTCACCTGACCCGCGCCCTAACCCTAACTCACTTAAACCGCCCCTAACCCTAATTTCTGTCACTATTGCATACATGCCTAACCTGTGCCCTAACCCTAACTCACTTAAACCGCCCCTAACCCTAACATAAAACCAACCGCACACTTACCTGAACCCAACGCATGACCTAACACCACAGGGCTAACAATAGCAAAGCCACAATTATGTCAGTATGTCTATTTTGTGTTTTCAGGATTTTGAGTTTCAGGATTTTGGGTTTTCAGGATTTTGAGTTTTCAGGATTTTGAGTTTTCAGGATTTTGGGTTTTCAGGCTTTTGGTTTCAGGATTTTGATTTTCAAGCTTATAGTGTTTCAGGCTTCTGATAGGGAACCCTCAAGACACCCCACAAGCAACACATAAACCACAAAATCAGTGTGCAAAGCAGTCACAGCCCTTAAGGCCAAATACAACACCAAACATACTTGTCATAGGTGACTCCATAGTCAGACACACTGACGTCCCACTCACCAGGCTGAACAAGGAGAGGGTCACAGTAAGCTGCCTATCGGGCACTAGAATTCGCCACATAACACAAGCACTCTGGTCACTCCACGGCAAGTACAAATATGACACAGTCATTGTCCATGCTGGTGTGAACGACCTGAGACATACCTCCCTGGACTACATGAAAAGAGACATAGAGGAGCTCTCTGATTATGTAGCACAGGCAGGTATGACCCTGACCCTGAGCAGTATCCTTCCTTCACCAAGAATGATGCCACAATATAGAGACAAGATGATCAGCTTTAACAATTGGCTTAACTTCTGGTGTCATTCAAAGGGGATCCAGTGTCTGTCTGCCTGGGATGACATGCTTGACAAGCCACGCTGCTTCGCAAGGGATGGCTTGCACCTGTCACCCCTGGGATTCTGGATATTGGCTAAGGCTCTTGCCACCCCCATAGTGCCTTTTTTAGGCAAGGCTCAAATTCTAAACCTACCACCCTAGAAAACAAAAATGGGAAGAAACTGAGGGTAATGCTGTTCAATGCTAGAAGTCTAAATCTCAAAATGCACGCACTCGAGGCCCTTCTCAGTATGGAGAACATCAATGTCTGTGCTGTAACTGAAACCTGGTTCAAGGCTCCTGAGAGCACCCCAGCACTATCAGGTTTTACCTCATATCATGCGTTCCGGCCCCAAAACCTGGACCACACCACAAAAGGAGGGGGGTGTATCCATATTCATAAAGGATACCCACACCTCCAGGTTGGTGGCAATGCACGAAGCTTCGGAAACCATCCAGGTGCAACAAACCATAGGCAAAACTGCTCTACAATTTGTAGCATGCTACAGGCCACCCTCTCAAACTCAGGAACCCCACACAGCCTTCCTGAAGACACTGGAGGGTATAAATGTATCTCCAAACGCCATCATATTGAGTGACTTCAACTAACCGAATATAGACTGGGAACATTACTCAAGCCCTAACTTTCTAGCCCAACGGTTCCTGGAGTTCATAAATTCAAATGCCATGGAACAGCTAGTCACTGTTCCCACGAGAGGAGAAAATATACTAGATCTCATTATCACAAACATGGGGACAAAATGCTCCACACCGGACGTATATCCCTCATTGGTGAGATCTGATCATAAACTAATCTCACTGGAAATCCACATCCCGCCCCCACCCCAAACAAAAAAGACCACAGTGAAGAACTTCTCTAAAGCAAACTTCACACTACTCAAGACTGGTGTGGTATCCTTCAAGGCCCCTGAGCCAGTGGAAACCACAACCCAAGCTGCAGAAACCCTTACAAATGCCTTCTATGAACACCTCCAGGACTGCATGGATCAGGCAATCCCAAATAAAACCAAGACTCTTTCCACCAAGGGCAAACGTCCAGTCTGGTGGACCCCAGCCATTAACAAACTTTACAATAAGAGAAGAAAGCTATTACATGATAGAACAAAATCCATAAAAGGGAAGTCACCCCTGATCATTCTTAGTAAAAAAATACGAGCACTCATAAAATCAATTAAGGCCAATTTTGAGAGAAAAATTGCCATGGATTCAAAAGACAATCATAAGGCCTTTTTCAGCTATGTTAGGAACCTGGGTGGAAACTCACAGATATGCTCAGAATTAGTCCAAAATGATACAAAAATCACTGAACCCACAGACATTGCCAACATACTGGCAGACAGGTTCAGTGCAAACTTCACCCCCCCCCCTAAAGGAGAGATAACTATCCCAGCGGAGTGTAGCCTCCCAGACATCTCAAATGCGCAGGTGAAAGCTGCTCTCTCTAAAGCTAAAAACACAGCATCAATGGGACCGGATGGTGTCCCCGGCTGTGTGCTACACGAGCTCAATGAGGAACTAAACCCGCACATAAGGCAGCTGTTTAATCTCAGCCTTATCACAGGATACGTGCCCAAGGAGTGGCGTACGGCAACTGTGGTCCCACTCCACAAAGGCGGTGCCTCTACGGACCCTGGTAATTACTGCCCCATAAGCTTAACAAGTCTAGTCTGCAAAGCTATGGAGAGGATCATAATAGAGCTCATAAACAAAGATATAAGGGACTTGCAGACATTGGACCCGACCCAGTTTGGCTTTGTCAAGGGCAGATCATGCCTTTTGAACTTGGTCGACTTCTTCGAAACAGTCACCAAGGCCATTGATGAGGGAAAGGCAGTCCATACAGCCTACCTTGACCTTGCAAAGGCTTTCGACACAATACCCCATTCAGGTATTGTAGAAAAACTTACCAACTTAAATGTAAACCCATATGTCACAAGATGGGTTGCAAACTGGCTTAAGGACAGAACCCACAGGGTTAGAGTTGCTGGCGCTATGTCAGACTCCAAGCCGGTCACAAGTGGTGTCCCACAGGGCTTGGTCCTTGGCCCCCTATTGTTCGGCATCTACTTCTCAGAAGTACAGGCCAACATGGGAGGACTTTGGCTGACAAAGTTTGCAGATGACTGCAAACTGGGCGCCATAGTGGAAAGTGCATCAGACACGGATATCCTTCAGAGGGGATTCACGGAAACTGATAGCTGGTGCCAGAGCCATGGCCTGAAGTTAAACACCAAAAAATGTATAGTCATACCCTTCGGGAAAAACAAGGTAACCCCAAGCTACCATATAGGTGGCAATCCACTAAGCACAGAAGAGGTTATCGGGGACCTGGGGATCCAAGTTGACAGTGGCCTTTCTTTTGACACTCACGTTGCTAAAGTGGTTAGAAAGACCTTCTACATTGCCCACCTGATCATGAAGGGATTCACATCCAGATCTAGTGAGGTCATTGTTCCCCTGTACTCTTCACATATCAGACCAATGATCAAGTACAATGCCCCATTCGGGATGTATCTCACCTGACATCTGCAGCAATTGGAGAGACCCCAAACGTCCCTTGCCAAAAGGATAAAGGGACTCCAAAATCTGTCATATGCTGCCAGATTGAAGAAACTCCAGCTCTATTCAGTCGCATACCGTCTGCTCAGAGGTGACATGTGCCTGACATACAAGGCCATGTCCAACCCGGAATTAATGGACATGCTCCACCTCAAAAAATCCAAATCCACCAGAACCACTAGAGCAAGCGACTTAAACCTTAGCACGGATATAAATAGGACGTGCTGGAGGGATAGATTTATCACTCAGAGACTCCCTATGCTGTGGAATAGAATCCCAGTCCATGTGAGGCAGAGCACCTCGCTGGCTCTGTTCAAGAGAAATCTTGACCTGTGGATGGGAGATCATAGGTTTACCCCGGGAATCATCTCTGTGTCACTGCTGGACAGAGGTACAACAAACTAATGGGCACAGTATTTTTTTCATATAAGGGGTGGCGTAAGCCACAGAACTCTGGGCTAGGCTTATAAATGCCTTAGGGCAGATAGCCTAGTATAAACCTATGAACCTATGAACCTAGAATTGAATTGTACATAGATAGATAAATAGATAGATAGATAGATAGATAGATAGATAGATAGATAGATAGATAGATAGATATAAGTTCCCATCATTCATCAAAAGTTCATTTGTCAAAGAGAGCAAGGGGTGGTGCTTAATATCAAAGTAACGGATAGCCTAACAGTCACGAAAAATGTGAGTGGGGTTGGAGGGGATGAGAACATTTGCACATGTGTATCGGAGTCAGGGTTAGGGTTGGGGATTGGTTTTATATCAGGGTTAGGTAAAGAGATGTATGTAGTGTTGTTAGTGTGTGTCTTGAGTATGTCTTTTGCAGTGGCAATGCTACAGGAAGGTTTTTATTATGGTAAGGTGTAGAGTTAGGATTTGGGGAGGGGCAACATTAGTGTTAGAGTTAGCACCCATCACTAAGGTGGTGCGGGAGGATATAGTAGGTATTTTTCATTGAGATTTAAATCTGTTTCAATCAAGCTTCAGAGTATTACAATATATAGAGAGTATAGACAGTCATTGCTATGATTGTTAGGTTTTTATAATATTTAGTGTTGTTTCAAAGAACATGGTTCTCTATGGTTATGCAACAGTTTAACTGCTGGCTGGTGGCAGGGCATCTGCTGGTTGATGGCAAGGCATTTTCTGTGGAATAGAGGATGTGATAAACAGTCCTTTCATTAGTGATGGTAGTAGATTAGGTAGCTGCTACCATTTAAAGGAATGAAGTGCAAGACAGTGATGTGTTCTGCTGATGTGGTAATTTCCATACTCAGCAATTTCATTATAATACTGCTAACTGAGAAGATTGTGTATTCATGAAAATTGATGAGGCACTGTATGCTATGGCCTTATGTGCACGATCAGTTCAAAATGTTTCACTTTATAAAAAGTCAGCAGTGTTGTAGTCTATGCTAGCTTAATTCTAGTGTTATTGACTGATAATACTGTTAAGCCACAACAGGTTGATTGATGGATAGAAGGAGAAAATAATTTAGTTTAGTTTCACCACTTTTCAAGTTTTTGAAAGAATGCTGTAGTTCATCTTTGCCTAGTTTTTATTGAAAGGTTGCACATATTGGTGGTGAGACATATGCATGTGTAAAGATCCTATTATTTAACCCTGTGGCTCACCTAATGCTTCTTGCTGAGGGACTGACAGTTTATCATTTCAGTAAATCACTCTTCTATTTATTTATGTATGTATTTACTTATTTATTTTACTGTTCATTGACTGGCTCAGTCTCATTAGGCCAGTCTCTGGTTTTCAGTAGAGAGACCTGAGGTGATATTCATATGGCCAGACTATCAGGGATCTTTTCCTATTCTTTTGAATAGGTGCAGTGAACTCAGGAGTATCAGGGATCTTTCCTTATTCTTTTGAATAGGTGCAATGGAAAATTTTGCATCTTCCTTACCTGCCCCAACTCAGACAGATGAGACATAGGTTTAACATCTCATATGCAGGTTGCAGGATGACACCCTCAGAAGTGCAGCATTCTGATAAGTTGCACTTCAGTGTTAGTTCTGGAAAAATGAACCCAGACTTCTTATGTGGGACTGGATATCTGATATTCAAGCATGAGAGGTAAATGTGCTACTTGTTGAGCCATTGTCACCAACTTGGTTAAATGCGTCTTTATCTTCATTACTAAAAGTTGATTGGTTAGCATCCCTTTTGGTGTTTTTTGTAGCTAGAGAACTACATATTGGCTATCCACTTCATTTTAACTATGGTCTAGACCTTACCATGAAGTCTGCACCATATATCATATATGGTTCCACCTACTCATTCCAGTTCTCCATACTTTTATCATTTCAGGTTTGCTTGGCTTTTCAGAGGGATTAAGATTTTAGGAGATTATGGGTTTAATATTATTTTGCATAATATTTCAGTAGTGTACTATTATTTCATTGGTGTGATAGTTCAAATGAAGAAAGTATGCTATTTGTGTGAACGTACAAATATTTAAGTAGCATAGCTTCTTGTTGAAAGACAACAAAGTGGAGGCAATACCAGAAATGTACATATTAAATATACATCAGAATAAAACATACAGCTACAGCAACCATGCAGCAGTTCATCAGTAATCCAAAGCGATAAAATCCAAAGTTTTCAAGCACCAAGAAATAGGCACAGTTCTTCAAGTATATAAAAATAATTGTAGAAATTTATTGTGCACTCAGTCAGTGGTAAGTGCTTTCACAAAATGCTTCATCAGACCACAGCGGACTGAGTATCGAAGTGAATTTAAAAACAGTGTTACCAATCAAAAGACATTAACAAACACGTCACTTCCTTAGAAACATAGCATTCATAGTTAAAATAAGGATAGTAACTGTTTAAAGACCATATACTGTCCAAAAGCGGAAAACTACATTTCTAATAGATAATAAGACAAATAAACCTTGAAAACATATTTTAAAAAGTTTCCACAGATACATTACCAGCGCTTCAAGTATAGAATCTAAATAAACTAATAATGCTGCGTTTCCACAAACAAGCAGATCTTATACAAGTATCCATAGTAAATATATACCATCATACTATCAATTCATAAATCAGAAGATGGTATCTATCAAAATCGCATAGGTAGCGATATTAAACAAAAAATAATAATTCTATACATATATTCTCACAAACCTTAGTATGTGAAAATTTTACAAATCACTACAATAAACACCTAAAAACCTTTACAACTTCAATATAAAACGCATTAACAGCGTACCTTCCCTTAGAGATCCACTCAACAAGTCCATTCAATTTAAACAATAATGTACATTTATATACATAGCCATATTCAAATAGTAACTATCAGGCATCAGAAAAATATATAAGAAAGACACTTTTAAGGGTTAGGACCAATCGAAATACAACATATAAACTATTTACTAATGTCCATACATAGATGAATTTACATGTAAGAAGTCAGAAATCAGCTTATAGTTCCTGACTCCATATTCAATATTAAGAAACCTCTCATAAAACCTATCAGCAAAAAGTGCATAATTCATATCTCATTAAACCAAGTATATATATAAAAAAATAAATAATAAACACTTGATAAATGTCTATATGCAAATGAATATATAAACATATAGACATCAAAAAATAGAATGAAATTAGCATTATATATCTACCTTACTCTGAGGCTCTTAGTACGAAGGACTGGTTTAATAGATATATTATATTCATTTGCGTATAGACATACAATGTACATTATTGTTTAAATTGAATGGACTTGTTGAGTGGATCTCTAAGGGAAGGTATGCTGTTAATGCATTTTATATTGAAGTTGTAAAGGTTTTTAGGTGTTTATTGTAGTGATTTGTAAAATTTTCACATACTAAGGTTTGTGAGAATATATGTATAGAATTATTATTTTTTGTTTAATATCGCTACCTATGCAATTTTGATATATACCATCTTCTGATTTATGAATTGATAGTATGATGGTATATATTTACTATGGATACTTGTATAATATCTGCGTGTTTGTGGAAACGCAGCGTTATTAGTTTATTTAGATTCTATACTTGAAGCGCTGGTTAATGTATCTGTGGAAACTTTTTAAAATATGTTTTCAAGGTTTATTTGTCTTATTATCTATTAGAAATGTAGTTTTCCGCTTTTGGACAGTATATGATTTTTAAACAGTTACTATCCTTATTTTAACTATGAATGCTATGTTTCTAAGGAAGTGACGTGTTTGTTAATGTCTTTTGATTGGTAACACTGTTTTTAAATTAATTTCGATACTCAGTCCACTATGGTCTGATGAAGCATTTTGTGAAAGTGCTTACCACTGACTGAGTGCACAATAAATTTCTACAATTATTTTTATATACTTGAAGAACTGTGCCTATTTCTTGGTGCTTGAAAACTTTGGATTTTATCATTTTGGATTACTGACGAACTGCTGCATGGTTGCTGTAGCTATATGTTTTATTCTGTGGTTTACAACTAGCGTTCTTTACAGCGCAGCATTCGCCTATAGGAGTGTGGCTGCCTATATTCTTATTGTCATATTAATTATACATATAATAATGTCTCCTTTATTTTATAAAATATCTTTACGTATCCTTTGCACACCATTTGGACTTGCACACTTTTTGACTGGCAGTGTCCCTTATCATTGAGCCACAGTTCACTTTCTAAGGAAAAAACTGAAAAATTTAACTTTAAATGTCATCAGTATCTCATCTGAGACTGACACCAGTGTGTTTTCATCAGTACTCTGCATAGTGCTGAGTAAAGAAATTCCACCCTTTAATTAGCTTTGTCTGTGGCACAAGTTGAAGTGATTTTAAGAAAGAGGCCATGTAATGCAGGGTTCACATCCAGTTTACAGATATTTTTATGACTGGCTTCAGAATGAATATTGACACCCAATGTTTTGTGAAATAAACAGGCTAAATTCTGTCATAAATGATAAAAAATCTTACCTGTAGTCCCTATGAATTAATGTTACAAATGACTTGTAAACTCACCTCATCTCATTATTAATAACAATATGTGCTATGGATGTTGTGACATATCACATTTTGTAGAGTGTGATAACACAAAAGCAAAAACATGAGTTATGTGGACCTATATGTCATATTTGCTAGAGAACTTATCCGTATCTCACAAGTGTTCATTTTGACAGGTATACAATATATTGTAAACTTTAATGTTATGAATAATTGTACGTACTGTAGCAAGAATGACCTTAGGTCATTCACTGGGTATCCCCTTTCAGAACAATTGGCATTACATGAAATCATGATGATGTGTGACCTAAATGTTACTTGTGATGTTGCAAGCAGATGTGAAAAGGATGATAGTGTCATGCTAATGGTGTACCACCTTTGTTCCTTGTACACATATCAATTACATGTTACTTTGCAATACAAAGTCATTTATTTATTTATTTTTAATGCCTTTTGCATTTGCACTCATCTCGGCAGTGTACAAACATGAACTTTTCCTTAGGAAAAAAGTGAAAAATTTAATGTAGACTGCTATATGTAGGGCAAACAAGCCTAGCACTGTTGTGTGGCAGTCATCATTCTGGATAGCACTCAGTGAAGAAAATGTACCTGCTAAATAACTTTCCCTGTGGTACATGGTTTAATTGAAGTGAGCTTAGAAAAACAGGACAGCAGATGCAGAGTTCAAATCTAGTTTACACATACTTTTACAGAGGAAGTCAGAATGCCTTTTGTCTTCTTTTGATTAGTAATGTAACAGTACATGCAAATGAGTATCATAGCTATGTTTATTGCAACAAATGAAACATTAATGCTTGCTATAAAAACACAGTATAATGTGTGCAAATTCTGCTAAACATGACAATGATGATATTTAATACATAGTACACATGCATAGGTATGATGTGCATGACATTTCTGTTATAATTCTTATGAGTTATCACATATTATAACTAAGTGTTTATGATAGTATGACTTCTTTCTTATTTTCCAATTTTAATTAGTCTCAAGTTAAATTATTTTTGGTTCAAGCTTGTAGTCACATTTTAAAGTAATGACTTACCTTCCAATGTTTAAGTCATCTTTGCAAACTTTGTTTGCCCAAAATAGTCTTTTTTTTAAAGGAAAATGTTATTGCTTTAACAAATATACTATATATATAAATAAATATATATATAATATATATAATATAATACAATAATAGTAATACCAATAATAATAATAATATTTTATATATATATATATATATATATATATATATGGTTTACCATCACAATGCCGATGTGCACTTGCACGGCTATGAAGTATTCGAACATCAGATGTTCGAATACTGCCATTGCGAATGGACTGTGCATTCGCAATTCCAACGCTCGCTCATGGAGCGGGATCTCGCGGTTAAAAGTGTTGAAATACATCCCTTTCCTCACTGTAGTGCGATCTCGAGTTGGAATATTAAGTTAGGGGTGTGGGGGCACAGCCCTAAATATATATAACTGTATATATAGGTAGGTAGGTGGTTATGGGAAGGTTTTTGTGTATTGAATGTCGCGACATTTTCGACAATACACCCTTGTTTTCGAGGTTAGGTGGATTCGGAAATGTTCATTTCCGATGTAACACTTCGACAATAAAGACATGATTTGTTTTTATTTTCGAATTAATGATAGTAAACCTATATATATATATATATAATAAGAATTATAGAAGAAGAAGAAGAAGAAGAAATTCAGTATCAGACTGTTACACAATGCTAGAAATACATTGAATTATTAGAGCAGTCTAATGCAATTATCAAATTAAGAATCATGGTATTTCAAAAGCAACATTTCAAGGTGATCCCAACTAAAACTCTTAGTATATTATTCTAGTCACTTATTTTTCAGTTTTACATTGCATTGAAGTTAAATATTTTGATGTCCAATTTTTTGTAATAATTTTTTCTAACTACTCTCAGAAGACCCCAAAACAGTTTTTGTTGTTTGGCTTTTACAGACAAAGGGAGTGGCACATTCATTAGTATTGCTGAGCTATTTATAAAACAATTATCAGGACATAACCCCTTAAAATACTTATCTCTTCCCAATAAACATTTCATTTTTCAAAAATCCATAAAAATATGTACCCAATCAACTGTTACATCTTTACTGCATTTCTAGCAAAATGTAGAAGTCATTTTACTTTATTTAGAAATATTATAAGGGATAATAAACACTGTATCTATATATATCCACATAAAAACTTATCAGAACAAACCTGAAGATGTTTGACTAAGTGACTCAAATAACATAGTTTTTTTTCTTATCATCGAGTCACTCAATCCACTACTATCTAAAAAATTCCAGAATTTTGCATCAAATCATTATTTATAATTAATTTATATTACTAAGACAAGCTTCCTTTGTGGGGAAAAAAGTGTTCTGCTCTCTTCACTCATATTACCTAAAAATGAATCCTTATTAGTTAAGTTTTATTAACCAGATGACTGGATTGTTACATATTTCTAATTTATTTTATTTAATAAACTCATGAGAATTTAGTATAATCTGTTTCTGAATGGTTCCTGAATGGTTTTCTATTGACTAGTATAAGTTGAATCTAACCAAAATATAATCAAGTTAACATTTGCAGCAGTAGAATAAGATTATATGTCTGGGAAGCTAATGCCACCATTCTCCCATAGTTAATATAATTTCTATAAGCAATTCTCTGCTTTTTTGGGGTACCATAAGAATAATGTTAACATTTTTTCCATTTTCTTTTAAAGTTTTTGTCAGGTATTAAAGCTATTGAATGTAATATATATATATATATATATATATATATATATATATATATATACATACCTATGTGGATATATATATATATATATATATATATATATATATATATATATACATACCTATGTGGATATATATATATATATATATATATATATATATATATATATATATATATATATATATAGAGAGAGAGAGAGAGAGAGGGAGAGAATCTTGGGTAATATAATAATTTTATTAAGATTAGCCTATCCTCAAAAGTAAAAAAATAAATTTTGTAATAAGAAGTAGCACTTCTTGAATTATTTCTCAAAATTATAATCAGTAATCTCACTCACATTTTGACAAATTTTTATTCTTAAATATTTGAATTCTCATCCTTCCCAATTATATTTATATTTATGTTTAGACGTACTGTTTAGTAATTGATTTAGTATTAAAGTTTCAGTTTTATTATTAAATTTCATTAGCGATACTTCTTGAAAGTTTTCTATTTCCTCAACTGTTTCTTCAATTGAATATTTTAAATCTCCTATAGTTAGTAAAATATCACCTGAAAAAAAAAAAGTTGTATTTCAGATTGTCAATCTTATGAATTGAAAAACCAACAGTTTTGTCATGGCTTCTTATATTATTAACTAAGGGTTCAATAACTAAACCAAATAGTAGAGGAGACAAGGTACACACTTACTTTGTACCTTTATTTGAAGTGAATCCCTGAGAAATGTAAGATCCAATTTTAATATTGACTTTGTAATCTCTATACAAGTTTTTTAATGTTCCTGTAAATTGTTCTGGAAATCCATATGCTTCTAAAGTTTTAAATAAGTAGTTCTGACCTATAGAACCAAACGTTCTCTCAATATCTCAGCTATTAGGGTCAAATTTATGTTCATTCCTTTTGCTAAATCTAATATTGTTATTACCTTTTTAATACTGTCACGTTAATCTACTGACTATAAATTCTGTTTGATCATTATCAGTATTATTACCTATTATATATCTTAATCTTGCAATGAAGATGGAATCAAATATTTTATAACCTACATTTAGAATTGAAATATGTCTACATAAGAAAACTAATTTATTATCCTTTCCTTGTATAAGTGCAGGTGAGATTACTGAACATTTTCATGTAGGAGGAATTATTTTGTCACTCTGAATTATCCTGAAAACTTTACTCAATAATTCCAAAATATTTTATGGAAGCAGACTATATAATTCCATACTTAAACCATCTAACCCTGGAGAGTTACCATTTTGTCCCCATTTTTAAAATGTCTTTAACTTCTATTAGGGTAATAGACTTATTTGACAGAAATACTTGCTGATCATTAAGTTTATAGGGACGATTTTTAAATACTTATTAATTTTGCAATCATCAGGATTATTATTTTTATCTTTATTAAGATTCTCATAACATTTAAAACATATATATTAATTATTTCCTCTATATCTGAAGTAAGCTTATTAGTGTGTGCATTTTGGATAACATTAATTTGTGCCTTTTTGTTTAACATCTTGCTTCTATTAGATAATCTGTGAAGATTGTTTTGGGTCATTGCATAACTGCAATTTTAATTTTTCTAAAGCTATGGCCACTTTATGAGCTAAAATTGTTTGATACTTTGTCATTAATGTTTAATGACTTCAGTATTAATTAATTTGTTTGTTTTTCAAAACACACTTTATGTATGCCATCGTGTATATCTAATAATGCTTTATCATACTCTTTCAGTTTATTACCAAACCATCTTCCCATTCCATCTTTAAAATAAATTTTTAAGTAATCCCATAATATGACTTTACTAACCTGACCACCACCATCATTATTCAGATATAATAACATTCTCAATTTGTTCCATAAGGTCACTCTTAAATTATTTTAATTCCAACATATATATTGGGATTCTATACATAATCTGAAATTTCCTTATATCCATTGATATATTATCACTTAGTAAATTATGATTAGACAAAGAACAAGGAGTAGTTTTAAAATAACTAACTTTATTAAGTAAATCCTTGCAAGCATAAATCCTATCAGATCTAGTTTGGATCCCATGTTCATAAGAATAATCGGTGAAGGACAATGATTTATCTTCTTCTTTTACTATTAAATCAGATAGATTATTATTACTAATCCATGTGTTTAGTGTGTTAGCTGATGCTAGAATTTTAGCTTTCTTTTGCTCACTTGAATCTTCTGTACTAGATATGCAGTTAAAATCTCCAGATAAAATTAAACAACACTTCCAATGACTTTTTAATAAGTTTAAGTCATGTTTAGCCACACTTGCATCTATTCCCAGGATCCAATAAAAATTAGCTAATGTATAGAATTTGCCATTATATTTAATTACTACAAATATATACATTCATTTGGGATCATTATTAGATTCCATGACGTTAGGCATTTCAATATATGTTTCAAAGTATAGCAGTTCCTCTCCTCTTTTTCTTAAGAGAAGCAGATGATAACATTTCATAAACTAAATTATTTAGATATTCCCTGAGATTCAATAAACTCAGTGTAGACTTCATGCAAAGTCTACATGGAGTTTACATGTGCCCACAGTGATGCACGGTGAGCAGCAGCATTCAATGCACATTCATACAACATTTAAACATAAATAAACTAGGTTTCAGGAAACTGTGTTAGCGAACATGCATAGCTTATCTGTTTAAGTCAGAGCACTGAAGGTCCATGCTTTTGTCTAAATGCCACAGTGATCACCAGGAATTAACAGATAATAGTTTTCATAGCTATCAATCTCTTAGTGCAAGACTTTTGGACAATGATCCAGAAACAGGGACAGATTTGAAATATGAGCTATTTAGAAATCTGCTAGAATAACAAGGGGTTTGAGTGAAGATGCATTTTCTAAAGGACTTAAAGTCTGAAATTGAAAGGTATGTAATTATTGAGTCACATCAGTCCTGAGATCATCCCAGTGATATTGCAGAAAACCACAACTTTGATAGGAACACACCAAAAGATACGGGTCTATATCATATGAGCGAATCGCACAAATTGCAAACGGTCATAATATTGAACGTACCGGACCTCAAACTTCCTATTGTGGGGGGCTGCACCCCCACACCCCCTGCTAGATATATATTCCAACTCCAAGATCGCACTACAGTGAGGAAAAAGCAAATATCCTATTCTTCACGGTACTGCAATCTCAAAAAAGCACTTTGAGGTCCAGTACATTCGATATTATGACCATTCGCAATTTGTGTGATTCGCTCATATGATATAGACTCAAAAGATACATAAGGCAAAAAACTAGGCATCCTGTGAAAATCTGGATAGTTAAAAGGTATGATAGCTAATTATATGGCCCAAACACAGTACAGGACAGTGTATATAGTGCAGAGTATTGTAAAATCCCAATCCTGGAATGTTGTACTGAAGTTGTATAAAAGATATGTAAGGGTACATGGGCTGCCATGCAAATAAACATGCAGGGGAAATGTGTGCAATGAATAAGGATACATAGATAAATTGTAGGAAATAACACAGGAAAAGAGGACAGGTGAAACAATGTAATGTACAGCAGATGAGGGCATGTCAATGGAAGACAGCTGTAGCAGCAATGCCACTCGCATATCAATATGGTACAGTAGGGACTGCACAGTGAAAATGTTTATTATCTGACTATCACACAAGGTGACATAACAATGGTGAAGATGTCTGTGTGAGATAAGCATCCTTACATGAACAAAACGGAGGACATCTATCAAAGATGTTACATACAATTCATGTAAGGTGCATATTGTGAAGCTGTACAAACTGATTTTCCTGAATATGAGTGTAATCTCAGAAGAGGTCTCCAGCAAGTGAGACACAGGTAAAGGCTCATGGACAGCAGTAAAAGAAGCAAAAACCATCATGGAAATAGAATAATACCACCAATAATCCCATGTCTCTGACATAACATATGTGATTTAGAGTGATCAGAGATGATTCTGCACAAACACACTTGTACAACTATTATGATAGATCCACACTCTATGAGGGTAATCAAACATACTGTTCTGGCACCATAACAACTGCTGGAGGTGTTAGGAGGGCCAGTGCTATACCTGTATGTGACATTATGATCAATACAGGCTAGTTGATTGCTGTGAATGGCATATATATATATATATATATATATATATATATATATATATATATATATATCCACAATAGGATCTGCCACATAACGCACACACTCAGGTCACTCCACAACAAGGACAAATATGACTGTCATTGTCCATGTTGGTGTGAATGACCTGAGATGTACCTCCCTGGACTACATGAAAAGAGACATGGAGGAGCTCTCTGATCTTCTAGTCCAGGCATGTATTACCCTAGCCCTGAGTAGCATCCTGCCATCACCCAGAATGATACCACAGTACAAGAGCAAAATGACTTCAACAACTGGCTAAGCTTCTGGTGTCATTCTAAGGGGATCCATTATCTGTCTGCCTGGGATGACATGATCGACAGACCATGATGCTTTGCCAGAGATGGCCTGCACCTGTCACCCTTGGGATTCTGGATACTGGCTAAGGCTCTTGCCACCCCTATAGTGATTTTTTAGGCAAGGTTCAAATGACAAATTCACTACCTTAACAGGTACAAGCAAGCAAAATCTGACCGTAGTGCTAGAAGTCTAAACCTCAAAATGCATTTACTCGAGGCACTCCTTAAAATGAAGAACATTGACATTTGTGCAGTGACAGAGACCTGGTTCAAGGCTCCAGAGAGCACCCCTGCATTACCAGGCTATAATTCATACCACACATTTCGGCCACCTAACCTGGACTGAAACACCTCCAGGCTAGTTGCTCAGCATAATGCATCCGAGATTATCCAAGTGCAACTAACTCTGGGCAAGTCTGCAATCCAAATTTTAACTTGCTACAGATCGCCCACCATGTCCCAGGATTCCCACTCCTCATTTCTTGATACATTGGAAAATATTAGGGTACAACCCAACACCCTAATAATGGGCGATTTCAACAACCCCACCATTAACTGGGAAAACTACTCATGTACCAACTCTTTTGCTCAACATTTTCTGGAATTCATAAATTCCAATGCCTTGGATCAACTTATCTACACCTCCACCAGAAGCAGCAATATCCTAAACCTGGTCATTACCAACATGGGTGACTGGTGTTGAACACCAGAGGTCAATTCCTCATTGGTCAGATCCGACCTCAAGCTAATCACCCTAGATATCCACATCCCGCCCCCACCACCCATTAGGGAAACCACCATAAAAAGTTTCTCCAAAGCAAACTTCACATTTCTTAAGTCAGAGGTGGCAAACTTCTTGACACCCATGCAGACAGACAATAGAGGTACGACTGCTGAATCCTACACAAATGCACTTTATAAGCACTTACATGAGTGCATGGATTGTGCTATCCCTAACAGAACCAAGATGCTATCCTCCAAAACAAGGAAGCCAATCTGGTGGTCCCCTGCCATAAACAAACTCTACAACAGAAGAAAGAAACTGTTGCAAAAAAACAGTAAAATCCCATGATTGGAGGAACTCCTTGGTTAGCCTAAGTAAGAAGCTGAGATCACTTATAAAATCCTCCAAAGCTAGTTACGAAAACAAAATCACCACTGATTCTAAAGACAACCACAAACCATTCTATAGCTATGTCAAGAATCTCAATGGCAACACTCAGATCTACTCTGAGTTACAGTACAATGGCACTAAATATACAGATCATCATCATCATCATCATCATCATCTTTCGGCTTTTCCCATTAGGGGTCGCCACAGTGGATCATCTCTTTCCATTTCTTCCTATCCTCTGCATCTTTCTTTGTCACACCAACCGCCTGCATGTCCTCTCTCACCATGTCCATAAACCTTATGGTAGGCCTTCCTCTTTTCCTCTTACCTGGCAGCTCCATCCTTAGTATCTTTTTCCCAATATACCCATCATCCCTCCTCAGCACATGTCCAAACCAATGCAATCTCGTCTCTCTTGCTTTGTCTCCAAACTGTCCAACATGAGCTGACCCTCTAATATACTGATTCCTAATCCTATCCATCCTAGTCACACCAAGTGCAAATCTTAACATCTTTAACTCTGCCACATCCAGCTCCGACTCCTGCCTTTTTGTCAATGCCACTGTCTCCAATCCATATAACATAGCTGGTCTCACTATCCTCTTGTAGACCTTCCCTGTCACTCTTACTGGTACCCGTCTGTCACAAATCACTCCTGACACTCTTCTCCACCCATTCCACCCTGCCTGTACTCTCTTCTTCACCTCTCTTCCACATTCACCATTACTCTGAACTGTTGCTCTCAAGTACTTAAACTCATCCACTTTTACCAACTCTACTCCCTGCATCCTCACCATTCCTCTACCCTCCCTCTCATTTACAAATATATATTCTGTCTTAGCCCTGCTGACCTTCATTCCTCTGCTCTCTAGAACATATCTCCACCTCTCCAGAATTTCCTCGACCTGAGTCCTACTTTCACTACAGATCACAATGTCATCTGCAAACATCATAGTCCATGGGACCTCCTGTCTGATCTCATCTGTCAACCTGTCCATCACCACTGCAAATAAGAAAGGACTCAGAGCTGATCCTTGACATAATCTCACCTCCACCTTAAACGGATCTGTCACTCCCACTGCAGTCCTCACCACTGCCACACTACCCTGGTACATATCCTGTACCACTCTTACATACTTCTCTGCCACTCCCGACTTCCTCATACAATACCACGACTCTTCTCTAGGCACCCTGTCATATGATTTCTCTAAGTATAAAAAGACACAATGCAACTCCTTATGACCTTCTCTGTATTTTTCCAATAACACTCTCAGAGCAAACATTGCATCTGTAGTGCTCTTTCCTGGCATGAAACCATACTGCTGATCACTAATCATCACCTCCCTTCTTAACCTATCTTCTACTAATCTTTCCCAAAACTTCAAGCCGTGACTGATCAATTTTATCCCTCTGTAGTTACTGCAGCTCTGCACATCACCCTTATTCTTAAAGATAGGTACCAAAACACTTTTTCTCCACTCCTCAGGCATCCTCTGACTTTCCAAAATTTCATTAAACAATCTAGTTAAAAATTCCACTGCCATGTCTCCTAAGCACCTCCATGCTTCCATTGGTATGTCATCTGGGCCAACAGCCTTTCCATTCTTCATCCTCTTCATAGTTGTCCTTACTTCCTCTTGCTAATCTGTTTCACTTCCTGATTCACTATCCCCACATCATCCAACCTTCTGTCTCTCGCATTCTATTCATTCATCAGTCTCTCAAAATACTCTTTCCATCTACTCAACACACTCTCCTCTCTTGTGAGTACCTTTCCCTCACTATCCTTTATCACCCTTAGTTTTTGCACATCTTTCCCAGCTCTGTCCCTCTGTCTAGCCAATTGGTACAGGTCCTTTTCTCCCTCTTTAGTGTCCAGTCTCTCATACAACTCTCCATACGCCTTATCCTTAGCTTTTGCCACCTCTCTCTTTGCCATGCGCCTCATCTCCTTATACTCATGTCTACTTTCTTCATCTCTTTGACAATCCCACTTCTTCTTCGCCAGCCTCTTCCTCTGTATACTCTCCTGTACTTCCTCATTCCACCACCAAGTCTCCTTGTCCTCCTTCCTCTGTCCAGATGTCACACCAAGCACCTTTTTAGCAGTCTCCCTTACTAGTTCTGCTGTAGTTATCCAGCTATTCGGTAGCTCTCCACTGCCTCCCAGTGCCTGTCTTAACTCTTCCCTAAACTCCACTTCACAATCACCCTTTTTTATCTTCCACCATTTAATCCTTGGCACTGCTTTCACACTCCTCCTCCTCTTCTTGATCACCAACATCATCCTACAGACCACCATTCTATGCTGCTTAACTACACTTTCCCCTGCCACCACTTTACATTCTCCAATCTCCTTCAGACTGGCCCTCCTACATAGGATATAGTTCACCTGTGTGCATCTTCCTCCACTCTTGTATGTCACCCTATGCTCCTCCCTCTTCTAAAAATACATATTCACCACAGCCATGTCCATCCTTTTTGCAAAATCCACTATCATCTGACCTTCTGCATTCCTCTCCTTAACACCATACCTACCCATCACTTCCTCATCCCCTCTGTTCACTTCACCAACATGCCCATTAAAGTCCGCTCCATAGGTTCATAGGTTCATACTAGGCTATCTGCCCTAGGGCATTTATAAGCCTAGCCAGAGTGTGTTTGGCTTTCACCACCCATTTTAAATTAATTTTGCTATGCCCTTTTTCGAGGTTAGTACACTGTACCTCTGTCTAACAGTGACACAGAAGTGATACCCAGGGTAAACCTACGATCTCCCATCCACTCATCAAAATTCCTCTTGAAGAGAGTCAATGAGGGACTCTGCCTAACCTGGACTGGATTTTATTCCAGCGTGAAGGGAGCCTCTGGGTTATGAATCTGTCCCTCCAGCATGTCCTATTTATCTCAGTGCTGAGGTTCAAGTCTCTCACGTGCGTAGCTCGATGGGATTTGGATTTTCTGAGGTGCAGCATGTCCATTAATTCTGGGTTGGGCATGGCTTTATACGTCAGGCACAGATCGCCTCTGAGCAGGTGGTATGCCACTGAGTAGAGCTGGAGTTTCTTTAACTGGGCAGCATATGGAATCTGTTTGAGCCCTTTGATCCTCTTGGTGAGGTACTTTTGGGGTGTTTCCAGTTGCTGCAGGTGTCTGGTAAGGTACATCCCAAAAGGGGCATTGTACTCAATTATGGGCCTGATGAGGGATGAGTAAAGAGGCACGATGACCTCCCCTGATCTAGATGTGAATCCCTTCATGATTAGGTGGGCTATATAAAATATTTTTCTAACTACTTTGACCATGTGGTTGTCAAATGAGAGATTGCTATCAACTTGGGTCCCCAGGTCCCTAATTACTTTTTCTGTACTTAATGGATTACCACCTATATGGTAATTTGTGGGCACTTTGTTTTTGCCAAAGGGGATGACTATACACTTTTTGGCGTTTAGCTTAAGGCCATGGCTCTGGCACCAGTTGTCTGTTTCTATGAGGCCCTTTTGGAGGATGCTTGTGTCGGCTGGAGAGTTGATTATGGTGCCCAGTTTGCAGTCATCTGCGAACTTGGTCAGCCACAGTCCTTCCGTGTTTGCCTGTACCTCTGAGAAATATATACCGAACAAGAGAGGTCCCAGGACTGAGCCTTGTGGGATGCCACTTGTAACTGGTTTGGAGTCTGACATAGCTCCAGCAATTCTAACCATGTGGGTTCTGTCCTTGAGCCAGTTTGCAACCCATCTAGTGACATAGGGGTTTATATTTAAGCTGGTGAGCTTATCTATAATGTCTGAGTGGGGTATTGTATCGAAGGCTTTTGTGAGGTCCAGGTAGGCTGTGTGGACCACATTCCCCTTGTCAATGGCCTTGGTGACTGTTTCAAAGAAATTGACCAAGTTTAAGAGGCAGGATCTGCCCTTAACAAAGCCGAACTGGGTAGGATCCAGTGTCTGTAAGTCCCCAATATCTTCATTTATGAGGTCCATGATGATCCTTTTCATAGCTTTGCAGACCAAGCTAGTCAGGCTTATGGGGCGATAGTTTTCAGGATCCATTGAGGCACCATCTTTGTGGAGAGGGACCACTGTTGCTGTACGCCACTCTTTGGGTACATATCCTGTAGTAAGGCTGAGATTGAACAGTAGTTTTATGTTTGGGTTTAGCTCTTCTTGGAGTTCATGTAGGACACAGCCTGGGACACCGTCTGGTCCCATTGATGCTGTGTTTTTTGCTTTGGAGAGGGTGGCTCTTACCTGAGCATCTGAGATGTCAGGGGGGCAGCACTCTGCTGGGATAGATATTCACCCTTTTGGTGGGGAGGGGGGCAGAAGTTTGTGCTGAACCTGTCAGCTAGGATGTTGGCAATGTCTGTGGGTTCAGTGTATTTTTTGTCATTTTGAACTAATTCTGAGCATATCTGGGAATTCCCACCCAGGTTCCTAACATAACTAAAGAAAGCCTTGTGATTATATTTAGTGTCCTATGCAATGTTTCTCTCGAAGCTGGCCTTAGACGATTTTATGAGTGCCATAGTTTTTTGCTAATACCGATCAGAGATGCCTTCCCTTTTTGGGATTTTGCTCTATCATGTAGTAGCTTCCGCCTTCTATTGTATAGTTTGTTTATGGCTGGGGTCCACCAGACAGGACGTCTGCCTTTGTAGGATTGGGTCTTGGTTTTATTTGGGATTGCATGATCCATGCATTCCTGAAGGTGTTCATAGAATGCGTTTATAAAGGATTCTGTGGTCTGAGCCGTATTTTCCACAGGCCCAGGGGATTTGAAGGATTCCACCTCAGTTTTGAGGAGTGTGAAATTTGCTTTAGAGAAGTTTTTCACTGTGGTTTTCTGGGCAGGGGGTGGGGTCGGGATGTGAATATCCAGTGAGATTAGTTTATGGTCTGATCTTACCAGTGAGGGATACACTTCTGGTCTGGAGCATAGAGTCCCCATGTTGGTGATGATCAGGTCCAGTATGTTTTTCCCTCTTGTGGGAGTGGTAATAAGTTGTTCCATAGCATTTGAGTTTATAAATTCTAGGAACCTTTGGGCTAGGGTGTTGGAGCTAGAGTAATGCTCCCAGTCTATGTTTGGATAGTTGAAGTCGCCCAATATAATGGTGTTTGGAGAGACCTTCATATTTTCCAGTGTTCTCAGGAAGGCCGAGTGGGGTTCCTGGGTTTGGGAGGGTGGTCTGTAGCAGGCTATAAACTGGAAGGTAGTTTTACCCACTGTTAGTTGCACATGGATAGTCTCTGATGCTTCATGCTGTGCCACCAACCTGGAGGTGTGGGTATCTTTGACGAATATTGATACTCCCCCTCCTTTTGTGGTTTGGTCCAAGTTTCGGGGCCGAAAAGCATAGTATGAGGTATAACCTGGTAGTGCTGGTGGGCTCTCGGGAGCCTTGAACCAGGTTTCTGTTACTGCACAGATATCGATGTTCTCCATGCTAAGGAGAGTTTCGATTGTGTGCATCTTGAGGTTTAGACTTCTGGCGTTGAGTAGCATTGCTCTTAGTTTCTTATCCCTTGTGATACCTATGTAGGTGGGTTTGTCTTTTGAGCCTTGCCTAAAAAAGGCACTATGGGGGTAGCAAGAGCCTTTGCCAATATCCAAAAGCCCAAGGGTGACAGGTGCAAGCCTTCCCTAGCAAAGCATCGTGGCTTGTCAAGCATGTCATCCCAGGTTGACAGGCATTGGATCCCCTTTGAATGACACCAATACTTAAGCCAATTGTTGAAATTGATCGTCTTGTTTTCATATTGTGGCATCATTCTTGGTGAGGGTAAGATGCTACTCAAGGTCAGGGTCATACTGGCCTGGACTACATGCTCAGACAGCTCCTCTATGTCTCTTTTCATGTAGTCCAGGGAGGTACGTCTCAGGTCATTCACACCAGCATGGACAATGACTAAGTCATATTTGTACTTGCCTTGGAGTGACCTGAGTGCATGTATTATGGGGCGGATCCTAGCGCCCGACAGGCAGCTCACCGTGACCTTCTCCTTGTTCAGCCTGGTGAGTGGGACTTCGAAGTGCCTTATGATAGAGTCACCTATTACAAGTGTATCAGGTGTGTTGTTTAGCCTTAAGGGCTGTGATTGTTCAGCACACTGGCTTTGTGAACTATGTGTTGCACGTGTTTTGTTTTGGGGTAGCGGTTGCTTGGGTGTCTGCTTTGGAGGTCTCTGCTGCTAAGGCAGATTTTTATTTAGAGCCTCCGAGTATGTTTTTGTGTGTTTATGTGTTTGGTTTTCTGTCGTGGTAGGTCTGTGTGAGACTGGAATTGTAGTGAGTGTGGTTTCCTTCTCCTCCTGACTGGTTACGCCAGTACTGAGTTGAGACAGCTTAGCCTCCAGTTTGGCTATATGGTTGCATTTCTCACATGTTTTGGAATTTGTTGGGAGGAGGAGAGGGTTGTCTGTGTACATGAGGCAGTTTTAACATTGCCTCAAGATTCCCAGATTCACCAGCTGGACCAGAGAGATTGACAACTGACCTTTGGACATGCTAGAATAGTATTGGGAATCCCTTTATAATTGAAAAAAAGGGCCAATGGGGAACAAGGTACTCAAGGGGAGTTTGTGAGGGTGTAGTGCTTTTAATATTTTAGTGCTGACTTAGTGAGCAAGTGCCAGGTAACTTAAATGCAATGTGTTACAGGTAACTTAAATGCAAAAATGACAAACAGTAACTTTCTTTCAAGTGAAACAAGGATATAAGTACAGTAAGCAATGCAGATATCACTAGGGATCCACAGAAGCGCTGAAAAGCCATGTTTTAGGTGGAATTAGCATTTCTGGGAAATAACAAGCAAACAAACAACAAGCATACAAACAAAGCTAGATATAGCAGGCCTGGATCTAGTCTATGCTACAGCAAACAAGGTGTACCAATTTCAGTAAGAAACAGAATCCAATCACTAGTCTCTCACCCTTGGGTACACTCACCACAACTTCATCCAACTCACTCCAACATTTCTCTTTCTCATCCATCGCACACCCAACTTGTGGAGCATATGCACTAACAACATTCATCATTACACCATCAATTTTGAGCTTCATAAACATCACTCTGTCAGACACTCTCTTCACGTCTAAAACACTCTTGGCATATTATTCCTTTAGTATAACCCCTACCCATTTCTCCTGCCATCCACACCATGATAGAACAATTTGAACCCATTTCCTAAACACCTGGCCTTACTTCCCTTCCATCTGGTCTCTTGCACGCACAATATATCAACCTTCCTTCTCTCCATCATTTCAGCTAACTCTCTTCCTATACCAGTGATACTGCCAACATTCAAAGTTCCTACCCTCACTGCTACACTCCTAACCTTCCTCTTCTCTTCCAGCTTTCAGGCATGTCTTTGCCCTCCTCTTCTCCTTCGGCCAACAGTAGCCCAATTTCCGCCAGCACCCTGTTGGCTACCAGTACTGGTGGCAGTTGTTGTTAACCCGGGCCTCGACCAATCCGCTATGTAATTATGAAAAGTTCTCCGCATCAGTAATTTTTGGCAGAGGTTTTACGCCGGATGCCCTTCCTGAAGCAACTCTCCCCATTTATCCTGGCTTGGGACCGGCACAAAGAAATGCACTGGCTTGTGCATCCCAAGTGGCTGAGTTGCACTAAATATACAGAACCAACTGATATTGCCAACATCCTGGCAGATAGGGAGGGTAAAGTTAGCACTGAACCTATCACCCCCGAAAGGGCCCATCTCTATACCAGAAGAATGCAAAGTTCCTGTAATCACAGCTGCACAGGTAAAAAACACACTCTCCAAAGCCAAGAACACAGCATCCATGGGAACTGACAACATCCCAGGCTGCATTCTACATGAACTGCAGAATGAACTGGCACCCCACCTAAGCACCATGTTCAACCATAGCCTCACCTCAGGCTTTGTGCCCACTAAATGGCTCACAGCAATGGTTATCCCACTTCACAAAGGGGAGCCACCATGGACCCTGGGAACTACCACACCATTAGCCTAACAAGCCTGGTCGACAAGGCCATGGAACGTATCATCCTGGATCTTATACATAAAGACATTGGTAATCTCCAAACTCTGGACCCCACCTAGTTTGGGTTCGTAAAAGGCAGATCATGTCTCCTAAACCTGATAGACATCTTTGAAGCAGTCACCAAAGCTGTAGACGAGGGTAAGGTGGTTCACACAGCCTATCTATATCTTGCCAAGGCTTTTGACACCACCCCCCACTCTGGAATTATAGATAAACTCACTAAACTAGCTATAAATCCCTATGTCACAAGATGGGTTGCCAATTGGCTCACTGATAGAACCCACACTGTGAAAGTAGCAGACTCCAAATCTGACTTCAGACCAGTGACAAGTGGAGTACCACAGGGTTCAGTCCTGGGTCTTCTCCTGTTTGGTATCTACTTTTCTGAAGTACAGGCTAACACAGAAGGTCTTTGGCTAATGAAGTTCGCCGATGACTGCAAACTAGGAGCCATAACTGAAACTCCTAATGATGTGGACATCCTACAAAAGAGCTCACAGAGACAGATGCCTGGTGTCAAAGCCATGGCCTCAAGCTCAATGCCAAAAAGTGCATTGCTATCCCCTTTGGTAAAAACTCTGTACCCATGAGCTACCACATAGGTGGTAGTCTACTTAACACTGAAATTGTGATAAGAGACCTTGGGACACAGGTGGACAGTAGTCTCTCCTTTGATAATCACATCACCACAGTAGGCAGGAAATCCTTCTACATGGCACACCTCATCACAAAAGGTTTCTCATCCAGGAAAAAAAAGGTCATTGTTCCCCTCTACTCATTACTCATTAGACCCATTATAGAGTATAACACCCCTTTTGGTATGTACCTCACAAGACATCTACAACAACTGGAAAGGTCGCAGAAATACCGCACAAAGAGGATTACCGGCCTCATACAGATGCTCTATGCAGATCGTCTCAAAAAAACTCCGGTTTTACTTCGTCACATATCACCTACTCAGAAGTGATCTCTGCCTAACATACAAAGCTATGTCATACCCAGAGCTGTTGGACATACTCCACGTAAAGAAATCCCAATCACTCTGAGCTACATGCTCTAGAGACCTAAACCTTGTCACTACAATAAACAGAACTTGCTGGAGGGATAGATTCCTATCCCAGAGACTTCCCCTACTCTGGAACAAACTACCTATCTAAATCAAACAAAGCTCCTCATTAGCACTCTTCAAGAAAAATCTTGATGATTGGATGGGAAATAGGAAATTCACCCCAGGAATCACCTCTGTGGCTCTGTTTGAGAGGAGCACAGGAAAATAATTTTCTTGGGTGGCAAAAGCCAGAGTACCTTTTTGGCTAGGCTTATATAAGCCCTAGGGCCAATAGCCTAGTACCTACCTATGAACCTATGTCATGAATGTTACCCATGCCATTAATGTTGCCAAACAACACTGTGTGCATCAGCAGAATAGGTAGCACACATGCATGTGGTGTAACAACTCGATGGGAGTTCCACACCATAACACAGTAATGTTAATGCCACAAAAAGAATACCCAGGCATGGCCAGTAAGATGTGTGACAGCTTACTTTGACAAAGATGATACACTTCAGTTACACATCACTGGAAGATGTGTAGGGAGGTACATGAAGAAGGGTGCATTGTACTCAGTTATTGGTGTAATGAAGGCTGTGAAAAGTGGAGGTATTATGGACCCTGATGTGGATGTCCTTCATATACTCAGTAGTTGTGTTACTTACAAGGAAGTAGTCAGTACTTTGACCACATGCTGGTGGACATTCCACTTACCATCTACCCCAGGGCACAGGCTATAATCCTATTCATCTGATTATAGGGTATGATGTCTACATTATACTTGGGTTGTGTGTTTGTTTTCCTGATGTAACAAGCCCCTCCATGTTTTTGTGTCATTGTATGTGTGGTCATGGCTGTGGCAGCAGTCTTTGGTGTGTGTTGATAATGCCTGTATTGTACTAATACCACAGCTGGAGTCAATGATTGCCCACAATCTGTAGTCCTTCAGATAGCTGTTTGGTCTTGGGATGTGTATGTCATCTGTGATATCTGTCACTTAATTAATGGATAGGAAAGGGCCTAATAGACCATCCTGATGTATGGACCTGATCACTGGACCTGAGATATAGGTCACATCACAGATGTTAACATATTTAGATCCTACATATCTGATACAGTGTCTATCTACTTGGTGATACAGGTGTATATGGCCACATCTGACAGTGTTGAGTGAATACCTCAGTATGAATTTGTGTCAAGTGTCTTTGGCTTGTCAAATTCAAAAGGATGATATTGTTGTTGTTATGCATGCCCTAGATGACCTCTTTCAGGACATCTAACAGATGTAACAGACATGATGTAGCATTAACAACTCACACAGGTCTGTTGCACACAGCCGGATTAGTAATAGTGTCCATTTAGAAAAGGTCCATGATGACGTTAGTCTACCTCAGAGATGAGGAGAGCCAGGATGTGTGTATATATATATATATATATATATATATATATATATATATATATATATATATATATATATATCTATATGTGTGCAACAGGTGCTGCCAACCCCCCCCCCCCCAACTCAAATGGATGGATTTTGATGTGCAAACTTCTACAGGAACCCAGTCTGTGTGGTGAATGTATTGAAGTGTGTATTCAACCATATCAGGAAGGCGTATGTGATAAGTCATGTAATAGGCAATCTGTGATGTTGTCACAGCCCATTGATTCTGTGTGATAGACCTGGATGAAGGTAAGGCAGTGCATACTGGCTAGCCTCAACTGGCATAGGGTATGAACACAATTCCCAATGCAGGTATCACTGAGAAACTCTCCCAGTTGTGGATTAAACCTTATGTCAGTAGATGGGTAACTAATTGGCTCACTGACAGAACACGTACTGTGAAAATGTGTGAATCAAACTGTACCAGTAGGGCTATCACCACTGGTGTACCCCAGAGATCTGTGTTTTGCCCTTTACTGTTTGGAATCTAAGTCTCAACAGTTCAGGCTAATATATATTGCCTTTGGCTCACCATGTTTGCTGATTTTCATACTGGGTGCAATCATTGAGTCCACCTATGATGATAACATACTATGGGATGGGCTAACACAGACAAATGACTGGTGACAAAGCCACATGGTCTACAAATAAATGCAAAATGTGTCTTTATTTTGGTCTTCTGCAAAGTGGAATCCCCTGCTAATTACAGCATTAACAAGAGTCCTGCTATGCTGAAACCCAGTGATGCAAGGACTGGGAACACACATACATAGCAATCTGGACTTCGGCCACCAAGTGCCCACACTGGTAATGAAAGCCTATGTTGTACACATCATAACTCATGTCAGCATATTCCGATCTCAGGATTGTGGTGGTTGGCAAAGTGTTTGCACATGCAGTATATTACAGCACTGTACTGAAATCTCATCAGAACACTAATATATTGTATAATGCTCTCTTTTTTATGTACCTCACCACACATGCAGCAGCTGGTGAGACCAAAGGGGTTACTCACCAAAAAAACATAGTGCCTACAAACCATGTCATGATGTATGTAGATAGATTGAAATCCATGTCACTGCAATCTGTATTGTAAAGGATGAGGTGACTTCTGCCTAGCCTCCAGGCCAGTCACTGACTCTGCCCTTGTGGGAATAGTGCACATCTACAAATCAGATATAGCTTTTGACATCAGTAATGTCTGGTGAGGAGAATATGGCAATAACAGTGTTCCACATGCTGATGTAAAAGGCTCTCTGTAATGTCAAGCAAGTGCACACACACACACACACACACACACACACACACACACACACACACACACACACACACACACACACACACACACACACACACATGCACACACGCACACACGCACACACACACACACACACACACACACACACACACCAGTTGACTGCAGTGAGAATAGAAGCCCTACCTATCTAAGTACACAGAATAAAGAATTCTGTATTTAAGGTAATCACCACAGCTCAAGTTTGACTTAGAGTGACTCAGACAAAACTTTATAGCTGATAAAATCAACAGTGTCTTGTGAGGAGAATATGGTAATAACAGTGTCCCGCATGCTGGTGTAAATGGCTCTCTGTAATGTAAAGCAAGTGCACACACACACACACACACACACACACACACACACACACACACACACACACACACACACACACACACACACAGTTGACTGCAGTGAAAATAGATCCCTTACCTATCCAAGTACACAGACTACAGAGCTCAGTACTTTATGGTAGCACCATGGCACAAGTCTGATTTTTATAAGGCTGCAGGACAACTTATAGTGGATGACATCAGCAGGGCCATGTTGTAGAGAAATTGTTGGGAGGCCTGCATGAAATGCATGTGTAGACATATGCAAGTATCAAAATATGGTGGTAACTGTAGAATACACACCTTTGCTCTTCTGGCTAGGCACACATGCAAAAACAGTTGACTGCAGTGAGAACAGAACCCCTACTTATGTAAGTACTCAGACTACAGAACTTATTACTTTATGCTTGTGCCATGGCACAAGTCTGACTTTTACAAACCTGCAGGACAACTTAAACTGGATGACATCAGTATGGCATGTTGGACAGAAAATTATGGGAGGGGTGCATAGGTTTATAGCTTCATAGGTTCATGGGTTCATAGGGCATTGTTGGGCTAATAGCCCATAGGGCATTTACAAGCCTAGCCATGTAAAATTCCAAGTATCCTTACTGAGCATAGTTAGATGGTCATTGTTAGCAGAGCAATTTTGTGCTTAGCACTGACTGCCCCTTTCCATGAGGGACATAGGTTCAAATGTACAATCATCTATCCATTTGTCAAGGTTGCACATGAATAGGGTCATTGAGAAGCAGTGCCTCAAATGCAGTGGGAGTCTATTACACTGGAGTGGCAATCACTGGGAGATATATCTGTCTCCCAGCATGTTCTGTTTATGTCACAGGCTAGGTTGATATCCCTGGAGCAAGTTATTCTTGTCCCATTTGATTTGCAGATGTTCAGCATTTCCAGTAGGGCAGGGTCTGAGACTGCTCTGTAGGCCAGGCATGGGTCACTTCTCAGCAGCCTGCATGGTACTGAGTACAGTGACAGGTCTTTCAGTCTTTCCATGTATGTCATGTTTTGGAGGCCCTGAATTCTACCAGTCACAAACATCTGTGTTTTCTCCAGTTGCTGCAGGTGTCTCATGATGGACAGACAGAAGGGAGCACTGTACTCAATTAGTGGTCTGATAAGGGTCGGATATAGCAGAAATATGACCTCCCTGGTCTTGGATGTGATGCCCTTATTTATGAGGTGCACAATGTAGAATGTGCGTCTCACCACTATGGATACATAGTGATTGAGGTGTAGCTTACTATCAACATGTGTTCCCAAATCTTGCAACATTGTGTTTGAGCTTACAGTGGTGTTATATATATATTATAATTAGCTGAGGTGCTTCATTACCAAAGGGGACAGTGAGGCATTTTTTGCTTTATAGTTCGATCTGTAAATTTATCACCAATTATTTGTCTATGTCAACACCTTTTGTGATATGTTAACATCGTTGGGGGAGTCTACATGAGTGTGCCTAGTTGGTAGTCATCAGCAAACTTGGTAAGCCACAGGCCATCTACCTTTGCCTGGAGTTCAGAGAAATAGTTTCCAAGCAGTATGGGTAAACCTCCAGATGGGAGAGTTTCTCTCTGACACCTGAATGGGGAATAGTGTCAAAGGCTTTGGATAAATCAACATAGGTGGAATGCCCTATTATCCCTCATCCAGGTCTTTGGGGTCATTATTAGAGAAGTCCTCTAGGTTTAATAATCAAGATCTATCCTCGACAAATGGTCAGATCAAGTGTATTGAAGGTCACCTATATCCCTGTGGATAAGTTCATGATGATTCCTTTCATAGCCTTGCAGATAAGGCTGTTTTGGCTTAGGGTCAATTGAGTTTTAGTTCTGTGTATTAACAGATTGTTATGCATTGTATATCACACATCATATTAATTTATGTAGTATAGTTGATATATGTGTGAAAAAGTACTGAGACACCAGGGTTGAAGTGCTTTGGGGAGGCAACACATGGCTGCATTGTAAATATATGACATATTGTTAGATAGGGCCTTCAGTTTGTTATGTTACCACATGTAATTTCCTGTCATGAGGAAATGGACAGTAAACAACACAATAATATTTAGTTTTATATTTAATATTTAATAATATTTAGTTTTCAATAGGGCACCAAGCAACAGGTTTGTGCGGTAATTGGCAAAGTATTTGCACATGCAAGATACACATTCCCATTACTTTCCCTATTTGTATGTAATTAAGCATTGTGCAAATGCAAACCACATTGTTGAAAGTCAGAGAGTTAGTACTGAATCTATTAAACAAAGTTGCTGCTTAACTGACTCTATAGCAGCAGCTGTAAATGCATTGGCACATTTCTTTTTCAGCCCAGATGATACAGGGCTTGAATCCTGGTGTATCTAAGACTTTTAAATAAACAGTGATAATACAATGACATTAATTGTCTATAGTACATGTAGTGCTGTGTGTTGGCATAGTGCAGTGAGGTTAAGCGGCATTGCCCAGAGGTACTTGCAGCATTGTACCTCCTCTCACATTCACTTGACATTGCTGTACCATGCCAAACTCCATGCAAACATAGATGCCAAAAAAGTGAAGAGTTCCATTGTTTTTTCTGCTACTTTATGTGCATTGCATGTGATTCTATATTTTGACCAGATTATAGGTGTTAAAATGGGGTAGATAGGAAAGTGGTGAAATGGTAAGCAAGCAGGGGGAAGAACAAAGGGAAATCAATACTGGAATGTGCAGGAGGTAGGTAGGAATGAAATATAGCTATCCATTTCTTCAACAGTAAAAACTGATCATATGTGCAGAATATTAGCTGAATTTGAACTCTCACCTCCAGAGAGAGGAGTGATAATGATGTAATTGTGTATAGCCAATCAATAAAACACATGTGTGAAATGGAGTGCTATGTATGGGACAATTTTTTTTTGGGGGGGCGGGGGGGCAGGAGCCCAATTTTTTTTTATTTAGTAAGAGAGGACTGCTGAGTGATGGACGTAGGTTTGTCTGGGTCAGGTAAGTTGGGTAGGTGAGGAAGCAAATGCAAACAAACAAGACAAACAAGACAAGAGACAGGGATGGTGAGGGATACAAAAGGTTGGGGGCACTATGATTGGGGTGAGAGAGTGGGCAACACTGGCTCATGCCCTTCAAGCTTGGAGAGAGTGAGAATCAAGGCCTCACCCACTGGACTGTCATCACTGTCTCCTTACTCCACTGGTGCCTAGAGTGCTTGATGCCTTCTCCTCCTAAGGACCATGTGAGAGAGAGAGCAGCCTGTCCATCTGGCATAGGCATACACAAATGTTGAGGTTCACAACCCTACACACCAATCCAGGCATCTTCCTCCATATGATGAAATCACCACCTCCACCACTGCTCCCAGAGGGTACCACTGCACCACCTTCCCATGCAGTACTACCTAAGGGTGCAGGTAGTGTAGTGGCAGCAGAGGCAATGCTGCTAGGTTAGCTCCCAGACATGCTGGGCATTGGTGCTCTAGCAGTTGGAGTGGGGTAGGCTGATCCACTGGGTTATCCTACCTTGCTGTGCTGTGTAGCATTTATTGATGTGGTAGACATGGATGACATGGAGACATTTTGATGACTCCTAATAAAAAATGAAAAAGCAGAGATAAGGATTGGGGAGAGAAAAAAAAAGAGAAAAAATTAGTACTGTCATATGTGACATACAATGCAATAACACAATTATACAACTCTTTTATCTGAAGTATTACATTTAAGCATACATCCTAACAGATACACATTATATTACAGATTGGTGAAAGTAGTCTTTGAAATGTGCATGCTTTGCACATGTGCATTTTCCAATTATAAAGATTATAGCTTACAGCAGGGCATTTGTGACACGGGTATAGAGTTTTTAATGTATATATTATTAAAGAAATATCAGTGTTATATAGTTGTGAATTGTGGTATTTGAGCCCCCGACCTCTGACTGCAGTCTAATATTTGACTTCTACAATTTGTCTGCACTACAGACTAATGCATGCATACTAGCTTTTACAGTTGGAATATGCATGCTCAATTTGATACACCAGTATAAAAGACCCAAAAAGCTATCTTTAACTTTTAAAGCTACAATAACACTTCTCTTCTGTTGCATACTTTCTACTTGCTTCCCTCAGTCTCTCCATTCGAGCGACATGAGCCTGCCTATTGAACTCACAATCGGTGGCAGCTGAGGAAACAACATGAAATAACAGAAGAGCACTATGCCTACCAGTCTTGCCTATATTTAGCATTCTAAGTCTTGCAGGTATGCTGTTATTGTCATACACACATAGCTGTGGGATGTCCTCAGTCACAAACTCATTCAAACAATGGATGATGGTGTCCCTGTTTCACCTGTGTAAATCATTAAAATGAGCCAAAGTAGTCCTTTAGTAGTACCATATCAAGGGGGGTGGATGGGAAACCAACAGCAAAAACAAACGTGGAACAAGAGATAGTGCAGTCCCATAGGTTTCAATTTACCCTTGGGGACTTCAGTATATTCAATTATACAACATATAAATTAGAGAAGGAACATTTCTTGTTATTTGCCAAAGGTATGAAATATGTACCCAATTGTAGATTTGACATAGTGGACAATATTGTTGAATTCAAGAAATTTTTGAGGAAATTAAATCTTGAATTATTTTTTCATAGTGAAAATAAATATGAAATTAAAAGTGACTTAAGGAAGAAAAGTCAGTTCACTCCCCCCATGCATAACACTCTAGTGGCATATGAGAAGGTGGTAACAGACGAATTGTACAGATATTGTGAAATAACTAAAAAGAAAAAATACAAATACAACTTAAGTAGAAAAGAACAAACAGTTTTTAATGAAATATGTGCTAATCACAATATACGGATAATGACCCCTGATAAAGGAGGGGGAATTGTGTTATATGATGCAAATGAGTACGCATAGAAAATGTATCAAATATTAAATAATTCCGGGAATTATGAAATCTCTTCTATAAACCAAATGAATATTGCCCTTAAAAGAATTGACTTATACCTTGAGGAATATTTAATGGATAATAGAATAGACAAAGAAATGTATCAATTTTTAAAAGTAGAACATCCAGTATTGGCTACAATAGTGGGGATACCCAAGATTCATAAAAATATGGAGGATCCCCCATTTCGACCTATTATTTCAGGTAGTAAAAGTAAGACCTTTCCTTATGGAAAAGTAATAGATAGATGGCTAAAAAACATTTATAGTAAGGTCCCACACATTGTCAAAGATTCTTGGGAATTTTTGAGCAGGATAAAACCCCACCTGTGGAAAGATAGTGTCATATTTTTGACAATTGATGTGGTCGACCTATTTTCTTGTATACCTAGAGAAGATGGAACAACTAGGTTTATCAACAGTATACAGAGGTATACACAAATGGAATGGGAGAAAGTTGTTTTATTGGAAGAATTTATGGGTATTGTGCTGGATAATAATTATATATATTATGATGGTGGACATTATAGACAGACCCGAGGTGTTGTTATAGGGGCCGCGTGTGCCCCTATGTTTGCAAACCTTGTCCTGTTAAATTGGAAGGATGAATATATGTTCACCAATCAATGGTACCAGTTCATTAGCTGTTACATCAGATTTTTGTATGATATATTTATATTGTGGTCTGGTACCATGGACAAAATAGTATTATTTTTAGAATATCTTAACACTTCCAGCCCATACTTAAAATTTACCCACAAATGTGACAAAAGAGGTATATCATATCTTGATACATATATCTATACTATGAGTAAAGGTTTTAAGTCAAAGATATATAGAAAAGATACCTTTAGTAACACATACTTGAAATTTTCCAGTAATCATCCATGGAAGCAAAAGAAAAGTATAATTAAGGGGCAATGTATAAGAGCAGCCCGGATGACATCGGACTATTCAGAGATGGTTAAAGAAATTGACCATATAGGAAACATGTTTAGAGAAAGGGGGTACCCCAATGAACTTATTAGTGATGCTACAGGGTTTGCTAAAAGAGAATGGGGGAAAAGGTATAAACCCTTATTGGGTGTGGCTATGGAGATGAACGAAGAGACTACTAACAGTAATCAAAATGATAAGAAATATAACAGGGCCTGTATATTGGGGTTCAACCCTTATGTAAATGAGGTCAAAAATATTATACATAAAAATTGGAGTATTTTGTGGTGTGATGACGGGGTGCATAATAAATTGGGAACTGAACCCCTCTTTGTGTACAAAACTGGAAAGAATTTAAAAAGAAAATTTCAAAATAGTGATAGAAATAACGATACAAATTCTGTAGTTACAAGCAAATGTGGACACTGTAATCAGTGTTGTGCCCTATATGAGGAGCGCACCCGCACTATAGACGATATCAACAAAACAACAGTAAGGTTCAAAAAGGGCAACTGTCAGACCCAGTCTCTGGTTTATCTAGCCATCTGTACAAAATGTCCATGTTTCTACGTAGGAAAAACTGAGAGGAGGTTAAGAAACTGAATATATGACCATCTTTATTGTATAAGAAAGCAAGATACTAATAACACCCTATATAGGCATATTAGGGATAGTGAGACTTGTAACAATTTCAAGATTGCAATTGCAGAGTGTGTAAAGATCAGTCCTAGAGGAGGTGGCATGAAAGGTATATTGGGGGAAAGAGAAGTGAAGTGGCAAATATTATTAAATGCAGCCACTTACCCCGGATTAAATGGTTGTATTCCCACCAAGCCCCTGTTAAGGGCCAAGAAAGGGTAAGAAAAAAGCAATATTAATGGTAGGGTAGGTGTTGTTCCAAGCTGATTATACTCATCGAGCTACAAGTTTCCCACAGTTTTGTGTGTTTATTGTGAGACACAAATAAAAGTTGTATTGTTAACGTTTTTATTTTTATTTTATAATGTAATTTTATTATTGAATATTATGAATTTTACATCATGCGTAAACAGTAATACAACTGCTTAGTTATTTTACTATGTATTTTCATGATTTTAAATGGTTGTGTTATGAGAATCCATGTCAGGATGAGTCATTCAATATCCATGAAATTAATATTCATGAGATCAAATTGATGTATCACAGGACTGGATAATTTGAATTAATTAGTAGTATTTAAAGGCTGTTAGTTTGAGAAATGGTGTTCTGAAGAAGTCTATGGAGGATAGATGAAAGCGCTTAACCTGATGTACCAATAAACAACAGCTTTGGTATTTTCTGTCTCTTTCCTTGGAACCGGACACTCATTTTTCACCAGTTATATTGCATTTATTCACTGGCAACTGTTGGGTTTGACTGGTGTAGTACTTTTTTTGGTGCAGTCTAATATTTGACTTCTACAATTTGTCCGCGCTACAAACTAATGCCTGCATACTGGCTTTTACAGTTGGAATATGCATGCTCAGTTTGATACACCAGTATAAAAGACCCAAAAAGCTATCTTTAACTTTTAAAGCTACAATAACACTTCTCTTCTGTTGCATACTTTCTACTTGTTTCCCTCAGTCTCTCCATTCGAGCGACATGAGCCTGCCTATTGAACTCACAATTGGTGGCAGCTGAGGAAACAACAGGAAAGAACAGAAGAGCATTATGCATACCAGTCTTGCCTATATTTAGCATTCTAAGTCTTGCAGGTATGGTGTTATTGTCATACATACATAGCTGTGGGATGTCCACAGTCACAAACTCATTCAAACAATGGATGATGGTGTCCCTGTTTCACCTGTGTAAATCATTAAAATGAGCCAAAGTAGTCCCCCTGCAGTAGCCTTTGGCTATGGTGCTTTACCAGGAGTCCAATTAATTTCCTGGACTCCTGGATACCCCACCTCTGTGCCCTAAACTTGGCACCTCCTGTCTAATGCCAGCCACATGTACCAGCTGAACTAGTGCAATAGAAACTGATGTTTTCCCACCAATTCCAGTTATCACATTTACTTGTACTGCACAAACCTGAGCAATGATGTCAATCACTTCTGAGTGATGTTAAGCAGAGAGCAGCAGTGCCAAGCAGGGGGAAATTAAATATTTGAAATTGAAAGGTTAATCTGACACTTGGCTTTAGTTTGAGGGGTTTCTACTGATGTAGCCTGGAAATATATATTGGAAATTGGAAGGTAACTGTTAAGTGAGTAACGTTTGCAGGCATGCAGTGAGGACATAAATGTAATGACCTAACACATTTGTTTTTGCCTTTATACACTGAGGAAAGTTGATTTTTACACTGCGGTACTCAAACTTAGGCATAAGAGGCAAACCATTTTCTTCCACAGCATTGATTTTCCATATTTCCCACAAAAGAAGTGGTGCTCAGATATATTCAGTAATTATACATAAAGGCAGGTAACAGTTTGAGCTGTTATACATGTATGTGTATGACCTGACAAGGTGATTGGATGAAGATCTAGTTGTGTATGCCTTATGCAATTGTGAAGGCCATGCAAGTCCAGATAGCAAAATTATACTTATAGAAATATAGTAGACAGTATACCCTCAATCATACATCTGTAAACACAAACATGGTGTCTCATCCCACATACATATAATTCATTCCAGGTCCACTATCTTAAGTGTTATAAGTGAGAGTGAGTATAATGGGAAGTGATACAACAGTAAAAGTGTATGAAATATCCTGTATTAGAGCTCATGACTACGTGTATAGCAGTCCTGCACTTACACCTGTTGCTACAGGAATGTTGAAATAACACTTGCCTATTTTTCAGTTCACTGCTATAAACTGCACTGTCACAAAAGTAAAAATAGGTTGCATTCCCTGTACTAGAATCCGGAACCATCTGTAGTCCAGCCCTACACTTACACCTGCTGCCACAGGACTAGTTACATGGCATTTCCTAATTTCCTAATCATTCTTAAGATCTCTGTGTTAACCGTCACACAATGCCACTTAGCATGTTTGTGCTGTGCAAAACAGAATTAATTGAATGTATCCAGTTTGAATTATTGGCTGTCTGAGTCCTGTCTACAGGTGTTTGATGGCTGTAGCTGTTGGGGAACCTTGCTAACCACCATGCAATGCTGCTAAGTGCAGTTGCGTGATGGAAAATAAAAATTGCATAATGTATTACTTTTGACCTTTTACCTTTTATAGAAGCTCTGTTTGCAGGTGTTCTGCAGGTGTTCTGTCTGCTTCCTCAGTGGGTCAGTAATTCAGTTTGCACACTGCTGCATTTCGTGCAAACAAGATCAGCACAGCCAACCCTGACGTTTATTTTTTTTCCTCTCCGCTTCCCATGTTTGAGCTAAGCCACACATTGCTGAAACACTGCCCCCCCCCCAAAAAAAAAAGAAAAAAAAGGAAAAGTAGTTGAAATGAGGAAAAGCAATCTACGACATGCACACTACAAAATGTTAGTACACTTGAAATATTTCTACATAGCTCTGGATTTGAACTCACACTCTAATGAACCATCAGAACACAGTGAGAGTGTCTTATCTCTCTTTGCCACACGAATACCTTTGCAGCAATGAATTGAAATCATTTTGCATATAACCAGCTGCAACATCATCTAGAGTAATATGAAACCATGTAACAGTTATTTGTACATTTATTAATTTTGCATGTAATGCACTAGTGATCAAACAACCAGTTATGAGTATTGCTTGCAAATATGCAGTTATGTCTTACCTCTCTGTGTTTGTTGCTCATTCTTCTCTTATCTGACCAATAATCTGAGACATGCAGTCTGTAAGCCATTCTATATCATTGTCCTTAAAATGTGTGAGGATATTAAATTGCAATAATATAATATGCAGTTGCCAACAAATGAAGAAGAGGTTGGATGTTAATGAACAGAACCTGTGAATTGTGTGCCACTTACTTACATTTCCAATACTGACAAAATTACATCTAACACTTTGTAAGTCTAACCTGACAGACCCACTGGATGTAGGGCAGTCTGCCTTGTTGTTGTGTTTTCCTTCTCCCTACCCATAATCATTCACAGCTGCAATCCATTAAAAACAAACACTGAGGGAGTGCCTGCAGTACATTTACATCTGATACACAGAGCCAAGTATTTGGGATTCAACAATTCTAATGAGCTCACACCTCATTTGCATTTTCACCATGCTGACAGCCTTGAATCTACACCATAAAAAGGCAAACATTTAGCTAGGGAAGCTAAAGGTGAGGAGACTTGTTTATGTGGAGAACACAGAAAACAGGCTATTACTTTGGGATATATCTGCACAGAAGATTATTGAACTTGAGAAGTTATGTTTGTATTTTATAAGCTATATACTGCATATGCTGAAATATAATTAAAACAAAATCTGTTTAATAGTTTTATATATATACTTTAATTACCAAATGCTATGCTTTTCTTTGTATGTATAGGTTAGAAGTGTACTGATGACATGGGCATGCCTGTCAGGGCATTTCACAAGTATACACGACTGGCAATACCTTAAAAGGGAATGTTCTGTGTCAAATATGTATATATGTTTCAGAGAGAGTTCATTTGATAACACTTTTAGCATTTCAAAGATAGTTTGTTAGCAAAATGTGTCATTTGCCTGTTATTTTGGTAGTGGGGGAGCAAAGCTGCATTTCTGTTATGGTACAAACAATGATATGTTGCTATTGTTACACTCCTTTTTTTGCATTCAACCTGTTGTTCATATTTCACATCTCTAGACTGTTTTATGTTTCTCCAGTGGGTAATACTGAAATGCTGCCTTTTCTGTTTTATATTGGAACAGTTATTTTGTAGTCATGCATTAGTTATGTGTATTATCCTTCTGCAGTCTTTTATGACACCTAGGACTATGACACCCAGGCATAAACCACCCTTCCCTGACCCTGAAAATCAGGTCATTGTGGAAGCTTTTAGGCGACATGGTGCCTTCCTGCTTGAGAGAGAGGACAGGGAGATATGTCAGTCAGAATGCAAATTTGACAGCAGAGAGTTGCAGATGTTAATGCAGTAGGCAGCCAGAGCAGGTCATGATCAGATGCACCACAGGGCCACTGACATGATCTCATTTGCACTGAGGAGAACAGCTGCAGTGGCCCTTGATCTTATGGGTACAGGGAGCCTGCTACAGAGCCACCACTATCAGCAAATGAAGAGTTCCTGACCACTGTCAGGGATCCAGACAGCTTCCAGGAAAGTGCAGAACAGCATGCCCTTGACAATGGTGCTATTGTTTCAGGGACAGTGAGCATGATGTAGGAGGAACTTCCATGTAGGATTTTGCATCATTACTTTCTAACTTCTGCCCTTAATGATTTTCCAGTACAAACGTATGGTGTTAAACAGAGGGCATGCAGTGACCACCAGTACTTTTGAGAGATATGACTATGTGAATCTTTAACACCTGAAGCCTGCTGCATAATAATCAACACATATATGTCAAATAGGTCTCTGCTGTCACATATTAGGGTCATTTCTGTACAAATCTCCTACCTTTTACTTGATTACATGACCAAGTAACATCTAAGGTTATGCCAGTCATTCATATTATTATACAATATATGCCAGGTTCAACACTTAACCTTGTAAATCAAGCAGATGCAACAGTTTTAGTTCAGGGCTGACTCTGTCTGATGCAAGCAGTACATAGCCAATACATGGGGAGGTAAAGGTTGTGAGAGCTGCCTAGCATCAATGCTACTATATGTATTTGCATAGGAGGAAGGTTTTTAAGCCCTTAGGTGATGAGTGAATGTGCTATGCATTGTCTCTTAGTCAATGCAAGAGCATAATGAGCACGCCTATGTCTGCCTACACTGACAGCAGCTGCTGCTTCCATCTCTGATTCCTCACCTGCATTTGGCTATGGTGACCTTGCCATTGATGCCATGATGTGTGCCACTTCCTCTTGTTGATCATGCTGAAGCTGTTTTCTCAGGATAATGTTATTTAGCATGGCACATACTGTGAATATTTCAGTACATGTCTGTGAATTGTACTGCAGGGCTTCCACAGATGTATCTAGGCACCGGAACTGCAACTTCAGCAGTGCAAACACACAATCTATGATATTTCTGGTTGAAGCATGTGTCTCATTATGGCAATCTTCAGCAGCTGTGTGAGTGTCATCAGTCATGGTTCCAGTGCATAACCTGCACCCTCCAGTAAATGACCCTCGGGGATATCCCCCATAGTGAACATCTGATACAGTTGGTAGGTGTCCAGATAAGTTTGTCATGGTAACTGCTTGGGTTGCTAGGGCACACATTCAAGATGATTCCCCTGGCATTGCAAACATGTTGGCAGATAACAGAGTGGAAGCCCTTTCTATTAATGTAGAACTTTCCCTGTTGCCTGGGTTGTTCCTTAATTTCTACATGTGTGCAATCTATGGCACCCAGTACTTCAGTGTAGTGTGCTACATGGTAGAACTCCTGCATATTTCTGGCCCTATCCTCACGAGTACAGGGAAAATATATGTGGCCACTAGCGTGTTGTATTTATTATTTATTTATTTTACATTTATTATTTTACATTAGTCCAACTGGGCCAGTGGCCGATTTTCAGTTGAGACCTGGGGAGAAAAGCACGAAAAACAAAATATTGTAGTAACAGACTTAAAAAATCAAACTGTAATTACAATAAACAGTTGAACAGTATTTACAAAAAAAAAACAGTAGAAATGTATAACAAGTCATCTAATATTAACACAAACAGCAAGCAAAGTAAGATATGTATATAGTAGATGCAGATACAATGTATATAGATTTGCCAGCAACTTATAGTTTTAGGGAAAGAAAAGCCATAATCCTTCAGCAGAGAAAGTTTAAGGTACAAAGTGGTCAGGGGAGAAGGAGATTTAGTAGGAGGTTTGAGTAAAGGAAAAAATGGGTCGTAAGAGTGAGAGAGAGAAAGTTATCCAGGAGTGATGCAGGAACAGAGCTATTTATTGTTTAGATGTTCTTTAAGAAGGAGTTTGAATCTGGAGGTACTAGGAATATTTAGTATATTTTGGGGTATGCAGTTCCATACTTTTGTGATTTGATTTGTGAATAAGGAGTCACCAAATGAGTTGCTAGATTTCTTAACTTTTAGAAGTAGTTTGTTGGATGAGCGGAGGCTAAGTGTGATGTTATAAGGTTGAACTGGGTCTACTTTAAGCTCTCAATAGCAATAAAACCCGAATCCGAATCATGCAACACAGAAAGAGCAAACCGCGGATACGTCGAAAGAATAAAACCGCAAAAGGGGAAATATCAAAATCGCATAGTTGGCCCGTCTGTGGTAGAGCTCCGTAAGGTAAGTGTGCAATAGTTACGGACCTTAGGTTTAGGGAGGGGTTAAGGTAAGTGCATAGGTAGGTAGTGCATGCAAGGTTTTGTGTAGGTAATGTATGTAAGGTTTAGTGTAGGGTTTTGTTAAGTGTATGTGTGTGGGATATTTAGTTTGTTTGAGTATAGCTCCATAGGGGAAGTGTGCAGTAGTTACGGACCTTAGGGTTAGGGAGGGGTTAAGTATAGTGCATAGTCAGGTGTGTATGTGGGGTTAGTTTAGGGTTAGCAGTAGGATTTTGGTGCTTTAATTTAGGGCTAGAAGTAGGGATTTGGTTAGTGTATGTATGTGTTTTTTTTATTGTGTTTGGTTAGGTAGTGTGTTGCGGGTGGTGGGTTGGCCGATTATGATGGTTCAAGGTTTACATTTTCACGCTTTAGTATGTTTGATGTATCCGCAGTTTGCTCTTTATGTGTCACATGATTCAGATTCAGGCTTTTCGTGTTTCGAGGGTATAAAGTAGACCCAGTTGAAATAGGTTCATTAGAGCTGGACAGGCTTTGGGTTGATGCAAGACATTGTGAGCAATTGTGAGTTGGTTAAGTAATAGTAGGTTTGGTGGCTCAAGCTAGTATAGCTGTTTCAGGGCTACACAGTGATGTGTTCTATTTTGGAGGCCAGCGGCAAAACAAGCTATTTTATGGTAACATATCTCTAGCTTGGACAGTTCAGATTTTCTAAGATCAGTGAAGATGAAGGAGGCATACATTAGTGTGGACAGAAGGTGTGTCCTCACTATGGCTTGTCTAGTAGAAGGGGTGAGAAATGTTCTAGACTTATACAGGCAGCTGAGCTTAATATGTACCTTGTTTATGGTAAGGACTATGTGCTTGTCATATTTTAGGGAGCAGCCTATTGTGACACCGAGTAACTTTGTGCTATCTACTGGTTCAGATTTTGTGCCATTGGAGGAGAGTATGTGAAATGGGATAGTGGGTTCTGTGGATCTATTACTGGAAAATATCATTAGCTTTGTCTTGTTAGGTTTCAGTATGAGTTGTTTTTCTATGAGGAATTGCTCTATGACTGTGAAAGCATACTGGGTTTTGGATAAGAGTTTGGAGGTGGAGGGGGCTGTGCAGATGATGGTGGAATCATCTGCATATTGTATTATAGTAGCATGTGTGGATGCAGAACTAAGATTGTAAAGATGGAGAACAGGAGAGGCCCAATTATTGAACATATTATTATTATTAAGTACATATTATTCAGTAATGGAGTGATTAGTAAATAAGGAGCCTGAGTATGAAACAGAGTCAGCTAGTTTGAGAAATTAATTAGGGAGTTGATTTACTGCAAGTTTTTAGTTGAAGAAGGAGTTTTTTGATGTGTGTGTTCTGAACAGGCTGAAATAAGAAAGTAGCAGACTGATGGATAAGAGTTGTGGGAATGATTTGAAGGGTACAATTACTATTGTTTACCAAGGCCTGAATGGCGCTTATAAAATGTGAGTTGAATTGGGCTACTATGCTTATGTTGGAATTAAGGGTGGGTGGGGAGGGGCTAGTGGTTTGTTTGTGATTTAAGAGCTGCTTTATGGAGTGCCACATTTTTTCATTTCTGAGAGTTGTTTTTATGTTTTTGTTGGATCAGAATGCAGTAGGATTTTTTTTCTGATCAAATTTATTTTTTTGGCTAAATTTTGTAGTTGGCAGTAGTTGTGGAGGGAAGCTTGGTTTTAGATGATTGACAGTTTAGCCATGCTCTGCGTCTTTGTTTCAATATGTTTATGGTGTCTTTACTTAGCCAATTAATTGGTGTGGCTTTGCAACATATTTTTCTAATAGGGGCTAGTGAGTTTAGGATGCTTAAGAAAGAGTTGTTGAAATAGATGACTGTCTCATTGAAGGGAAGTTGTCTTAAGGGAGACCAGTTGTGATGTTTTAAGAGAGAATTAAAGGTTTCTGTGGAGAAGTGTTTTTTGGTATGGATATGCTTATAGATTGTGGTTTTGGCTGTGTATGCTTTGTCCCTCATTAGGTATGTGGGGAATGATCACTAAGGGAGTCTTGGAGGCTGCCAAACTGTGAACATAGGTTTGGGCGATTGGAGGGAATCTAGTTTAGTATGGAATGTTTATTATTGTATTTGTCGATTCTTGTAGGTATGGAGATAAGTTCATTGAAACCCAACAGGTTGACATCATTTGTTGGATTTATGGAGGTGCATGTGGTTCAGTCAAGATTAAAGTCACCTAAGATTATTATTTCCTAACTGTATGCAGTAGAGGCCCAGATAAGTAGGTTTTCTATTATAAGACTGTTGTCTCCAGGGGTGGGGGGGATATACTGTTATATTGATGATGGACATTTTGTTGTTAAGTTGAAGACATGAGATTAAGATTTCAGAGTCTGTACTGTACAGCTGCTGCAGATTACGGTTGCTCTTATATATGATTGCTAAGCTGCCACCGCACTTGTGTATTCATAGGATCATAGGTTCATATGAAGTTACTAGGCTATTGGCCCTGAGGCCCTTACAAGCCTAGCCAAGAATTTAGCCCATGTTCCAACAAGTCAGCACCTTATGCCACTGTCCAGCAGGGACATTGGTGGAATCCCAGGGGTGTATTTTCTGTTACCCATCCAGTTGTCCAGGTTGCGCTTGAAAAGGTTTAATGAGGTACTCTGCTTTACATGGAGAGGGATTCTATTCCATGAAAGGGGGAGTCTCATTGACACAAATCTGTCCTGACAACAAGTCCTATTGATGTCACAGACCAGATTGAGGTCTCATGTGGGTTACTCGAGTGGAGCTTAACCTGTGGATATGCAGTAGTCCCATCAGGCAGTGTCTGAGATTGCTTTGTATGCCAGACAGAGGTCACCTCTGAGGAATCTGTAGAAGTGTGAGTAGAAGGAGAGTATTTCCTGTGCATCATACTGTTTGACCAGCCTAGAAGTGTGTATGTCTTTTATATATATGTTGCAACTCCACCTCTTTTTGTTTTGCTGCCCACAGCTTTGGGTCTGAATGAATAATAGGATGAATAACCTGGTATGGTTGGGGTGCTCTCCACAGCTTTAAACCATGATTCTGTGATTGCACAGATGTCTTCCATGGTTAAGAATGCTTGCAATGAGTGCAGTTTTATGTTTAGACTCTTAGCATTTAGCAGCATGACCTTTAATTTACGTTTAGATGAAATTTTCATGTTGGTAGTTTTGACCTCGTGGCATTGCCTAAAAAGGCACTATGGGGGGAGGCAAGAGCCTTTGCCAGGAGCCTGAAGCCCAAGGGAGACAGATGCATACCATCTCTGTCAAAGCATTGTGGCTTGTCAGTCATGTCATCCCAGGCTGTCAAGTGCTGGTTCCCCTTGGAATGACACCAGAAACTAAGACAATTGTTAAAGTCAGTCATTTTCTGTTTGTATTGAGGCATCATTCTGGGTGATGGTAGAATGCTGCTTAAGGCTAGGAACATACCTGCCTGGACACATACTCAGTGAGCTCAATCATGTCTCTCTTCATATAGTCCAGGGAGGTACATCTCAAATCATTCACTCCAACACAGTACCTGTTGAGAGACTTGAGTGCATTGGTGATATGGTGGATTCTGGCACCCAACAAAGATCTAACCATACCTTTCTCCTTATCCAGCCTGATGAGAGGCACATCCATGTGTTTCACAATGGGGTCTCCTATGACTAATATGTTGGGATTATGTTTAGGCCTTAGTGGCTGTGAGACACATGTATGTGTGCCATGTGTGGTGTTCGGTGTGGTGGGCAGTGGAGTTTGCATGCATTTATGCTTGCAGGTCTCTTTTCTTTGGGTATGCTTTTCTTGAGGGCCTACCTGTTGAGAGACTTGAGTGCATTGGTGATATGGTGGATTCTGGCACCCAACAAAGATCTAGCCATACCTTTCTCCTTATCCAGCCTGATGAGAGGCACATCCATGTGTTTCACAATGGAGTCTCCTATGACTAATATGTTGGGATTATGTTTAGGCCTTATTGGCTGTAAGACACATGTATGTATGCCATTTGTGGTGTTCGGTGTCGTGGGCAGTGGAGTTTGCATGCATTTATGCTTGCAGGTCTCTTTTGTTTGGGTATGCTTTTGTTGAGGGCCTCTGCATATGTGGAAGTGTATTGAGTAGATGTGGGTGGTGTTTAAAGTGTGGTTTTCATGTTGCCAGCCTTCTCAGTGTCAGATAAACTGGTTTGTGTGGGAGAGAGCAATGACGCTAGGTGCTTGATGTATTTGCATCTCTCACAAATTGTGTTCTTAAGTGGTAGTAGTAGAGGGTTGTCCATGTAAATGAGGCAGTTGCTTCACTGTCTCAGGATGCCCATATTGACCAGACTGGCAGGAGAAAATGTTGGAAATTGTCCATCCATATCTGTCAGAAACTGAACGAGCTAAGAGGGCAAAGCAAGGAAGGTCTACGAGTAGTACTAATACATGACAACACACTAAGGGAAAACTTGTAGCTGGAATGCCTCAAAAAGGGTTGAAACTCATACAGCTGAAGCTCTGGATGCCGCAGACCTGTATCTAGACTATGTTACTCAATTTTAAGGTTAAGAACTCAGGAAGAAAAAACTCATAATGAAGCACAGATTAATCACTTATAGTCAAAAGAATAGAAATCGCAGTATGCAAAAATACAGTTAAACAGCAATGAAATGCAGTAAAATTCAGTTAAACAGTAATGAATTGCAGTAGATAGCAATGAAATATAGTTAATAAATAGATTGCTTTGAAACTGTAGCTCACAAAGAACAACAGTAATGGTTCAGTAGAATACTGTCATCAATTTATTGGGGCTACCAACAAGCAGTAATAAATATGGCAAACTAAATGCATTGTAAATTGATAAATATGCTGATTAATGTATTCTGTCAGCTCTATGGATATGATATCACTGGGGCAAGAATTCTTCATCTTTATTATGGTTCTTTAGCCAGGTTTCCATAACTGTTGCAATGTCTGGGAAGTATAGTGACAGGACAGCTTGGAGTTCAGGTATCTTGTGTAGAATACTTCTGAGGTTAAAGGAGAACTGCACCCACAGACTCAGAACCATGTTTATGTCATCATGGTTTGTGTTTCCTACATTTTAACACCACTCTGGGACTATTTACAGGTTTTTAAATATTATCATATGTAATTTCTGAATCTGACCACATGGAGTCTGGGATCTTAAAGTAATTCTGATTGTTTAGGCTGTCTCCAGGTATCCCACAATGCAGTGCCTAGCTGTAAAAAAAATTACATCACGCATACCTTTCTTCCTAAAGCTCCTGTCATTGCTTTGATTTTACATGCATACACTGCTGTCTTTCAGTCAGTTAGTTTTAAGTATTATTTCATGCCATTCAATGACTACTTAAAACAAAAACAGTGCTAATGCCACAGAACAGACTTTCAAAGTGCTTTTTAATGCTGCTTCTTTTTAAAATGGCTAAACTACAGTCTTTTGTGAAGCCTGAATTGTACTACTTTAACTCATCTCCCACCCCCTTCACACCTAATTTCCCTAGCTGTCAAAGTGCTAAGGGTAATTTGAGCTGTTATCTGCTTTGATTGACAGCTGACAGCAGGATTTTTAGGACGGTCATGGTGATGTCAGTTTGGGGAGGAAATTGGCCAGAAAACTACCTGTATTCATTGACCTTGATGACATCAATGAATTGTAGACTGCAGCAAGCTTTTCCAGGGTGGGGTAAAAGTTTTTTGAAAATTAAACCATCACAGTACAGTAAGGAACTGTTCTAGTGGAGAGAAACATAGCATTCAGGAACTGATTGAAAATCTTGGATGCTAATGCCTGTGACACCCCACGAATGTCTCCTGTTCACCTCTGAAAGGTAACTGTTGCTAAATTCTAAGTGCTATACATACCTTTGTCTCCATTGGGAGAGGTACCCCTTGTTTTGCCCTTGCTCTGAGACAACAGAGGTTTCAGAGTTCTTGTAGTATGTCTCTATCCACCCTGTAGCATTCTACAATTTCCACATCATGTAGATTATGATGTTACCAGGGGTCTGACAACTCTTCTCCTTCTTGGCCTTGGTCTATTAGCAGCAGCAGCAACATAGACTTCAGACTGTTGTACATGCACATGAATTAAAGCAACAGCAGCCCCTAACATTGTTTCTGTGTAGACTCCTTTCCATGACTGTATTCCAGTAGGTTTGGGAATTTGCAGGGAAAAAACAGTACTGAGACTACATATTTGCTTTATAGCTTGTTGAATAGCTCCTCCATCTTGGATTGGTTGACTAGCACACAATTCAGCTGCTAACGCACTCGAGGCCCTTCTCAGTATGGAGAACATCGATGTCTGTGCTGTGACAGAAACCTGGTTCAAGGCTCCTGAGAGTACCCCAGCTATCAGGTTTTACCTCATATCATGCCCGCTCCAAAATCCAGACAATACCAAGAAAGGAGGGGGGGTATCCATATTCATCAAGGACACCCACACCTCAAGACTGGTGGCAACGCACGATGCATCGGAGACCATCCAGGTGCAATTAACCATAGGCAAGACTGCTCTGCAAATTGTAGCATGTCACAGGCCACCCTCACAAACTCAGGAAACTCACATGGCCTTCCTGAAAACACTAGAGGGGATAAATGTATCACCAAACACCATCATACTAGGTGACTTCAATTACCCTAATATAGACTGGGAACACTACTCAAGCCCAAACACCCTAGCCCAAAAGTTCTTGGAATTCATAAACTCAAATGCCATGGAACAACTAGTCACCATCCCCACAAGAGGATATAACATACTTGATCTCATCATCACGAACATGGGAGCACAATGTTCAACACCGGAAGTATACCCCTCACTGGTGAGATCAGATCACAAACTAATCTCACTGGAGGTCCTCATCCCACCCCCACCTGAAATAAAAAAGACCACAGTAAAGAACTTCTCAAAAGCCGACTTCACACTTCTAAAAACTAGGGTGGTCTCCTTTCAGGCCCCGGGCGGAAAACAATACTCAAGCCGCTGAATCACTTACAAATGCCTTCTACCAGCACCTGCAGGACTGCATGGATAAGGCAATCCCAAGCAAAACAAAGACTCTTTGTACCAAAGGCAAGCGTCCAGTCTGGTGGACCCCAGCCATAAACAAACTACAACAAAAGGAGGAAGCTACTACAAGATAGAGCAAAATCCTTAAAAGGTAAGACACCCTTGATCACTATAAGTAAAAACTAAGAGCTCTCATAAAATCATCCAAAGCAAATTTCGAGAAAAATAGCTAAAGACTCAAAAGACAATCATAAGGCCTTCTTTAGCTATGTTAGAAACCTAGGAGGAAACTCCCAGATATGCTCAGAACTAGTTCAAAATGATGTGAAGATTACTGATCCTACAGACATTGCCAACATACTGGCTGACAGGTTCAGTGCAAACTCCCCAAAAGGAGAGATATCTATACCAAACGAGTGCAGCCCCCAAACATCTCCAGCGCCCAAGTGAGAACTGCTCTCTCCAGCAAAAACACAGCATCCATGGGACCTGATGGTGTCCCCGGCTGTGTGCTCCATGAACTCAATGAGGAATTAAACCCATAGCTAGGACAGCTGTTTAATCAAAGTCTTACCTCTGGATACGGCGCACTGCAACTGTGGTCCCACTTCACAAAGGTGGTGCCTCCACAGACCCTGGAAATTATCGGCCCATTAGCTTGACAAGCCTTATCTGCAAAGCCATGGAGAGGATCATAATGGACCTCATAAATAAAGACATAGGGAATTTGCAGACTTTGGATCCAACCCAGTTTGGCTTTGTCAAAGGCAGATCATGTCTTTTAAACTTGGTTGACTTTTTCGAAACAGTCACCAAAGCCATTGATGAGGGAAAGGCAGTCCATACAGGCTACCTCGATCTGGCTAAGGCCTTCGATACAATACCCCACTCGGGTATCATTGAAAAACTCATCAGCTTAAATGTTAACCCATACATCACAAGATGGGTTGCAAACTGGCTGAGTGACAGAACCCACAGGGTCAGAGTTGCTGGCGCCATGTCAGACTCAAAGCCTGTCACAAGTGGTGTCCCACAGGGCTCAGTCCTGGGCCCACTCTTGTTTGGCATCTACTTTTCCGAAGTACAAGCAAACACAGGAGGGTTATGGCTGACAAAGTTTGCAGATGACTGCAAACTGGGCGCCATAGTAGAAAACACATCTGACACAGATATCCTTCAGAAGGGTCTCACAGAAACGGATAACTGGTGCCAGAGCCACGGCCTAAAGTTAAATGCCAAAATGCATAGTCATACCCTTCGGGAAAACAAGGTTACCCCTAGCTACCAAATAGGTGGCAATCCACTGAGCACAGAAGAAGTTATCAGGGACCTGGGGACCCAGGTTGATAGTAGTCTGTCATTCGACACCCATGTAGCTAAAGTAGTTAGGAAGACCTTCTACATTGCCCACCTTATCATGAAGGGATTCTCATCTAGATCAAGGGAGGTCATAGTCTCCCTTTACTCATCACTCATCAGACCAATGATTGAGTACAATGCCACATTCGGAATGTATCTGACCCGATACTTGCAGCAGCTGGAGAGGCCACAAAAGTTCCTCACCAAAAGGATAAAGGGTCTCAAAATCTGTCCTATGCTGCCCGACTGAAAGAACTCCAGCTCTATTCAGTCGCTCAGAGGTGACCTTTGCCTAACATACAAGGCCATGTCAAACCCAGATTTGATGAATATGCTTCACCTCAAAAATCTAGATCCATCAGAGCCACAAGGGCGGGAGACTTAAACCTCGACACGGCTATTAATAGGACGTGCTGGAGGGATAGATTCATCACCCAAAGACTCCCTATGCTGTGGAACAAAATTCCGGTACATGTGAGGCAGAGCACCTCGCTGGCCTTGTTCAAGAGAAATCTTGACCAATGGATGGGAGATCGCAGATATATCCCAGGGATTACCTCAGTGTCACTGCTCGACAGAGGCACAGCAAAATAATGGGTATAGTTCCCCATACTAAAGGGGTGGCGTAAGCCTACCCTAGTATGAACCTATGAACCTATGAACCTATAATGCTGTAAATTGCATGCCACAGTGTTTACCTTGTTTGTGCAGTTGTCTGCAACTCTACACACCACGTAGAGCTGTTTACTGAATCCAAAACAGTGTGCTACCATGTGCGTGTCACATCACCCCACAATGTGCACTTGGTGTAAATGGAACAAATAAGCTTTATTGAGTCTGGCTGATTGAATATCTTTATTGGGTTAGCTTTTGAAAGAATATGATGTCTCCCCTATTTAATTTTAAATATCTCCTTAATGATTTCCTTTCATTACACTTAGTTAATCCATATACATAAATAGGTAACAGATTAAAACTATCCATAATGTGTATTTGAGAAGATTTCTTTTACCAAGAGATAATATGAGACATTTATTCACCATATTAATTTAGTTGTATATAAGACTCTAATGTATATCTCCAACATTTCCTAAAATTAGTAAATAACAAAAACAAGAACAAGTCCAAAAGTATAACTATTTATATTGCTAATAAAACACAACCTGCCACGGATACCAAAGTTCCTAGGTTGCCTATCAAATAGACACACTTCTGTGCTATCTTTCTACCTACCAAGACGTACAGTTTTATCAAAAATTATCCAAAAGCTACAGTGACTTACAAATAATTAATTTAATTTTATATATACATCATAAATAATAGCCTGTTAACTTAGTTGTATATTTTGCCATTTTAAACTATTTCTCCACCATTATTACACAAAAAATTAGTAATCCATTTCTGTTAATCGCAAATACTAAATAATCTGACAAATAGTGTAATACATGTGTATTTATATAATAGTAGTATAATTATCTATTAAATATTCCTAAAATATCTGTTCATTCAATATTATTATAACTAAATCTTTAAACAAATAAGTAGAAAAGACTGGTACATGAAGAGATTACGTTATCTATAAACTTAAAGGATCTTATCTTATTATACAATAGGAAAATCAATGTGTGTGTGTGTATATAGATATATATATATATATATATATATATATATATATATATATATATATATATATATATAGATATATATATATATATATATATATATATATATATATATATATATATATGTATATATATATATATATATATATATGTATATATACATACATATATGGATCCCCTACACTACACCGACAAACACAAAGCCGACACCCAAAACACCGACACCAAAAGACCGACAACACACAATGCCGAAAATTCACAAAACCGAACACCATAACACCGACACACAAAACATAAACTACACATTACACACAACGATATATGCACTAACCTTAACCCCAACCCTAACCCTAAGGTCTGACACTACCGCACACTTACCCTACCCACACCCTAACCCTAAGTCTGACACTACCACACATTTACTTTTCCCGCACCTTAACCCTAAGTCCAACACTACTGCACACTCACCTTTCCCACACCCTAACCCTATGTTTGACACTACCGCACACTCACATTTCCTGCACCCTAACCCTAAGTCTGACACTACCGCACACTCACCTTTCCCGCACCCTAACCCAAAGTCCAACACTACCGCACACTCACCTTTCCCGCACCCTAACCTTAAATCCCGCACTATCGCACACTTATGTGAGCCGCACCCTAACCCTAAATCCCTCACTATCGCGCTCTTACCGAGTCGCACTCACACATTGCCCATGTTGGTGTTTTGGCTGTCGGGATTTCACCTTGTCGATCATCTGTGTTGTCGGTCTTCTGGTGTCGGGTTTTTGGGCGTCGGCAGTGTGGCGTGTCAGTCTGGTGTAGGGGACCCATATAGATATATATATATATATATATATATATATATATATATATATATATATATATATATATATACACACACACCCACTCATTTATAATGCAAAAAGAGGTACAAATATTGTATAACTCTTACAAAAGCTCTGAATTACGTTTAAAAGTACAAGTGTCTATATTTTAGATTTGTGCAACACTCTTAATGTGATAAACATCAAAGTATCCAAAAATCATTTGACTCATTAAAATACTTCATAAAAACACATACATTACTAAGGTCAAGGGAATATCTTGCTACTCAGCAGAGTCAAAAACACGTGCAGCCTATATTGTGTCTAAAAGTTACAAAGTGCTCATTTCAAACCACATTTTCCTTTCCCGGGTTTAAACATCTTGAAAAATCTACTCTACTTTCTATCTAAATGAATGAACAAACTGACTCAGCAATAAAACACTCAAATTTCAGCTATGACTTATGAAATGAGTTATTTCAGATAGTCTTAGTGAATCCAGTGGCATACAATATGCAAAAAGCTTCAAAGTTCATGTGACTATATTTCAGATTTCAGCTTTCAGGATCTTTTTGAATGTTTTTTACATAATTTTCTGTGTAACTTATATAGGATCTTACATATTCACATTTCCGCCATATACAGGTATATGTAATATATATTTTCCATATATGCAGTTTACTATTCAAATATATTTTTCTGTCTTATTTGTCCACTGATAGTCTACATTATTTTATATAACTTGCATTTCTAAAAATCTCCCATCAAAATCTTATTTAATCATCAGGTGTCTATTAGATTCTGCAGCATGTGCATATCTATATATATATATATATATATATATATTTCTTAACTTACTGTTAGTATTGTGTTATTATTACATAAATGATATTTCATTCCTTATGCATTTGCATACAGCTCAGCAATCTCCTGCCTGGTGCCCTGCAGAGTTCTACAGCAGCAGAGGGACAAAAGAGAGACATTGGAGTGATTAAGTATAATTTTTTTGCATTTTCTTGCTGCCTTTAACTAATTCCACCTAAACCCCCAATTTTTTAGAGTTTCTGTGATTTAAAAAGCTTGTTTCAGTTACATATTGTACTTATTTTACTGCCTGCACTTTAACAAAGTCATTTTTGTATTTAAATTACCTGTAGGCTATGCACTCAAGTGTGATAGCCATTTCTGTGCATTTAAAGTGTTTTTTTGATTGTATCTGCTTTATTTTCTGAAAAAAAATATATACTTGTTTTCCCACCTTCCTAAGCTAGTTTAGTCCAGTTTTCAGGTTAGTGCTGAATTTAGGGCTGTATTACAAGTTTCTGTGTTTGCCCATACCTTACATGGATAGAAGGAAGTTTCTCTGTTCACCTGTGAGAGAGGGCAGCTTTGAGCAGCCTATCTGTCCCTGGAGGAGTGGTTTCAGCCCAGAAATTAGTAGTTTATTGACCATTTTGGGATAATTTCTATCTCTTTCATTTCCCTGCTCTAAAACCTGCATTTGCGCAGTTTCACTTGCTGGGCAGTGCTGGTTAGCTAGGGTATAACTATTCCTGGCTTCACAAAGTCTACTTTTCAATTTTTCCATTGGAACTAGACAAACTTTCAACTTAAGCACTCAAACCATTCACTTCTCAGCACAGCACTTGCTCAAAACTCATAGCAAGCACTAATAAACCTTAGCACTTGATCCCCCTATACTGTAGAGAAGGACAAGGCTCTCTATTCAAATTTACCAACGAATCAGTAAAACAGTTCAATGTACCTATCCAGGCATATCCAAAGGGCAGTTTCAGGTGTACTATCTGGTCCAACTGGTGAATCTGGGCATTTTGAGGCAATGTTACAACTGCCTCATGTACACAGACAACCCTCTCCTCCTACCACCAAACACTAATACATGCGAGAGATAAAATTATACAGCCAAACTGGAGGCTAAGCTCTCTCAACCCAAGACTGAGCCAGACAGTTATCAGGAGGAGAAGGGAATTACTTGCATCTCACCACCAGTCTCACATAGACCTATGAAACCAGCACTGTTAAAAAACACACCTAAATACACGAAAACATACTCGGAGGCTCTAAATAAAAATCTGCAAAAGCAGCAGAGACCTCCAAAGCAGACATCCAAGCAACCTCCACCCCCCCCAACACAAACCATGAAACACATACTTCACAAAACCAGTATACCACACAATCACAGCCCTTAAGGCAAAATAACATACCCAAGACACTAGTAATAAGTGACTTTATAGTCAGGCACACTGACGTCCCACTCACTAGGCTGAACAAGGAGAATATTACTGTCAGCTGCCTGTCGGGTGCCAGGATCCGACACATAACACAAGTACTCAGGTCACTCCAGAACAAGTATAAATATGACTCTGTCATTGTCCATGTTAGTGTGAATGACATGAGCCATACCTCCCTGGACTACATGAAAAGAGACATTAATGAGCTCTCTGATCACGTAGATGAATATGGATATGCCCCCACCTTTTGTATTTCAGTCCAGGTTTTGTGACCAAAATGTATGGTATGAGTTGTAGCCTGGTAGTGCTGGGATGCTCTCTGGAGCCTTAAACCAGGTTTCTGTTACTGCACATATATTGATTTTCTCCATATTGAGGAGTGCCTCGAGTGCTTGCATTTTGAGGTTTAGACTTCTGGCATTGAGTAGCATTACCCTCAGTTTTTTGTTACTTGTGCTATTTATGGCAGTGGGTTTGTCTTTTGAGCCTTGCCTAAAAAAAGGCTCTATGGGGGTGGCAAGAGCCTTGGCCAGTATTCGAAAGTCTCAGGGAGACAGGTGCAAGCCATCTCTAGCAAATCAGCGTGGCCTGTCGAGCATGTCATCCCAGGCTGACAGACACTGGATCCCCTTTGAATGACACCAGAAGCCTAGTCAATTGTTGGAATTGATAATTTTTTTCTATATGCCATGGTATCATATCATTCTTGGTGAGGGCAGGATGCTACTCAGGGTCAGGGTCCATGCAGCCTACCTAGACCTCGCAAAGGCCATCGACACCATTCCCCATTCAGGTATTATAGACAAGCTCACCAGCCTGAACATAAACCCCTACATCATGAGATGGGTTGCCAACTGGCTCTTGGACAGAACCCACATGGTAAGAGTTGAGAGAGCTAGGTCTGACTCTAAACTGGTTACAAGTGGCATTCTCCAGGGCTCAGTCCTAGGACACCTCCTGTTCGGCATATACTTCTCAGAGGTACAGGCGAGCACAGGACTATGGCTGACCAAGTTCGCAGATGACTGCAAACTAGCGGCTATAGTTCACTCTCTGGCGGACACAGACATCTTCCAAAACAGTCTCACTGAGACAGATACCTGGTGTCAAAGCCATGGCCTCAACCTAAATGTCAAAAAGTGCATAGTCATCCCCTTTGGAAAAAACAAAGTACCCACAAACTACCATATAGGTGGTAGCCCCCTAAATATGGAAAACGTAATAAGGGATCTGGGGACCCAAGTAGCTAGTAACCTCTCCTTTGATAATCACATTGCCAAAGTAGTTAGAAAATCCTTTTATGTGGCCCATCTAATCATAAAAGGGTTTGCATCCAGATCAAAAGAGGTCATTGTGCCCCTGTACACATCACTCATCAGACCCATCATAGAGTACAATGCCCCATTTGGGGTGTACCTTACAAGACACCTGCAACAGCTAGAAAGACCACAGAAGTACCTCACCAAGAGGATCACTGGCCTCAAACAGATGCCATATGCAGCTCGACTGAAGAAACTCCAGCTGTACTTGGTTGCATACCGCCTACTCAGAGGTGATCTCTACCTGACATACAAGATCATGGCCAACCCAGAATTGATAGACATGCTCCACCTAAAGAAAATCATATCCCCTTGAGCCACACGCTCTAGGGATCTAAACCTCACCACAACAATAAATAGGACATGGAGGGATAGATTCCTGTCCCAGAGACTTCCCATGCTCTGGAACAAGATTCCAATCTACATTAGGCAGAGCTCCTCACTAACCCTCTTCAAGAGAAACCTTGATGAGTGGATGGGAAACAGAACGTTTACCCTGAGGATCACTTCTATGGCTCTGCTGGACAGAGGCACAATGAACTAATCTAAGGGGGTGGCAAAAGCCAATACATTCCAGCTAGGCTTATAAATGCCTTCAGGCAGATAGCCTAGTACCTACCTATGAACCTATGAACCTATTCATAACATATTTTCTCTTTTTATTAATTCTAGAATAATATCTAATTTTGACTATATATGAAAGAATCGTACCTCACTAATTTAGATGTGTATCTTTAGCAATTGTGTACTGTTGTTCTGGTCTGAGTTTAAATCCTGCCATTAATATTTAATTGCATCATGTGAAAATGAAAACACTCAACATACAACAGTAACTAATTTCATCTTTAAGTTTCTCATTCTTGTTGATTCCTCTAAGCTATTCTAATTAGTAACAAACATCTAATTTTGCTCCTTCCCATTAATACATACAGTTGGGGTTGATAGCATTCAGCAAAATGCAATCAAATTATATATCAGAAACAACACAGTGTAAAACATTGCTATAGCTTTTGTTTTTCTAATTCTTCATTGCTAAATAAATAATTAAAAAAATAAATATTGTTTTGAGCAGATTTCTCACATATATACTTAAAATAAGTTCAATTCTCTTATCCTCATTGTCTCAGCTGTGATTCAAGTACTTCCTGTTTTCACAAACATCAGTGATGAACTCTGAACTCTTCTTTGACCTGGATTTTTATCAAAACTGCTCGAGAAGTGGGCAGATAGTAAAGTAGGCAAGAATCAAGCACTTTCACACAACTAATTCATTTTTTTGTTCTCAAGCTTTTTTGAGTGCTAATTGCTTTATAAACAAACTGTGAAAGTAATGTTATACAGGGACAAAGAAACCATAGTCACCAGTAATTTAAAAATTTGAATTAGCATGTTACTTAGTTCTGACATTCATTTAACCTTGCAATGCACATACTGAATAAGGTGAAAACAAATAAAATTAAATTTGTATGTTATATAGGCTTAAAGTTGCCAATTCTATTACTTATAATTTAATGAAATTATCATACAGGAAATATTTCTTTAACATTTAGAAATGAATTTATAAGCTTTGTTTAAATGAACTACAGTAAATCATTCACTATAAATTTAATTAGGCTATTTATATTCCCTATCATGTAAAATGCTTTAGCTTAATATATAAATACATACTTATGTTTTGAAGGATAATGTCCTAAACATACCATTTACTTAGATAGAAAATCTGTTGTTTCAGAAAATAAAGGTTCTGCAATCAGAAAATAAATGTCATTTGTTTTTAAGCTTTTTACATTTAGAATCAGTTTTCCATGAATTCTGCTAACACTGCCTCTTGAGGGATGCAGCATTCCAATCCATTTGTTCGGTGTTTTTAAAGATTTTATTTTTATTAACAAATGTAGATGCCTCATCCAGTGTGTCAAAGATTTTAATTTCTTCAGAAGAAATATTTTGATCTTTGCAGGAAGCACCAAAGTAACTTCAATATTGCTGTTTTTAAGTTATATAATCAGTGGCAAGCAGGAATTCCTTTTACTCAGTACTTTGCTTAAATAGTCATTGCCAAATCTGATTACATGCTCACCTATTTTAATATTTGGTGTTTTTCCATGCAGGACATAAACTTTACTATTATTGAATGTGATGATGAGTTTTTCTTCTTTGAAGATGTTCAAACCAAAAGTGTAAAAAGGTCACAAAGACAAATTAATTGGCAAAAACTAAAAAAAAAAACCTGGCCAAGCTACAGTTTTCACTGTGCTATACCTTAAAGCTCCTGTAATAGAAGCACATGGGTTGTATGCAAATGACCCCTTTTGGACTTTGTGTTTCAACTATACGGCTTTTAAATGTCCATGACTTTTTACTTTTTCTTTTTAAGTCTTTCTGGATACATTCGGGCCAATAAACACCACTAGCTGTGGACATGTATGTTTTGGCCTTCGTATGATCTTGTCAGCAGAGCATAAGAGGACTATTTGGCTATACTTTTAAAATGCAAGGTCATTAAACTCAATTGATGGGAAAAAAATTGCTGTCCGTGTGTTCGGAATTTAGTGCTTTTGATTTTAAGGGGTCGATTAAAGAGCATACACTCTTTTAATCATTTGAGGTTATAATATAGACCTGTATTAATGTGGTTGCTCCCTGTTGACAACACTGTCTTGTACAGATCTTGCCTCAGTAACTATGATGATAACCAGAAGAGTAACACTAGACAAATATGTGTAGAAATGAATCATAAACTGATCTCTTACTATGCCTGCATGTGTATTCCTGTCACCAATTCTTCCCACACCTTCTGTGTCATCATATAAACCTCCTTGATTTGAAACTGTTTCCATAAGCCATGTTTCCACCAACAATAACATGCTTACCTCATGTGTTTCATAATATACCTATTGCATACATATAACAATTGAAGAACTGCAACTATCATGACAAATGTGTAAATCAAAGACACCCAAAATATGACCATAACACAGATCTGTTCTGTATTCCATCAGATTCAGACATGGCTGTATGGGTATACTATTTAGATTTTAGCAGAGAAATATGTAATTACATGGGACAAGTACATTATTGTTAAGCTGGCTTGTCTAGATATATGTATTTGCCCCAAAACCTGTGTTGCACAGCAACTATGTTTAAAATGATGATGCTTTAATACTTACAAATATGCATTTTCAAATTGTTAAAGTCCGATTTCTCTGGTGCTTGAGATTCGTGCTGTTTTTTTTAAATTGTGTAACTTAGATTAGAACCATGTTAGGTGGTTCTAGTCTAACAATGGTGAACTTGTGCATGTGTGTGTGTGTGTGTGTGTGTGTGTGTGTGTGTGTGTGTGTGTGTGTGTGTGTGCGCGCGTGCGCACGTGTTTCTAGTGATAGGTTAGTAAAGGTTCAACAACAGATCTGTCTCCTCCTCCACTCAGGAGAAGAATTCAATATTGGACATAGCTGTCTCTGCCCTTTATCCCACTTTTACCACAATTGTCTTCTCTGCAACACACTTGTATAGCATATTGTACACATTGTATTCAATAACTGCTTCAGTTTATGTGAATAGCCACCAATGTATCCACTGTCATTGTTGTTGCAGACGAGACAAAAAAGATGCAGATCAAATCTCTCAAGTAGTCCTCTAGTTTATACTGCACTTTGGTGGCTTTAATAAACTAGAGAACTACTTCAGAGATTCGATCTGCGTCTTTTTTGTCTCGTCTGCATTGTCTTCGTCTACGTGTTGATTTAGCCTGATTTTGCCTGTACCATTGGCCTGCATACCAGGGCTGGAGGTTTTACTGAGATTTCTTCTGAGATTTCTGTAGCACCAGTGACTGTGACCACTGACCCACTGGGAGGAACCACTAACCCACAAGCCTATCTTGGCATCTGGGGGTTACTACTTTGTTTCCACTGTTTTTTCAGCTGCTTCCTTCTCAGGGCTTTGGTGTCATGTTCCAGGAAGGTGGGCTTCCCCCTGGCAGCCTAGGCCTGATCCAACTGGACATCACCACATGCTCCTAGCACTAAAGTGGCCTCCCCTAGCAAAAGAACTGCACTTTTTGAGACAAAAAGATCTGAAACACTGTAGCTCCTCCACAGGTGCCAGCATCGCTGCCTTCACAGGAGTATTTCACTTAGCATTTTTCCCTCCCTGCTGGGAGACCTTTACCCCTCCACCTATTGGCTACCTCACCCAGCCTTATTTGGGGGAGCATGGAAATTAGCTATGCCATCACTTAATAGGAGGTAGTTAGCCTTATAAAACTTCTTAAAAGTTCTGGGGTTAGATGGAGGTTATTGCTTTGTATTTATTTCAAAGAAGACTGCTTCATGGTCCAATCTAACCAGTGAGAACATTACACTTGAAGAGTACAATCCCTCTCCCCATGATTATGAATACCAAGTCTACGATATTTGCTTCCTTAGTAGGAGGGCAGACTAAGTGTTCCAAGGCATTTACATTGACAAAGTATAGAAATCTTTGAGCATGAATGTTAGTAGTCATTTAAGCTTCCCACTTAATGGAGGAGTAGTTTAAATCACCCATGAATATGGTATTGCTATGTTGGAAGGTTTATCTGTTTGGCAATGCCTAAAAAAGGCACTATAGGGGCCAATAATGATTTATTTATTTGCATTTGTTTACCGGGATGGTCCAATGGGTCAAAAAGTGTCCATTTTCAGTGAAGGTCCAGGGAGAAGAGTTCCACATACAAAAGAAATTTAAATACAGTCACATTTACTACATGCATAGAGAGATAACAACTTAAAAAAATGGACATACAATAGTATCATATATTTCTAGCTAGAATAACAAAGGCAGTATGCATTATATACAAAATATACACAGTACAGTATATCATCTGCTTTGGATACTGTAGAGTGAAGACAGCAAGAGATAGTTGCATAACTGTTAAGCAGAGGGGAGAAAAAAGTTAATGAAATCAGGTGGGGGATTAGTTGGGGGATAATTTATTTATTTTATTTATTTTACATTTGTTAACCGGGCTGGTCTAGCTGGATACATATCCGTTTTCAGTAGAGGCCCGAGGAGAAAAGCTCCAATACACAATGGAAGTACATATTTAAATTACAAGATTCAAAGTATTGTTACAAAAAAGAGAATATAGCTTACATATGCAGGAATGAAAATTTACATAGATGTTATATAAGACAAAAGGACAGACAGGAAGTTATACACAAAACATTGATTTCGTTAATGATACTGGAAAATAGACTGAAATCAGAGATTTTCCTTATTACTAAAAGGAAAGAGAGATTTTAGAGATCTGCAATTAGGGAAATGGGCTAGGATTATGGGACTAGAAGTTATGAGATATGTAGTTAGTCAGGTTCTCGACATGGGCATGTCCATTGTGTGGAGAGATATTCTTTAAGGTTAGATTTGAACTGATTGAGTGAAGTAGTAAGTCTAAGGTTGTTTGGCAGGGAGTTCCACTGCTTGCCAATGGAATTGGCGTAAAGGGCATCCCCACCTGAGTTTTTTGCTTTAATGGTTAGGATCTGGATGCTGTTTGATGATCGGAGACTGTTGAGGTTAGTATATGGAGTCAGAATTTTGCACAGTGAGGGAGTTCTATCAGGATGGTTGATTATTTTATAAGCTTCGGCGAGTTGGCTAAGTTTGAGGAGATTTGGCAGTTCCAACTTCCATAATGATTTAGTCAGTAACTGAAAGCCTAACTGCGACAAGTGCAGACCATCCCTGGCAAAGCAGTGTGATCTGTCAATCATGTTCTCTCAGTCTGATAAATATTAGATCTCCTTGGAGTGATACCAGTAGCTAAGCCAATTATTAAAGTCAATCATTTTCTGTTGGCATTTTGGCATTTTCCTTGGAGAGGGTAGAATGCTGTTCATTAATAGGCTGCAGTCCAGGGAGGTACATCTCAGGTCATTTACACCCTCATGGACTATAACTGAATCATACTGATACTTGTAGTTTAGTGACCTCCATGCTTGTGTAATCTGGTGAATCCTGGCCTCTGACAGGCTACTAACTGTGACCTTTTCCTTTTTCAGCCTGATGAGAGGTAAATCAGTGTGTCTCACAATGGAGTCTCCTATTTTCAAAATATTGGGTTGTGTAATGTTATGCTTTATGGGCTCAGTAGTTGAGACACTATGTGGAGTAGTTTTATATATTGTGGTTGGAGTTATCTTGTTTGTGTACATGTTGAGTTGCTGAGGACAGCATCTGGAAGGCCTTTGAGGTTTGGGTAAGTTATATGTGAGCACCTCTGTATATGTGATTCTATGTATCTAGTCCTTAGTCTGATGAGTGTTGTGTATATGTCACTGACAACCTGTTTGAAGTTTTTTGTGTCTGTATGTGAGAGTTTTGCCTCAAGTGAAATTGTATAACTACATCTCTCACATACGGCACTCATCTGTCTCAGAATTAAGTGTCTGTAAAGATGAGACAGTTGCTGCTTGCCTCAGGATGGCCATGTCCACCAAGCTAGCTGCGGAGATAGCAGGAAAGTGTCTATCCTCGGTTACTAGTCCTTAATAGGTGTTTCGCAGGGGAATAGAACTGGAGGCATTTGTAACTGGAGGAGGTGGTGCTTTGAGTAGTGTAATCTACAGCTAACTGTTCTGCTCAATGGCAATGCTGCTCTGTACGCAAACCAGTTCCTTCTTGGTTCCTTCTTGAACAGTGACAGACTGGTCATTTCAGAGAGGGTAGTTATAGGTGTGGGTGCTGTAACAGTGTAATCTAAAGCTAACTAAATTTGGCTATGCTATAACCAGCTGCACAGTGAGCAGTAATGGACTGTGGGAAATTTCAGAGGTAGTTCTTATAGTGAAAAATACAACTTCTAGGTGCTTGCGACTATACATGGCACTGCTTACCACTGCTACACAAAGTGCAGTCTTGCACAAATGCAATGCTTATGTACAAGCTAAAAAAAAGCAACTTTTAAAATAGGCTTGCCCTCAGGTGAATTGTATAAGCACACAATAAGAATTCTAAAACCAATTCCCAGCTCAAAGAGGTGAAATCACCCATGTCCTAATCTTTCCACAGCAATTCCCAGCTCAGATAGGTATAATCATCCCTGTCCTGCCACAAGAGTGCAAACTTTAATGCTCTTATGTAAAATTGACAGGTTTGGAACTTAAGTGTTAGGGAACCACAAAACAGATGCCCAAATGCACTGGCAACAAGAGATATAATGTATTTAGAGCACTACAAGTGCAGAACAGCAGTCCTTACAGCAGCGGAAAAATGCAACTTAAAACTCCAAGCAAGTGCAAGAAAAATGAAAGATAGCACAAAAATCTTCAACAATGCAGTGAAAACAAGTAATAAAAGTACAAAATAACACTTAAAATAATTTTCCTTACCAAAGATGGTTTCAGATGTAAGTAACATTCCTCAAACTCTCTGTTGCTGTTGCCAAACACTCAGCAGCTCTGATTAAGTGAGCTGACAAAGTTCAACAGGCAGACATATTTGTAACAATCAAGTAAAAATGTTATGTCCTCTACTACAGTTGTTTATGGAATGGTCTAGGGTGTTTTTATTTAGTCTCGGAAATACTGGAGGTATAGGTGTCCCATTTTATTGAATGAAAGTTCACATTACCCAAATAATGGATTTTTTGATAATCGGGAGATCTCTTAGATCACTGAGGAATCTTGCATTGCCAGCAGAGGACAAAAAAGATGTTCTGTAACAAGCTATTAGTTGTTAATGAATATTTTTGAGAGTGACACATAGTTCAATGAGTTCAGTTTGTGGATCCCCAGGGATGGGCCTGGAGGTAGCATGTCCAGTGACAAATATAGAGACTCTACCACAGTTAACATTAAGTCTGAAGACATGAAAAGTGCAAAACCAAGGTATGTAGAACTGCTGCCTTTATAGTAAAACCAAGACTCAGTAACTATGAAGACATGGATGTATTCCAAATGCAAGAGTGCCTAAAGACCAGACAATTTATTGTTTACCCTTTTGGCATTGAGGAGTACCACCTTAATATGATCCAATTTATGGACTGATATGCTAGTTATGAGGACGAATGTCCATCAACTGGAGTCTGCCTAAGAGTGGTACTAGAGGGCAACAAAGGCTTTATATAGTAAGCAGAAGCCTTGGAATGAGATGTACAGGCCATTCTTTGCAAAACAAACAATCAAGTATCTTGTCCCATGCTAACACATACTGTATCTCCCTGGAATGATACCAATTATTTAACCAGTTGTTGAAACTAGTTATCTTTTTCTTGATATCTACACATTATTCAAGGAGAAGGAAGGATTTCACTCAAGGCAAATATCTTACATGCTTTGGTAACACACATGGAAAGTTCTGACATGTGTCCCTGCTCTCAAGTTGTTCACTCCCTCATGTACCACTACCATGTTGTACTCATATTCACCAGGAGTTACTTTCTTTAGGCCTCTTGTAATTTCAGAAATCTTGCTGCTTGAATGAGAACTCTCTATAACTTTATCCATGTTTGGCCTTGTGAGAGATGAGTCAGTGCGCCTATCAATTGAGTTGCCCAAACCTAAAACATTTCTGTTGCTGCTGTGGTTCAGAGTGGTAGGATTGGAGTGTTTTTGCTCAAGATTACTCTTTATGGTAAGAATGCATGAGTTTCATGTGGGGCTTATTTTTCCTAAGACTTAATATCCTTTTTCTAGGAAGCTTCAGCATTGACTTTTTTACAGCCTCAGCATATTTTAGAGTGATTAGTGAAGGGTTTTAAGAGGGAATGAAGCTCACAGGTCAAGTTTCTAGTTGAGAGAGAAGCTTCCATATTAAGTAGGTATTTATACCTCTCACAGATGGAATTATTGTTGAGAAGAAGTTCATTATGCATGTGCATAAGGGAGTTTATGCACTCTCTTTGGAGATATGCTAAAAGAATGGTAAAACAGGTGAAAGTAGCAGGCTGCCTTCGATCCTGTCCAGTGCTTAGATATTTAGACACGTAAAGGAAACACAACAGAGGCTGTATGTAATTATGGTATAATACTCCAAATATACAAAAAGGATCTCCAGTGAATTGTTGTCTCATCCCAGATGTTGCAGATTTAAAATGTATGATGGAAAAAAGTGGTTACTACTTCTAGGTATTGCTAGGATCACTAAGCAGGCAGAAGGATATGAAAGACAGGGTAGTTAAAGCTTTAGCAGTCTAAGGGAACAAACTTCTTAGCTTGGTGTTCTAAATCTCACTAGTATGAACAGATGAGATGAGATGAGATTGGGAGAAGCTTCCAAAGACAATTTTATAGTAAGAGCAAGCAAGTCAAGAGGTTTCAAGTAGATTATAACAAGATAGTAACTTACTGTGAATGCATGTAACTTAATTAGGATAGTTATTTTGAGCATTAAGAATTATCTTAATATTTTATTTATTTAACATAAATCTTATGGACTGTCATTAAATAGGATACAAAATTATTGGTATATTTAGAAAGATTCATAATGCTGCAACACAGCACTGAATAGCAAAAATGTTCTAGCATAGTGTTGTTCGATGCTGCTTAATTGTGTATATGTAAATCATAGTGCTGCCATGCCAAGGAAATGGCTACATAGAAAAAATATTTTGCTTGTGTTGTTATCAACAATCCTGCTACTGAAGAAGCTGTGCTATGAGTGGTCAAGTTGCCAATATGATAGGCACAATGAGGTGGCATATCATGATGCTATGTTTGATCATATGCACAAAGGAACATCTCATAGCTGCAAAATTAGCACTCTGAGCCGGTTATAGGGGTCAACACACCAAAGTGACTCCTGAGTTCATCATTTAAATGGGGAGGGAAGAGACAGATAAGGAAGCTAGAAGTATAATAAGAGCAAGCATAGGAATGTGCACAAAGGTACCCTGAAATGAAGATAAGTGGGGTAAGCAAGTCATAGTTTTTAAACAAGTGCAGGGAGGACCTATGGAATAGGGTAGGTTTAGGATCAAACAAAAAAACAGAAAATACAAACAGATACAGGCAGACAAGAGAAGTATGGGCACAAAGATGTGGTAATAGTGAAAATTGCAGAAAGAGGGACAGCACAAGAAACAGGTTATTGGGAGTGACACACAAGGAAGGGAAACACCATGATGGGGGATTACGTGGGACAAAGAGAGTCTGTATGACTCTCCAAGAAGAGAACCCAACCAGACATTAGTCACCTCCATGGCTTACATCATGATCCGGATCTCTGTCTGATGGCCAGATGGAGGGGACAGGATAGCTCTGTGACTCTATCAGCTGCACAAAGAGATGCTCCTGTGACCCAATGGAGGAGTACAGCAGTTGCCTCACCTCAGATGTGACTGGATTCAATACTGGGTGACTCACATGAACCACTATGGACCACGCTTATTTGCCACCCTCCTGATAGTATCCACAGAAGCCACCAGTATACACTCCACATCATCTTCCACAGAGTGACCTTTATCAACCTGCTGAGTGGTAGGTCTGGAGACTACTGGTGGCTTACCAGAAGGCACATTAGTTGGCACAGCCCCAGAAGTCCACTGCTGCTTAACACACCTTTTTTCATTTTCTACATGGGGTTCTGGTTTCATATCAGCTGTCTCTATCTCTTTCAGTTCAGTGCCACTGTCCTATTTTGTTAAACAGTCATGCTTGACTGTCACAGGTGTTCTGTCACACACCCCATCTCTTTGCTAAATGCCCTCATTTACTCTTGCCTTCTTTCTGTCTATCTCAAATCTTCTTTACCAGATAGTCTTCTGATTTCCTGCACATGTGTCCAAATCACCCTAGCCTGTTCTCTTTGACCTTCCTTGCAACTGGAGCTACTTGGTCTTCTGCTCTGATGTCCTCATTTCTTCATCTGTCCCACTGTGTGCATCCTTCCTTCAGTCTCAGGCACTTTATCCATATCAGCTCTAGCTTCCTGAACTGCTCTAGCTTCTTTGCCCATTTTTCTGTACCATACAGTAGTACTGGTTACACCACTGTTTTGTACACTTTACTCTTCAGATTCTTAGGCATTTTTCTGTCACACACTAACCATAACAGTCTGTACTAGATGGCTGCAGCCCCTCTAATGCTAGCTTTGACATCCTCATTCAGACCTCCCTTCTCCTCAACCATCCTTCCCAGATGCTTGAAGCTGTTAATCTATTCCACTATTTTCCCTTCTATCTCAGTTTTCAGCATCCCATTTGCTGCTATTACAGCTGCCTTATCTGTGCTCAGCTTCATCCTGTGTGTCCTCAGTTTTGCATTACATTCCAATAACATTTGTTGAAGTGAGATTGTCAGAGAAGAAGTGGGATTGTCAGAGAGGTGAAGAAAGTAGACAGGAGTATAAGGAGATGAGGCATATGGTGAAGACAGAAGTGGTGAAGGCTAATGATAAGGCATATGGAAAGTTCTATGAAAGGTTGGACACTAAGGAGGGAGAAAAGGACCTGTACGCATTGGTTAGACAAAGGAACCAAGCTAGGAAGGATGTGCAGCAGGTAAGGGTGATAAAAGATAATGAGGGAAACATGCTCACAAGCGAGGAGAGTATATTGAGCAGATGGAAAGAGTACTTTAAGGGGCTGATGAATCAAGAGAATGAGAGAGAGAGAAGGCTAGATGATGTGGGGATAGTGAACCAGGAAGTGCAATGGATTAGCAAGGATGAAGTAAGGACAGCTAGGAAGAGAATGAAGAATGGAAAGGCTGTTGGTCCAGATGACATACCTGTGGAAACATGGAGATGTTTAGGAGAGATGTCAGTGGAATTTTTGACCAGATTGTTTAATGAACTCTTGGAAAGTGAGAGGATGCCTGAGGAGTTCAGAAGAAGTGTTTTGTAACCAATTTTTAAGAATAAGGGTGATGTTCAGAGCTGTAGTAACTACACAGGGATAAAGTTGATCAGTCACAGCATGAAGTTATGGGAAAGAGTAGTGGAAGCTAGGTTAAGAAGGGAGGTGATAATTAGTGAGCAGCAGTATGATTTTATGCTGGGAAAGAGCTACATATGCGATGTTTGCTCTGACTGTGTTGGTGGAGAAGAATAGAGAAGATCAGAAGGAGTTGCATTGCGTCTTTGTGGACATAGAGAAAGCATATGATAATGTGCTTAGAGAAGAGTTGTGATATTGTTTGAGGAAGTCAGGAGTGACAGAGAAGTATGTAAGAGTGGTACAGGATATGTGCAAGGGTAGTGTGACAGTGATGAGGTCTACGGTAGGAGTGACAGATGCGTTTAAGGTGGAGGTGGGATTACATCAAGAATCATCTCTGAGCACTTTATTATTTGCAATGGTGATGGACAGATTGACAGAGGAGATTAGGCAGGAGTCCCCGTGGACTATAATGTTTGCAGATGACATTGTCATCTGTAGTGAAACTAGGGACCAGGTTGAGGAGATCCTGGAGAGGTGGAGATATGCTCTAGAGCAGAGAAGAATGAAGGTCAACAGGACTAAGACAGACTATATGTGTGTGAATGAGAGGGAGGATAGAGGAATGGTGAGGAATCAAGGAGTAGAGTTGGTGAATGTGGATGAGTTTAAATACTTGGGGATCAACAGTTCAGAGTAATGGTGAGTGTGGAAGAGAGATGAAGACGAGAGTACAGGCAGGGTGTAGTGGGTGGAGAACAGTGTCACGAGTGATTTGTGACAGATGGGTACCAGTAAGAGTGAAAGAGAGGATCTAGTAGAGGGTAGTGAGATCCATTATGTTATATGGGTTGGAGATGGTGGCATTGACAAAAAGGCAGGAGTCAGAGCTGGACGTGGCAGAGTTAAAGATGTTAAGATTTGTATAGGGTGTGATGAAGATGGACAGGATTAGGAATCAGTATATTAGAGGGTCAGCTCAGGTTGGACAGTTTGGAGACAGAGCCAGAGAGGTGAGATTGTGTTGGTTTGGACATGTGCTGAGGAGGGATGCTGGGTATATTGGATAAAGGATGCTAAGTATGGAGCTGACAGGTAAGAGGAAAAGAGGAAGGCCTAAGATAAGGTTTATGGATGTGGTGAGAGAGGACATGCAGGTGGTTAGTGTGACAGAACAAGGTGCAGAGAACAGGAAGAAATGGAAACAGATGATCTGCTGTGGTGACCCCTAATGGGAACAGCTGAAAAAAGAAGAAGATTGTTTGTTGAAGTTCTTGTTCAGAGCCTGCCTGTAATGCACATCATCAGTATATAGCAGCTTTGTTGATCTCTCCTCTCCAGCCTGCTTGTTATTGTACTGCCTTACCACTATGATCAGTAATTGACTCAGGGCTGAACCCTGATGTATACCCACTGGGAACCTCTCTGTGAGCCAAACACTGTACTTGTGCCATTTGGTCCTTGTACTTCACTTGCACTAATTCTACCAATTATTCTTGGACTTCAAGCCATTGTAGAACTGTCCAGTTCAGGTTTCTTGACACCTTGTCATATGCTTTCCTCCAAATCTTGGAATGGACTCTTTCCTCATCTTTAGCTTTTTTTTCACTATCTGTCTCAATGAAAACATCAGGTTGGTTGTGCTGCATCCTCATTTGAATCCAAACTGCTCATCTCCCATCTTACTTTCTCTACTTTGCATATTCTTTTATCAATCACCCTCTCCAGAACTTTCATGCAGTGTGACAGAAGTTGTGAATATCCCCTTTGTTCTTATAAACTAGCACTAGAATACTTATTCTCCAGTCATTTGGGATATATCTTTCTGCCCATATTGCTATCTGCTAAAACTTCATCTGAGCTACTGCTTTTCCTGACTCAATTTTTCCTTACTGCTGTTCATAATTCTTTTAGGGTTGTCTTCTCTTCTTCTTTCCTTGTGAGCAGTACAGCTTCTGTGAGACTTTCTTCATTCAGAAGCAGCTGGAAATGCTCCTTTCATCTGCCTCTGATATCCTGTGGACTGGTGATCAGGTGTTTTTTTTTTGGCTTGTCTTATGAAGTGTATCTAATGACAATATTCCTTATCTTTCTGCCTTTGTCATGCAGCCTGATAGAGTTTCTTTGTGCCATCTGCTGAGTCTAGAAGCTGGTAGAGTGTATTTGACACCTTGCTCTTTGCTATAGCAACTGACCTTTTAACCTCTTTGTTAGCCAACAGTATTCCACTTTTAACCTGCTCCTGCTTTTCCATCTTCCACTTTTTCCTCCACTCCTTCTGTTTGTTTTGATGCCTTTCTGGACTTCTGCATTCCATCTCCAGCTTACCTTATGTACATTATTTCCATACTGGGGAGGTGCTGATATTCTTCTTCAACTCCACTTGTTTCCTCTTCTTCCCAAGGTGCTACAGCCCTATGTTTTTCATTGAAGTCTTGTGCTTTCTGTCTCTGATCAACTTCTAGCTTTTTAGTCTAGTCTCTGTTGAGCTTAGAGCCTTCTCCAGCATTTGCTTGCAGCTGATTGTGGCAGCCCATGGTTTATGCTGTGGGCTGACAGTTTCAATGGGGATTACATTGCAGTGACTGCACCTACCCAATGCTCTTTCCTTACTATGTGGAAGTCTACCATAATTACGTGTCAGTTATCCTTGTATGTGATCTTGTGACTGTCTCTCTTTTTCTGAGCTCTGTGTTGACCACCTTTAATCCAGTCTACAGTAACATATGCCTCTTTATTCCTATTTCCCTATCCATGTGGATACAAGCAGTTCTCATATCATGTTCCGTCTGTCCAAGTATGTGCATTTAGGTCCCTATTACCATCTCATGTTGACCTGGTTTATCTAGTAGGTCCTCAAATTGCTGCCTGAGTGTACTTTTTTCCTAAGTATTACAACCCGAGATAGATCATGAGCTTTGATTATGAATACTGCCCTATTCTTACACTGGAGTCTGATTGCCATGAGTTTGTCACAAATTCTGGTGACATCCTTTACTCTTCTAAAGCGTCTCTCTCATCACAGTTCTAACACTTAGCCCCCCCCGAGTAGTAGACTCTTGATTTCAAGCCAAGTGACTGCTACATTGTTCTTTCATTTTGCTTCCTGGATACAGTGGATGCCCAGCTTCCTTCTTCCAAGCTGTCAATAAACCTATAGCGAGTGTAGCTATCCATGTTTGGCAGGTTGGTTGGTTTTACATCTAGCTTTCACTCATCAGAGCTGTCTTAAGTAATCAGCCAATAGCTTACTGATCCAGGGCTGCTTGGCTTTATGGTGAGTTCAAATTGTGCCCACCATTAGCATGGGTTTCTGGCTGGAGTAGGCAGCGGCTTCAGCCTACTATGCCCATGTCCATTAACCTTAGTCAAAGTGACCAAATCACCTAGAATCAATTTTTGCACCATTGAGTTGCTAGCCCAGCACACAGTCTATAATCCATATTCTTTTATCTCAAGGATACTGTGTACCACAGTTGATGTTTAATGTGGATGATTTATGCAACTCTTTATCCAGTAGAACCATCTGGAGTCTGTGCTGTTGTCCACAACTCCATTCTTGCGTGAGTGTGAGGTGGAAACACCCATCATGTTTTGGAAGGTTGGAGGAACCCCACAGAGATGCAGTGAGAACATTCAAACTCCACACACGCACAAGCCAGAGGATCAAACCATGTATCATGTGCATGAGAGGAAAATATCTTAACCATTATGCCAACTATGTTTCTGCACTACATATGACCCTGTTGAGATATGCCAACTATGTTTCTGCACTACATATGACCCTGTTGAGAAAGGGAAAAAAAGAGAAAGCAAAAAAAAATGTAATACATTAGTACATATACATATGGCAACTTGGATTTCAATTTTAAATGACAGGCATTTACATACTACACTTATTCCACCACTAGCAGACCACATCACTGCTCCTTAGACAGTCCTCCCATTTGATGGCAATCTTTGTTGCTGCAAACTGTAAAACTGATAGTAATGACTACATTTTGTCTTTGCAAGCAGAACCATAGACAATATTTAGAAAATACAGAACAAAACCATATAAATGGCATTTCTAATAAATGGTGTCTCTCTTTATCTCCCTCTCTATATGTCTTTAATTCCCTCTCTCTCTTTCCCTACCCTCTGCCTTAAACTGACAGACAAGGTCAGGATGGCACCTCTGCATGCTGAAATATCTTTGCCATCCTGGTCAACAGAGCAGCTGATCATCCTGACAGGCTGAAGCTGGGCATCATTCTTGTACATATGTCCATCAAATTGGCCCAGCCATTGAGCCTTATAATCTTCGTGCAGCAAATATAGAAAAATGTAATCTCCAGGCTATGCTAGGCAGAAGAATGGCTGAAATCTGCTCCTGAACAGGGCTAAATGAGGAGAAAAATGGTGGCCACACGCATATGGCCTTATATCATGAGTGCCATGTGATATGCATCGTTGGCTAGCAAGGGGGTTATTATAAAACTTGTTTAATAGACATAATGCCTCCCTTTCCCTCCCCTATCAATCTCCTGTACATGCCTGATGATAGCAATTATCTTCTCCCATCATCTACTCGACAAATCTACATTTCTACCCTCTTTATCTCCTCCTGCTTTGCGCCTCCTAACAATCTCACCTTGAAACATCATAATCTCATATTGCTTTTAAGCTTTTCATTTTTTTGTATCCCAAAAAATGTATTAATTTGAATACTCTGATTTTGTAAATAATCATACTGAAATTGTACCTACTGCGGAAAGTATATAAATGTCTTTGCAATCCAGGTTTTATAGACGACCTTACTTTCAGAAAGTAAGTGATTATAACTTAATTTTATTGTCTTTAGAGATGTTAGAACTGCATAAAATGTTGGAATTATAAGTATATCATTGCAATTTGTATTTGTAATTGTACAAATGTAGAGCTTTTCTCTTCACTCCTCCAGTGAAAATGGCTTCCCTGACCCAATTAGACATTCCTTGTAAACAAATGTTAATAAATAACTGATGGAAAGTATAACTAGCAGCACAGACAGGTATTGCTATGAGCTTTGTAATGTCTGTGCATGCGTATACCATGGTTATGATCTCCTAGACTAGGTGCAGACAGGCTCGAACAGGGTAGTAATCGCTGTGGGTGATAATCCATTGAGTTCTGGCAATAATTCAGAGTTAATAGTACTAAATCACCACATTAGCATGATCACTACATTACAAGGCCTGTTTAGCATAATGAAAAACACAGTAAATGTGTTGTTGGAGACAATATTACAAGAAGCAACTTAAGCTTAGGAATATAGTGGATAATAGTTTATAGTGTCATATAGGGATACTGACAGCAGATGAGACAACTAACAATGAACCTCAGGACTGCAGGGTTAATACACAGATGTATGGAGGTGGCATGAATAGATACTGAACAGTAGAATGCACAAGATAACATAGGTTAATGTCATGCAGATGGAGTGGTACCCTAACACTGCTGAGGGAACATAGCATAAGGGTAGGACAGTTGAGTCTCAGGCTGACAAGGAGCAGAGAATAAAAGAAGGACTACCTCTTGTCCTGATGTAGAGGACTCACTCCAAAAGGACACAGATCACATGGACATGGCAGGTTACTATTAGTCTAGAGGTGGGCACACTGTAGGATATGCACACTGATTGCAAGACAGGAAACAAGGGAAATAAGGCCTCTTATATGTAAGTCACACCTTGTGCTGTCAGCAGAGCACTCCAGTAAGACAAGCAGTTTTATTGTGCCCATTATTGCTGTCTGCATGGCACTGGGTGGGAATGGTGGCAGCACATTAGTAGACAGGTATGTGGTTACCACATGCAAACAAGCAGTAGTACCGAGACATAGAGGTCTGCCACAGACAGTCATCTATGCATGCATAATGATCTTCATGTGTAACTCAGCAGACATGCATGAAGAATAGAAAATGTTGAAAAAGTTCACCATTCTGGAGACAAAGGTTTGACTGCCAGCCTTATGCATATTATTGACAAGAATAAAGCAGATACAGTTTTCTGTGGACAGATATGGCAAAGATATAGTACAGAACATCAGTGATATGGGTGGCCATATTAAGACAGTAGTACAGGTGCATTGCAAGGTCACTTATATGATATTGCATGCCAAGACAGAGGTACATGTTATTGCAGGGACAAGTCCACTACAAGAGGTAAAGACCAATACAGAATACCATCTCAGAGGTGGAAGAATTCCTGGTAATGCTGTCTGGGCAGTTCAAAGAATCCCCACAGCTTTCTGTGGCTAGGATGTAGAACTGCACATGTGTTGACTGCTTGGGTGTCTTTTGGAAATACATCAACTTAGTAACAGTGTATCATATTACTTTTATACACTGACCCACACATGCAATGGGTTATTCAGAATACGTATGCATATCTGTTCAATAGGTGCACTTGTGCTGCTGCTGTTATGACAGCCTACACCCCAAGGTATGTAGTTGCCCATATGCAGTGCAAATAATTGACATGTGTCAGCATGTGTGCTGCATGGTAAGGGAGTGAAGTATATGATGCAGCTCTGCCAGAGGTATGTTATCTTTATGCTTATAGGTTTCAGTGGTGAAGGGTCCAACACAACAGGCCACCACTTGTCTAATATCAGTAGGTTACCTGTGGCTGATGATGACAGCAGTCTGGTGTCACAGTGACCCTGTCAGAAACAGTAACACTGGTGTAAAAGAAGGGAGAGCCAATATTGTCTGAGGCAAAAGGGGGTCGCCAACAGTAGCTTCAGATTTTTTTTTCCTGAATTTTCAGAAGAACCATTGGAATGAGAGGAAAGAGAACAAAGTCATAGAGGAATACCCCTTTCCATGAAAATGAGAGGTTGTCCATTTTTCATGTTACCTAGTCTGAAACTCTGGAGCAAAACAGTCTGAGCTGTTTGTTGAGAGTGGAGATGAAGTGATTTATCTGGAGAGTTCCCCACTGATAGATAGTTTATAGGAAGATGCCTCAGTTCAGCATCCATTTGTATGAGACTGCCTTGGATCTACTCAGATAATCTGCCACTGAATTTATTTCTTGGAAATGCAAACAGCTTGGAAATAGAGACTTTAGTGTATTGCAAATCCCAAGCCATCACAGTAAGTCTGCAAAGGGAATATGAATATATCCACCCTGCTTGTTGCTGTAACTCATGCCTGTTATATTGTCTGTTAAGAACAGAAGAGGACTAACAGTACAAAGGTGATGAAGAGTCTGAAGGGTGAAGATCACACCTTTCATCTCTTTGATGTTTATATGTTTGTACCTGTCTTGTTGGGACCAGACTCATTACACATTAATGCCTATTGGCCATCCTCTCTGGCAGGGTCTGAAACATCTGTTGAGACCTTTTTTTTAAGGGAGATGGAACAAGAGGAGGAACACCTGGGTTGACTCTTATCTGGTTGATCCACCAAAACAGTTCTTTCTTCACAGAAGGCAAGAGAGGTATTGGGAATGAAAGAGAGGATGACAGTGTTGTGACCAGATTAATTTGAAGTACCAATGAATTTTTCTCATGTGAAGTTTGTCAAAAGGAGTCATTTGAATTATGGCTGTCATGAACCCCAGTGCTCTCAGAATCTCTTTCTCTCTTGCAGAGGTCATTTGTAGATTTGTGAAGGATAGAAAGAGGATTGTTAGAAACTGCATTTTTTCCAGAGGAAGGGAAGCAATAATTCTTGAAGTATCCTGAAGATACCCCAGAAATACCAGGGATTTAGTGGGCTCTAGGGTGGATTCTCAGAGCAAATTCTGATTGGTGAAAGTATAGCTTGGAGTCTGTAGAATTCTGTAACAGGAGATAATCACATTATGAAAACTCTTTGTGCCATAAACAACATAAAAAGCAAAGCATTAAATTAAAAGTGATACCCTACAGCACAAAAATCTTTAGAATTTTCTGTGGTTTGGGTGAATAGGGATATGGAGATAGTTATTCAGATTCAAGATAACTGCAAAGACTTGGGGGAAATCAGAAGAAAAAATGTTTTAGAGAGTCAATATCCTGAATTTTGATACTTTTAGAAAAGTGCTCAGAATGAATAAGTGCAGTATTAGTCTCCATATTGCTTCTTTTCTTAGCAAAGGGAAAAGCCTGGTGACAAATACTCTGTTGAAGGAAAGAATGTTGTTAGGGGTTGCCACAGCGGAACTCTGGCCTGCTAATGATTGGCAGTAAATTATTATGGTGCCAGCTCGACGCCCATTCACGCATGTCTTTCGAACGCTACTCGACCGCGGGGAGGATATGCAGACTCCACACAGAAGGCACTCCAGCCAAGAATTGAACAGGAAAACCTCTTGCTGTGAGGCAAAAATGCTACCACTGCACCACCGTGGCTTTTTGAAGGGAAAGAATATGTTCTGTAATTCCATATAGGAACAGCTCACATAGAATTGGAAATGCAAGCTGTTGGTTTGAAGGGAACCTGAGAATTTCCTGATGCTATTGGAAGAGAATTCTTGTGAAGTCTGTCCCATTCTTTATGATGTTAAAAACCTAGACATCAGATGTTATTGTTCTCCATGATAAGAGCAGTGATAGAGCCTCCCTTAAAGGCTGGGTAGAGGTTGCCTCTGGTAGAGGAAGGGAGGAATAGGGGAAATAAACCAGTCAAAAAATGAAGTGTTTGTCTGCAAGAATCACATTGATTCCTTGAAATCACACTTTTTGTTTTCCTGACATTTTATTAGAAAACTTCTTTCCTTTCTGCTGAAAAGACTTTCACATTTTTTGACAAATGGGGCCACACATAAAATGTTGCATATAACATTGCATTATCTTTCCTCTAATTTCTTAGATATCTCAGAAGAGGAACCATATGAGTTATCCTTGTCTATAGGAACATACAGCAGTTTGGACTTATCATCATTAGGTAGAAACTGCAATCTGTGCCAAGCATACCTTCTTAGGACTGATCCTGAAGCACCTGCTCCAGAGGCAGCAGCATCATCACAAACACATTTGAAAGAATGACTTGTGTGGCACAACTGAGCATATTCTCTAAGGAAGGCGTAGTGTCTGAGTCAAGTAAGTTTGTCATATCTGATATAAATTTAGCCATGCTTCAAAAATAGAAAGCATGTACCTTGTCACGTGAGTCAGATAACTAGTTATAATGACAAAGTGGCACAAGTGTAAACCTTCCTTCCATACCTCTCCATGGTCCTGCTATTCTTGTCCTTTGGAATGTCTTTAGTAGAATACTGCTAACTGGAAGCTTTATCTGATTATATAGAATAAAATGATAGGTCATTGGAAGGGCTTTTGTACAAGTACTTGTCACCTCAGAGTAAGACATTGTCCTGTTCGATTCTCAGCTAAAGCTGCTTCTGTGTGGAGACATGCGTGAGTGGGCGTACCTTCGTTGAAGGTTGTACGTCAGGGCTGGCAACTCGGTATGTAAAAATCTACTGCCAATCATTAGCGGACCGGAGTTCCGCTGTGGCGACTCCTAACTGGGAAAAGCCGAATGATACAACAACTTATGGTTATTGAGTAATTTACAAAACCTGTCAGACTTCATAGTTACAAAACATAGGGATGTTGAAGCCAGAGAAGCAGGCAAACAGGTGTTTTCTACAGTCTCCAAGACTGGTGGAATAGCATAGAGTTTTTGAATTTTCATATCACCAAGTCTTAACATCTTTTCTGGGATTCAGAAATTTGCTTTCCCTCCCAGTTAAAACACTAAATTGTTTTATTGAGCGCATTCCCAAAAGTAAGCTTCTCATGAGGTGAAACTGAATCCATAGTATCATCTGCTTCAGACTCGTAGCCTTAGGTGAATGGATCTGAGAAGAATATCTAAAGGTCCAGGATCATATTCTAAAGACAGTTCTTAAGAAAAGGATACCCACTTTCTTTTAAGGGGAGAAGAAGCAGAATAATAACAAAACTGAGGAGACTGTAAGGACATGATGGGTTTAAAAAGTCCTTGCCAGAGGTTATACCACTCATACTGAGAATTCTTACAAGAAGGTATAATGGGAGGGGGGATATGTTTACTTTTTGGTTCTCTTTTCTTTGGAGTGTCCAATGAGATGGTATGAGAAGGAGCAAACCTTGGTTCATAGTTTGTCTTCTCTGGGACAGTTCACTTACAGAGAATCAGCCTTGGTTTTCCCTTTGCAGCCTGCCTGATGCTAATTTATCTGAATGAGCATTCCAAAACCCGTTTCCTTGTTAGTCTCCTGAGGGGTCTCAATAGTAGAAACAGGCATGGTAGTCAGACACCCTATGAACTCATCAATTGCTTCATTGTGAATTTCTGGTTCTGACCAACTGAAATAAGCATGTAATTTTGGATCTTATTCGCCAATGCTTGGGAGCCATTTGTTTTCACTGTAAAGAATGAGGCAAGACAAATATCATCTAACAGTTTTAAGTACAAAAGGCTGACAAACTGTACATTTTTATAATTATATTCTGGGCCTAGGTAAAAAGCTACTTAGAATGCTTATACTTGTAAAGGATCTGTTGACCTCAATCACATTTCCTTTTTTAGATTATACAAAGTGACATTTTTTTCTCAATAAAAAAACAAAAGAAAAGACTAAGGGCCCACAGCAGGGTACTTAGTGCCTGCAATGATTGTAACTTAAGAGTCACTTTGGCCGACAAACCATGACTCAAATAAAGTCCTCCTAAATGGACTGCAGCAAGAAAATGTTGAGGATTTTGAGTTCCGCACATCTCATTAAGTGTCAGCATGAAGTCTTATGCATAGGTTATAGGTTGGATGTGCTGTAAGAGGGAAAGGTACCTACATTTTTGTAGACTGGCCAAACACGTTCTTGTCAGGATATGCCCAGTAAGTAAACAATATTGCAGCAATGATCTGTTGATTAGCATCAGATGATCATTATGGCTCTTCATGTTAAATGTATACATTTCTGAATTGCGTCATCATGTTTGAGGTCATCATTTGCACAGGCGATAGCTGTTATTAGCATGCTGATACTCATTTTCATGCCATTATGCAGTCATTTGTGTAGCACTATTTTCCCAGTAGTCAGCTTGAGATACTTGTGACTCTTAATCACCTGATTCCTGTGGGTCATGCTAACTGCAGTTTCATTTAATGCTGTGTTAATTGTTTCAGAGTACCTCCCTGTATTCTATAAGAAATGAGTTGCATACCAGATACTTTTAATTCAATTCAATACTGAACCTACTGCAAAAGGCATAAGCGAGGAAACGAACTCTAGCCTGAGCCATGCCTACTACTCCCTTAGTTTTTATTAAATTTCTTAGTCTCTTGTGGAACTGTAGGAATAATCAAAGCTAACATTAGTTATCAACATCATAACTTATTGTTGTCTTACACTTATTACTTACACATACCACACACATACTCACAAGCATGTTTGCACACACAGACATGCAGACACATGAACGTGCATACATTTACACATGCACGCTTAAACGAATATGTGCATGCTCGTGCGCGCACACACACACACACACACACACACACACACACACACACACACACACACACACACACGAGCCAATCATAACCATCTCATATAAGCACATGCACAAGTGTGCATGCAGATGCACACACACACACACACACACACACACACACACACACACACACACACACACACACACACACACACACACACACACACTCCCGTACAAGTACAGCAAACCAGGTTATGCTAAATGTATGAGTACAATCATGAAAAAAATGAAGTAATCACATGAATAATTTTGCCGTACTGGATGTACATGCTGAGGACAGACAAATGACTTTTACATTTCATCATATACATTTGTCATATTTTTAACATCTAAAGTCCTTGATTTAAATAAATTAGGGTAAGTAAGAAGTAAGACGCATGTAAGCAGACAGAATCTGACATAGGTAAATTGAACAGGTCATTGCCTTGTAGGAGATGCTCTACAACTGTGGGAAAAGGTTGACTTTTGTGCTCTGACTTTATCATTGACATATAAAAGTTGTATTAGTTTCTAAAATTAACATGGAGCAAAAAGTGCACCTGAAATAATCTAGATAATATAGAAAGGACATCAGGTAAAGGTGATGTCAGTAATGAAAGGCATTGCACGTACTACTTAAGCAAAATGAAGGAACTTGGATAGAAATCATAGCATTTAGTTTTTTAATCAAATGAAGTGCGAATAAACTCATTCTTACATTCAGATTGTGGAGCTCAGAGTAAAAAAAATCAGAATTTTATGTTCATACCAATTTTTCTTAGCTTAGATAACCAATCCATAACCACAAACACAATCACCTACTTTTTGGTATAACCTGAAGGCATTGAAATGTAGTGTGACCACTCACACAGGATGTTAATCAAAGCCAAGAGAATAACGTTCAGGTTTCTGGAAGGATTGTTTTTTCATACTCCATTATTCTAAGTTTTAGCATGTACTGTCAACCAAGATTTGTTGTAAACAGATAGAGAAGTTGTCTCCCCCCGTGGCAAGAAACAGTAAATGATGGTATATCACCCATTTTCTATGTTCATCGACTCAAGAGCACTCTCTGCTATTTCTTATTGAAATGATCTAATACACACATACAGAAAGATTCTGCAAAAGTGAAAGTTTGTGTTACTGCATACTGTCACCTTTGACAGCAAGGCATTCTTGAAGCAGTAACAATGGAGATTCAGTGACAAGCAGTAACAATAGAGATTCAGTGACGAGCTATGTAGCACATGGAAAGTTACTTTTGCTACGTTTGTTGTATTCATTCAATGCAAACCAAGGGAACTGTAGGTAAATACATTATTATTTCATTGCTGAATGTAGAAACATGGAATCATGACAGTTAAAAGTTTGAAAATACCTGTAGTACAACAGATTAAATTCTGAATATCATCTGCATCTGTAAAAGAATTTATTTAATGTTTCCACCACAGTATGGGTATAGTCTTGGCCAGGAATGTCTCTCCAAAAAGCCTTGATGTTAAAGCTGAGTAAGGCTATTAGTTACACAGAATATTCTGATGATTTTATTTAAGGTGCCAAGGGGTGTCATGTTTGTCACATGAATGTATGGTGTCAGAGGTCAACCCACTTCAGAGAAAACATAAAAGGGAATGCTAACAGATGTTTTCCATTTGCCCACATTTTATAAAAAAGTGAATACATTTCAATAAGGCAGTGGCTAGTTCTTTTAAAATACAAAGTAACAATAGAGTCAATAATATCTCTTCTAGTAAGCTTAGATGTTACTTGTGATTTTAATATAGCCCTTTTCCTTGTTAATAGAAATTAGGTTATGCCCTATTTTTTATACCCCTACAAAAAAATGATATAACACAAGTTTCAATGCGTATGGAAATACGGGGTTATATTGTGTGTGTTAAGTTCTTCTGTTATAACTGAGAATGAGTCAGATCATTGTACCAAATGCTCATAAATAGGATAATAAATCTTTTGAAATGACCCCCTCAGCTGGCTTGTACTAGTTCCCTAAGATCTGAAGTCTAGCCTTGATTCTATATGTGTATCACATGACACAACCAGATATACACCATGCATGCCATGTTATACTGATTTTAATAATAGATGGGGATGGCCTTGTGCAACATGATGTGCCTCAATATAAATAAATTAATAAAAGTTGACAAGACTGACATAGCTACCATGTTAATTGATAAATATTTTATCAAATGGACTGTTTTGCAGAACCTTTGTTTGGCTTAACATGTTTTTCTTAAGCCTGCCATTTTTCTTCCTAAGTAGCTTAAAAGCATACTCTCCAGTCCAGAAATAAGTGAATTTTTTGTCCCCTCAAAACTCATCCTAACTGCCAGCCCCCCCCCCATGCTCCACATGCACACTGTGTCTAGCAACTATACTCCTTCCACCTCAGGCTCAGAAGTGTAGTCAGTTCAATTACTGAATTAGCACCCCACCCCCACAGCTCGTCAACTGACCATCCCAGGCAAAAAAAAAATGGGCATTCCTTTTGCTGGCACACCAAAAAAGAGGCCAGATACATAACCCCACTTTCCAGCCCCAGCCATTCAGATCCCATTTCTGTGACTTGCCCTCAACTCTCCTCTAACATATTTTCTTAAAAAAAACTTCTTCTTTTAAACTGGAGCAAACTATTTGCAATGCAGCAAACAGTAGCTAGAGTGTATACTTGCCTGCACAGAGCACTTCAATGCTCCTGTTTTATCATTTTAAACAATTGCTCTAGCTTATACCCTACTTGCAAGGAGTGTTACAGTGTTCTGTTTTTTGTTATTTTTTTTTAAACTATAGCAAACTGTTTGCTGCAATGTACTAAGCAGTTGCCACAGTTTAGACCACACACAGAGTGCTAGAGTGCTCAGGTTTGACTGCAAATGCAATAGAATTATTGTGATCAGCTGATCACACCCCCCAATACTTTAAATCTGGGCAGTTGTCCCTCTTGCCCTGCCCTAGCTACATTACTGCCAAGACTACTCTAGTATTGCTGGGGCTGGACATGGGTCCTTACTGCATCCTGTGAGTTTGGACATCTTTGCTCCCAAATATGAACTTTTTAGTTTAAAATGCCCTACCCACTCCCTTTCCCTGTCCTTCATGCTTGCTAACTATGTTTGAGGGCAACTTGCTTCTTTGGACCACACCTCCACTAAGGGGCATCATCAACAAATACCCTTGCACTAGGATGGCACGTTCATCCCTTCTTGACACTCCATCAGTCACCTGAGCTGCTAATCTAAACCTAGGCCAACTGGACCGTAGTTAGGGTTTTATACCTCTATGCAATCTGAGTAGCACTAGAAACAAGCATTGTCTGTTTTTGGATGGTCTTCCTGTGTTGGGAAGACCATTGGATTTGGGAAGTTTGTGCTCAGTTTCAGAAATCCATGCTATATCCCAGGTGCATCACAACCATATCTTGGTTGTGGGATGTGCTGAATGGCACTTACACATTGCATGCATTATCTGCAAAAGACTTGTAGGCATGTATTGAAAAAATTACGATTGTTAAGAGAAGGAAGCATTATTTAAGAAAATTAAATAAAACTAGCCTTTGACTTCATGACCTTCTTTGCTATTGCAGATAACAATAGGTAAGTCATAGATTATTTGTGAATAACGTTGGTATTGTAAACTTAATTCAATAAATTAGAACTTTATGATGCATGATAAATGCCCATGCCGGGACCCACTAGATCGAGTCCCAAAATATGAAGATTAAATGAATGAAAAATGGACATATATATATATATATATATATATATATATATATATATATATATATATATATATATATATATATATATATATATATATATATATATAAGTTTAAGAGGGCCATTTCTCAGAATATTCTCTTTTCTGTGAGGTATGGCAATCTGAAAGTTTATATATAAAAAAATCTGCGGTGTGCGTAGGGCTTGCCCCACACATTGCGGGTACAGGGTGGTTCCCCCTGCAAAAAATGAAGTTTAAAGGAGAAGAGCAATGTTCAAAATCTGCCTGTCTCCTGCATTTCTGGTCTGTTTTCTTTCTTCAATTCGGCATTCAGCATTTTGAATACCAGCATTTCAATAGGGAGCTGTTTTGCAGCTGTGATGCATAAAAGAATAGTAGCTGCCATGTGCAAATGTGACACACATCAGTATACACTACTACAAATGAAAAGTATCAAGACACAATAAATGACTGTATAGCTATAGAGAAATACAACCAGCACATCTGGAATACTTTGTTTAGTGAGGTCTCCTAGCACCTAGGATACTGGAACGTTCAATGGAAGTTACATAAAAGAGAAAAAAAAACAATGTATACATAAACATAGAAACCTCACCCAAAAACTAACAACCAATTAAATCATGCATTACATGCTGCATTCCAATTAATTAAATGATTGATTCCAAAAGGAGGCATACTGTTGTATTGCAAAATAAAACATCTTTATGTCTTATAATGCTTTTTACTATGCCATCAATCCCTTCTGTATTGATATATTTATGAGCAACACCTGTCTTAATATTTAAGTATTCTGTTCCATGAAATTCACAAAAATATTGTGCCAACAGACTGCTAAAATTCCTATATTTAACATTTCTTAAGCGTTATTTAAGTCTATCTGAGAATTTTCTTTTTGTTTCCCCAAAACAGACTTTTCCACAAGGGCACTTTATAATACGTGCCACATTTTTACTCTTGTAATAGTCGCCTTCACATAACTTTAAATTAGAAACGTTTGTAATAATTTTATGTTCATCCACCATAAGGCTGCATACACTACAACATCCACACTTGTGGATGTTTGACATTAGTACATCTCTTTTTATGTTAACAACAGGTCGAGTATAGTGACTATGCATTACTATATTCCTAATACTTTGACCCATTTAATATGATACCTTAAATTCTCTTGAAATAGCTTTCCCTAATCACATTCCAGTTATCTCTTACACTTAAAATTAAAGTAGAACTACAAGCATTATACTGTGTGACTAAATACACCTTATTACATTGATCTTTCTTTATATTTGCCTTACTATCAATCAAATTTTTATTTTTAAAACAAAAAATAATTCTTTCCTGCCCTTGAAACAGACCTTTCAATATGCTTCTTCAATATATTTAACATTATGACCCCTTTTTAAAAAGAAATCAATTAAACATCTATCTTCTGGCAAAAAAAAAAAAAAAAAAAAAAAAAAACAATCTTCCCACAGTTTCTCCTAGCCCTTAAAAAACTCTAGGTAGTGAAGTAATCAAATTCTCAAAATGACCACTTTTCCCATATAAATCATTGAATCACTGGATTCATTTCTCTATATTCCATTTATTACTTAGTTTACTTTCACTGCCTACTAATGCTATGTCTAAAAAATCAATATTTTAGTATTCATTTTATCTTAAATTTCATCCCAAACCTATTTCTTTGAAACTATTCAAAAAGCCTATAAAATTCATCAAGACTCACTTTACAAATAAATAACAGATTATCTATATATCATAAATATTTTACTATGTTTTCTTTGTAACAATCTATTACTGTGTTTTCTATACAGATGTAAAACCACAACATCAAAACCATATTGATTGTACTCACATTGCTATCAATGCCCCACCTTGTCTACATGGGCAATTGTACATCATCAGGAAGATTCCACTCCATCAGCTACTACGTGCTATACAGCAGGCATTTTATACAATGTGTCTGTTTACCATTCAGACAGTTTCCTCAATTCTCACATCTAGCATACATCCAATCTATACTAGTGATTTGTGATTGGTTACTTTATACAGGGACATTTTATCAGTGCTGCCAGATATGCCATGGTTTGTGACATTAATATACAACACACAGAGCATGTGTGAGATGCAGTACAACAATGCACTGTATCAGAACTGCAGCATTGGTAATTCAGTGTTCAGACTGATGAAGGTCCAGTTCTGCTGCCTAGATTCCATCTGCAGTATATAGGCAGATGGCATGCTGCAGTGTACTCTGGTGTTTTGTGGCAAGATGTTTGCCTTCTTTGCCATTATACATAACATGATGCTGTGCAGAGAGCTGGTAGTCTATACCAGAGGATCAGACAGATTAGAGCCAGCAGGACATGCTAGTTGAGGAACCTTTGGGGAACCCAGATGCAGGGGAGTACCATGCAGCTATGCAATACACTGTGACAGGGACAAAGAGGCAGCATCTGGCCCACAATAATGAACCAAATTAGAAACAACAAAGACTAAAACCGATGCATACTGTACAACATCCAGACTATGTTGCAAAGTGCATTGACTGGCCTTGCTGTGCACTATGGATCACCTATCCATTTAACAAAGCTGTGAGGGTGGGAAACAGATGTCAGCAAATGCATGGGTGGGGAGGATTACAATGACATTAATCAGCAATGAGCACAGTGATGGTTAGTAAGCTGTGGATGTTGAAGGAAATGTGTTATATTGCCAGGGGATTTGGGAGAGCTAAGCATCCTATGTAGGGAGATGTCAGTGTTTTTGGAGAGGAGTAGATGTCTAGCAAGACTGGATGCTCATTCAAAATGGGTTCTAGGAGACACAGCTGCTTGAAATGTGGTTGCACTTTGTGTATGCGCAGATGTTATGGACCCAAATGGGAAGGTGGAGACAGTGAAAATCTGTGACCATGGGGGTCATTTTCTCCAAAGAATGGTACTAGCACTGACACCTGCTGGCAAGGACAACAGCAAACTGCAGGATAATATCTATCTGGCTGTGTAATGTGCCTGACCATCACATACTCTGTCGGCATGGATGTCCCCACTGTGGTTCACCAGTCTCACCACTTATGGGTGGTGTGGAAGAGCTACCTGTATATGAATGTGATGTGGTCAACATGTGGGGTGTGCACACAGAGGAGGCAGAAGAGTGGCAGCCATGATGAACTCATTGACCCAGGCACATGAAAGCAGACAGACCTAGGAAGAGATAGCACCCAGGTGCCCATCCATCATGACAATCATATGATCCAGGCAATCCATCATGACAATCATATGACCCAGGCATTGAAAAATGTAATGTATACTGTCACTGCGACCATGCATTACATCAATCATCTCTGCCACGGTGATGGTAGCATCGAACTATTCCTAGACAACTGACATGCATATCCATTATGTAATGCCCATTGTGGCACCCATGTCTGATGATGGCCAGGAGGTATAGTGGTGATGATCACCAGCATGCCACACCCATTTCCTGTTCCCAAATTCTGTGGAGGCACTGTCACCACTGCAGGTGCATCATCAGGGGATGAAGGTACTCCCTGAATGGAGGTGCCAGGCAATAACTGTCCTTCATCTGGCTCTGAAGAGTTGCAGATGGGTTCCACAAGCAAGAGAGCTGTGTGTATACACATGGATGGTACTGGATCCTCCAAATTTCTCATTTATAACATTGGCAGTGTATCATCAAACTGTTTTACTGTGAGATCGCCATCATTGCCCATACCCTTTGCAGCAGTAATATCAGGCATGCCCTGTTCCATGATGGAGGACCCAATAACCATAACAATTCTGAAAGAAGACAGATGAACATATGTGTGTATCATTATTAATACCTGAGAAACACATGACTCTGTGATGCAATAAATGGTACCAGATAACAGCTATGCACAGAATGTAAACAAATGTCCCTTGAATGCCTTTGTGTCTGCATCCCATATGCCCCTATAGTAGAAAATGGTAGCGCTGTGCATTCCTGAGTTTATGTCAGAGGTGTGCCCCTACAATATGTGTCATCATAAGGTAAGGTCATCCTGGTGCATCCTCAATAAAGATGCAGGGTGGGTTGTCCAGTTCAGCTCTCACATCAAGGCCTCTGTTAGGTATCAGATATCCGGTTCCTTTCCAACTCTGCAGACAGTGACAACAGGAACTTTTCAGTGGCAGTTTGCGTGCTCTGTAACAATAGACACACACCTATGGTCATGCCCTGCTGTCTGCTGATGCAAAATCCATTGATGGAAATGTATTACCTTTTTTCCTGTAGATTGTAACCTGTGAAGTATCTGTGGTTTCTGAATGTGCTGACAGTGGTAGCTCTTCCACATGGTGCAGGAAAAAAAATAAAGTCCTTCTTTACCTTCTTCATAGGGAGCATTAGGAGTGCCTACTGGGAGATTATTATGAGTTACGCAGTGTAAAGCAGATTTATTATTTATTTATTATCATTTGTTTACCAGGATTTTTCTGATGGGCAAAAGGAGTGCTCCCTTTTCAGTGGAAGCCCGGGGAGAAAAGCTCCACACAAAACAGACAAGGTATACAATAAATACATAGGTATAATGTGTACATACAGCAGTCTAGTAAAATCAGCGAATGCATAGATACTTAACAAGAACATGTTCATACAGAAGGTTACTAAGTTCTGACTTCAGTGAATAAAGCAGGATTCTCGTAGAGAGTATATCGAGTGCAAACATAATACACAGCATGAATAGTCAACAAGGGACATTTCTGACTGACACTCACTTGCCAAGGCAATGACTGATGCCACAGGTATCACCTGCTATGATGAGCAGTGCCAGCTTCAATCTAGTGACTTATACAGGTTGCACATGACCTTCTTTACCAAAAGGATGAGGAAATAAGACAGACAGAACCAGAGTTCTACATTAGGTTTTCTGAAAAATGGAGACTGAATAGCTGAAAAATTACCTTACTAAGTAGAAGATGCCATTTCTCAGAATATTACTTTTCTCTGAGGTATGGCAATTTCAGAGTTGCTATATACATATGTGTGTGTGTGTATATATATATATATATATATATATATATATATATATATATATATATATATATATATACATATATATGTATATATATGGGTTCAGGGGGATAGGGAGACTTGCCGCCGTCTGCAAAGAAAAAGATTAAAGGAGAAGAGCAATCTTCAAGGTTTGCTGTTCTCCTGGTTGATTGTCTTTTTTTTTTACAGCTTGTCAACACTTGGCATTTCAAGTGCTGATATTTCAATAGATATTTCATAGACAAAATCCTGTACTATATCCTAGCCAGTTATAGATCACCCTGCATGTTCCAAAAAACTCACAATGCAACACTTACCATCCAACCTAACACCTTATTCATGGGAGACTTTAATTACCACTCTATAGATTGGGGATCTTATGCAGCCTCAGATCTGTAGGCACAGAAAATCTTGGACTTCAGAAATACAAACACCTATGACAAAATAGTGAATGCACCCACTAAAGGTTCCAACATTCTGGAGCTTGTGCTCACAAATATTGGAGAACTCTGCAGACCCCTCCCCCCACCAAGGTCCAACCATAAAGCCGTCATCTTCGATATCAAAATCGAGTCCATAATCCCATTAAACCAGTAACAGTTAGGAACTATTCCAAGATAAATTACCTGTTACTAAGTGAGGTTTGTCAAAATTCAATGCCCCCTCCAATCCCTGAGAACACAGCAGTCTATGCTCTCAGAAACTTTGTGCAGCCATGTCAATGGCTGCATACAGGCTGCTCTACCTACCAGAATTCAGCCCAGAACTAGTCCCAGAAACAAATGACCTTAGTAGCATCCCAAATCAAACAGGATATACAACAAAGGGAACAATTATGGCAAAAATTGGGAAGTGTAATTGCCATAAAGATAAAAACTCTCTTATCAAAGTGAATAGGTAACTAAGAGGACTAATTAGGTAAAGCAAAGCCAACCTTGAGGTTAAGATATCCTCCCAGGTAATAGATAACCATAAGACCTTCTACGACTATATTAGAAACCTCAAGGGCAGCACCAGCAATACGCTGAACGGGTGGTTAATGGTGCCATATTCAATTAGCTTGTTTATATAGCAAACCTGTTAGTGGATAAATTCAGTTCTAACTTTACCTCCCTCTCAGTCCCAGGGATCCCTCAATAATACCCTCAAATGTAATCCCTCCAACTATAACTAAGGAGCACATACTGGCTGCACTCATTAAAGACACGGAGACGGCCTCAGTGGGACCTAATAACATCCCTGGCTGCCTCCTGAGTAGTTTAAAATACAACTTATCAGGACCCCCTGGAGTAATTATTTAACTATAGTCTTAAAAAAGGCTTTCTTCCATGTGATTGGAGGACAGAAATGGTCATACCCCATCATAAGGGCGGACCTTTAACAGATCTTGAAAACTACAGACCCATTAATCTGAAGCATCTTATTTGCAAAGCCATGGAAAGAATTATCATGGAAATTATCAAAGGACATAGGAGACCTCCAGACACTGGATCCATTCCAGTCTGACTTTGCCAAAGGAAGGTCATGCTTAGTGACTCTGGTGGATTTCTTTGAAAAAGTCAGTAAGGCAATGGATGAGGGAAAGACTGTGCATACCACCTACCTAGATCTGGCTAAGGCATTTGACACAATACCCCACTCAGGCACTGTCAACAAACTTACAGAAATAGGTAATTAACCCTTTAATAACACACTGGATTGCTAGCTGGCTCACTGATAGGACCCAGGAGGTTGGAACGGGTGGGGCCCCCAGGGCTTTGTGTTAGGCCAATTCCTCTTTGGGATCTGTCAAACCCAATGTCAAAGGCCTCTGGCTAACCACGTTCACAGATGACTGGAAATGGAGAGCAGTCACTGAACCACCCCAAGATGAGAACACCCTTCAAGAAGGTCTAATACAGACAAAAGTTTAGTGCCAAAGCCATGGATAAAAATTCAATACCAGAAAATGCACGATAGTACATTTTGTGAAGTCTGCCATCCAGGATAACTACATCATCAATAAAACAGTCTTAAAAGTTGATTCATTATTTAGGGATCAGGAAACTCATGCAGACAGTAACCTAGCCTTCAACCATCATGTGTCCATGGTAGTAAGAAAATCCTTCCATCTTGCTCAATGTATAAGCAAAGGCAAGACATCTAGGTCCTGCGACATCATCATACCAATGCACTTGGCCTTCATCAGGCTCATTATAGAGTAATGCTCCCTCCGGTATGTACCTGACCAGACACATGCAGCAACTGGGACATCCACAAAGGTTCTTTACAAAAATAATATGGAGAGTAAACCCAATGTCCTGCATGGATCACCTGAAAGCTCTGTCTCTTGGCATGGTATCATACAGACTTCTGAGAGGTGATCTTTGCCTGGACCCAGTTTTTATAAATCTGTTGCACATCTGCAAAACAAACAGCATCAGAATTACTAGATTAAAAAAATAATTAAATTTTACTTGCAACATAAATAGGGCACATTGGACAGACAAATATATTTCTTAGAGAATTCCCATTCTCTGGAACAGGCTCTCCATCTATGTGAAGTTCCTACCTATCCCTATTTAAGAGCAACTTGGACCAATGGATGGATAAGTGGAAATAAACCCCAGTCTGTTTCCTATGTCTCTGATGAACAGAGGCAGTCAGTAAATTGCTCCCTATAAATCAGATTTGTGGGTCACATGTGGGTTGTACAGCTAGGCTTTTTAGGGCCCTAGTGGTCATGAGCCTAGTATATACTTATGAATCTATAAATAGTGAGCTATTACTGACAGATGGTTGCTTATACTTACATAAGCATAAATGAGCCTGCCATATAGGTTCATAGGCTAGTACTAGACTAACTGCCCTTGCCAGCCATTTTAAGCCTAGCCAGTTATCCCCTGTGAGATTCAAACTCTGTACCTTGTGTTTGTAAGGCAAACACCTTAACCATTAGGCCACCCACCCAACCCAGGACTTGTGGATCACAGACGTTTAATTTTTGTTTTCTGCTTTTTCAGCAATAGACTGATTTGCCACAGGCACCAGTCAAAACTATCTGGACATTGGAATATTTGTATACCATCAATGTTTTTGCCGGATATTTACTAGAGACTTTCATTCGTCATGATTGCATAACTCCTAATTATTTTAATAACTGCATATAGCTTTAATTTGCATTATGCTTCACATTTCTTACTATTGCATATCTGAGCATATCTAAACAATCCTACCTTGGTTTGTGATTTATTTAGCTTTACTGTTAAAAAGAAGTGTGACTGCAAGAGATAGGAATCACAACTATTGTCTGGCTTACAGAACTTGTATGGTCAGGGGAACTTTACTGTACTTTATTATTTAGTTGTATAATGCTGATGTGATTTTTGTCATAGAAGTTGATTTAAGTTCTCTTTGAAGTCTGTGGTTACTGATTTTGATTATTCTTTTTTTTTACAATATTTTATTCCTTTGAAGCTGAATATGGATTCCTTAAATGAATATGCAATTAACAATTTGCTAATACACAAATATATTGTGCAGTGTAATAAATGCTATGCATATTTAAAGTAACAGCTGATAACACTGGTGATCTGTGATCTTCATGTCAAAAGTTGGATGATTTGCTTACCATTGTTATAAATAAATCTAGACTTAATGATGATGATTGCACTTGTGGAATTTGCACGGCTTGGAAAACTGTTGTTTCATATATTAATGACTGGACTGATGAATTAAATAATGTTAGGCATAGAACAAATAGAACAGATTTAGGAAATGATGCATCTATTGTATGCAAAGATCATTCAACCCCATAAAACAAGACAATGCCATGGCAACTTGTCCTGGAAGCAAGTATTCAGCAATCTGAGGATCTGGTTTGTTTAGAAGGAAACAAAGAAAGAAAGAAAGTAAGGAAGAAGTTCTCAACAAATAACAAGGAAGAAAAATAAACTGATTAATGACTGTAAATGAAAGAGTATACGTAGTAAAAAGGGCACTGCCTTGTTATGTAACACACAGGTTACAGGAAATGATGATATTTTTATTTATTTTGTTTATTTTTATTTTACATTTGTTTACCGGGAAATTCCAACTGGACTCAGGTCCCTTTTCAGCAGATGCCCAAGGAGAAAAGCTTCACATCGTGTACAAGATAAATAGAGATACAAAGTTGCAGCAGCAGTAAAGAACATTACAGGTTGTTGGCTTTAATACAATAACAAGATATTGATTATCAACAGTATATACAATAAATACTGCAAGTTAAGATAGTTTCTTGTCGTTTATAATATTAGTAACATAGTTGTCAGACAAGATTTTAAAGTATGTAAAGACAACTAGCTAATTCTGACTGTGGTTAGTAGTGGTGGTAGTATAGTTGGATTAAGAATCTAGGTGGGGGGGGTGTTAGTCTAGATTAGAACAAGGACGAAGTCAGTGCAAATCTAAGTGGAATTTGAGTACAATCTTGAAAAGGCTGCTGAAAGGTAGAGTAGTTATAGAGAGTGGAAGATTGTTCCAAAGTATAGATATGGTACATGAAAATATGGTATCTCCTGCTGAGTTTTTGGGTTTGATAACAGTGAGTTGATTTTTGTTGCTTGATCTTAGGGGGCTAGTGCAGTGATAGGGTTAGAGAAGGGTTTCAAGGGAAGGGATGTTAAGGGGGTGGTTAATAAGTTTATGAGTGAGGGTGAGTTGATTAAAGTGAAGGGAGATACAATGATGGCTGCATTAGGAGGTTCCAGTGGCAAATTTAGCAATTTTGTTGTAACAAGCATCCAGCTTGTGTAGATCTGTCTGTCAAAGGTTGGTAAGTATGGGGGATGTATGGAGTAGGGTGGTGAGTAGCTGGGAATTGGCTATGGAGATTCTAGCTACCTTGGTTAGGAATTGGTGGCTTCGATATAATGCACCAAGTTTCTTGTGAACTTTTTTATTGTGAGAGATATGTAGGTTTCAAATCTATGTTTGTTGTGAATTTCCACACCACATAATTTTATGTGTTCTGATGGAGAGATGATGGTATTGTCTTTGGCGAAAATGTTGAAGTGGGGGGTGTTTTGGGTGGCTTTAGAAGGTTGGAACAGGAGAAGTTTTGTCTTACTTGGGTTGAGTAGGAGCTGAGCATTGGACAGCCAGCTTTCTACAGAAGAGAATGATTCCTGTTTGATTAGTTGTAGTTCTGGTAGAGTGGGGGCAGAGCAGATGAGAGTAGAGTCATCTACATACTGTATAGGAGATGCTTGTGTGGTGGCAGTATGTAGGTTGTTAGTGAAAAGTGAGAAAAGCAGAGGGCCAAGGATAGACCCTTGGGGAACTCTGAGAGTAACTAGGAGGTGAGGTGATAGGTTACCGTCACAGATTACTGATTGCTGGTGTCTGTGTAGATAGCTGTGGAACCAGTTGCAGGCTGATTGTGAGAAGGAGAGGTTAAGGAGAGTAGAGATTAGTAGCTCATGAGATACCATCTCAAAGGCTTTTGAGAGATCTAGAAATATGGCACTAGAGAAGAGGCCATTGTTTTTGTGATGAAGTATAGTGTTGGTGAAGGAGAGCAGTGTGGAGGTAGTGCTGTGATATGGCCTGAAACCATGTTGGGTTTTGGAGAAGAGATGATTAGCTAGGAGGTAGTTGGAGACCTGGGTGTTGATACATTTTTCAAGTATCTTGGAAATAGGGGAGAGGATAGCAATGGGGTGGTAATTGGAGAGGCCGGTGGAAGGGGTATTTATGTGGAGGGGAATGATGTGGGATATTTTCCATATTGAGGGAACATAGCCTTCTGTTATGGAATGGTTGATTAGAATTGAAATTGGGTAGGCTAGTGTATCAGCTGCAATTTTCAAGTATTCAGAGGGGAGGCTGTCATCTGCGAGTTTGGTGGGTTTAAGTTTTGACAATAGTCTTTTTATGTTGGAAGTAGGTACTGAAGTAAAGAAGAAAAGAGGAGTGGGGGGTTTAGGGTTAGGAGTTGGGGGGCTGTTGTAGGGAAGTGTTGTTTGTTTAGAGATGTTACAGTATCAGCGAAGTGTTTGTTGAAGGATTCAGCAATACTGCTGGAGGAGGGGGGAATGGATGGCTGGGGGGTATCAACCTTCCCTGGGTGGAGGATAGTGTTAATTGTGGCACAGACTTGCTTAGGGTTGTGGTTGGTAGAGTTTAATGTGGATTTATAGTAGAGGGATTTGTCTAATTTTATATGCTTTTTGGCTTTATTACACAGTTCAAGGAATGATTGCCTATCTGAGTTATTTTTTGTTAGTCGCTAGTGCTCCCAGGCCTTATCTCTGGATTTCATTAGGGTTCTGGTGGTCTTTTGTAACCATGGGGCATGCCTGGATCTGACTTTGGCATTTCTTACAGGAGCATGGGTGGTTAGGATGGAGAGGAAGGTACTGTTGAATAAGTGGACAGCCTCATCTAGGTTGAGGTATTTTAGTGGTGACCAGTTAATTTTTTGCAGGGAGGAGATGAAGGTGTTGGGATTGAAGTTGGACTTGTTCCGTATTTGCCTGTGGATAATGGGCTTCAGACTGTGTGTGTGGTGCAGAATTAGGAAAGTGAGGGAGTGGTCACTAAGACCGTCAGGTAAGCAGCCTGCTAGGTAAGAATGAGGGGCTTTGTTTACAAGGATCCAGTCAAGTAAGGTATGATTGTTAGGGTTTTTGTTGATTTGGGTAGGGGATTGGATGAGTTGAGTGAACCCATGGAGATTAAGGTGAATGATTGGGAGATTGTTATTACAGGATAGCCAGTTGATGTTAAAGTCGCCGAGAATGATGGGTTTCCTGGGATAGAGATAGAGTAGCCCAGCTCAGGAGATTTTCTAGAGGTGTAATATTTTGCCCTGGTGGGAAATAGCATCCTATGATAATGATTGTTTTGTTTTGCTTGGGTTTAGTTTGAGATTGGCATAAAAGATTTCTTCATTGTTGTGGTGAGGGGCAGATGAGTTCAGGAGTTGAATATTGAGGTGGTGTTTAAATATCAACGTCAATCAATATCAATCAATATCAGAAAACCTTCAATCTACAGAAAAAGGCATCCTGTTTCCAATGGAGAAGGTAGAAAAAAGAGGCAAGGGGAAGGTGAAAAGGAAGAAATCAAACTTGAATGTGGAAGGATTGAAGAACATTACTGTAAGAAAAAAGAAGAGAAAGGCAGATGTTGACTACATGGCTCAAGCTGTGGATTTACAATACCAGCTGGATGAGAATTTAATACACAATGAAAACAATAGGATTAATCAGACTAATAGTTATGAAGATCTATCCTTCATAACAATTGATAGAGCAGATATTACTGGTAAAGAAGCTGAAGATTCTTTAGGGCTGTCCAGCAAGAATATTCTTATAATTGTAGATTCAATTATTAGAGGAGATGATACTTATATTTGCAGAGACGATAATAAATATTGAATAGTGTTACACTTGTCAGGAGCAAGAATAGAAGATGTGATACAAGCCTTGGAACACCTTGGATCTGTTTTTATTCATGTTGGTACAAATTATGTCAGCTGCAAGGATTCTCTGACTGTTAGTAGGGAACTGACAGCCCTCTTAGATAGTATAGCTTGTACTGGTGTTCGGACATATTTTTTACAAATCACCTATTGAAAGGATAGTCAGGTCGCTGTGAATGAAAATATTTTTGGGGTATATACCTACAAGGAAAAATGTCCTGTTTTAAAAAAATGGAAATGTGTAGAGTATCCAAGCCTAGTTTTGGGCACACGTGTTCAGACAAGATGGTGTACATTTGTCAAGATCAGGGAAGAGAATTTTTGCAACAGATATCGTGAAGTAGTTGAAAACACTAGGCAGGATTCTTGCCATGTTGAAAATTTAACAGTTCACAGATAGCAAAATTTGATACATCTCCAATGATTGCTAATGGTAGGAGCATTAAAATATATTTTTTTTTAATTGCAAAATTTGCTACATTCCCACAAGATTGATGTTGTTATTGTTTGTGAAACATGATTAAAGAACAATGACTGGAAATCAGTTCTGTCAGGGTATAGATGTTTTACTGTAACAGACATTCTAAAAAAAAAATCAGTGGAGGTGTTATGACAGGGATTAAAGATAGCTATGAGACCCGTGATTATTACAGGTTCAATGATAATACCAATACTAAAGATTGTGTAACTGTGACAATAAAGACAACCCTGGAACATATAACAATTGTTGGAGTGTAAGGACCACCAAAGTCAAGTGCAAATGACCTAGAGGAATTCATACATTTCTTGCATGAAACACAGGAGGGAAGAATAATGCTAGGGACTTAAATTTACTAGAAAAAGACTGGAATAATAAATTTACCAGAAAAAAACTGGAATAATATTGACTCAGCAATGTTAGTGAGGAAATTATTTGCAGCTCATATTCAGGAGCAACAATTGCTTCAGATTGTAAAAAAAATATACAAGGGGACGGAACATACTAGACATTGTTTGTGTTCCCAAAGAAATTAATGTAACTTCAAGTCAAGTTTTACCACCATTGATGTGCAGTGATCATGGGGTTATAAAGGTTAATTTGTTGCTAGATAATTCTGCCAAACTGAAATCTAAGCCAATGCACAGAAGGTTAATTACAGATTACATGGAAGCAAAACAGTCAAACTAATCAGAGTGAGGTGTTCAGCTGAAAAACTGCAGATGGAATGTGGAAAGTTCTGAAAGAGAAAGCCTGCAGATGGAATGTGGGAAGTTCTGAAAGAGAAATTGTTTGAGTGCAAAAAATAAAAAAAAAAAGTTTAACATCAGGATCTAGGCATACCACATCAGGGGGAATATACTTCCATAAGAACAAGATATCTGATTAAGGTGAGAGACAAAATATAAGAAATGGAAGAGAGGTCGAACCACAACTTTGAAAAATGAAATAAACAAGCTCTAAAACAGATTAAGCATAGTGTGAGACAAGATCAAGAAAATTTTAAAGAAAATGTATATAAAGATATTGAGTATAATAGGAAACCTTTTTATAGATATATATATAAGATGTGGAAGGAGTAAAGACACACAAACTGATAAATTGTGTGCAGATTCTATTTATTCTCAGACACAACAGATTATAGATATATTTACAAAATTGTATGCAAAACAGTTTGGGTCCACAAAAGGGGTGATAAGTTGCTTGAGTGACATCCAGTTAACTCCAGATACTGGAATCAAATTAGATTATATTGAAAAAGAACTACGCAAACTGGATCCACACAAAGCACAGGGAGGAAGCAGAATTAGTAACAATGACCTGAGAACACTTCAGCAAAAACTTACAGTACCATTATAGCTATTATTCAGTAGGTCATATAAATATGGGGAGATTCCTCAAGACTGGGGCAGTGTTTATTAAACCTGTTTTTAAGGGAAACAGGAGTAGGGCAAACCCAGAGTCATATAGACCCTTAAGTCTAATTTCATGTTCTGGAAAAATAACGGAGAAGGTAATACTGGATAAGTTATTATCAGAACTGGATAGATTGGGACTTGAAACCATATATCAGCATGCATATGTTGAAAATAGATCTACTACCACCTGTAACATGATGTTCTATAACAAAATAATAACAGCTATGAATGAAAAATTGTGCTCTGGTGTACTTTATATAGATTTAACTTGACAGGGTCATACACATAACACTGATCAATAAATTAGTACATTTATGTACTGATGTACTCTTGATAAGATGGATAGCTGCATGGCTTACAAATAGGACATGGCAAGTATCATACAGCAACTGAACAGGTGAACTCCTTGGTTACAGTCAGGGTGTCCCACAGGGCTCTGTCCTAGGCCTTACTTGTTTATATTGTATCTTTCAGACCTAACTATTTCATCTGAGGTGTTCTTCAGTCTATATGCAGATGACCTGAAATTGGGTAAACTGATTACATGTGTTACAGATAAGGCATGCCTGCAAAACAACTTGACTAAATTGACCATTTGGGCAAAGGAGAATAATATGCTGAGAAATTCATCAAAAACTAAGCATATGAGATTTGGGAGACATAAATGGAAAGGTGACTATTTAATACAGCACACAATGATTGAAACTTTAAACTCATTTAAGGACCTGAGTATATGGGTAGATTCAGCTATGAGTTTTTCTAACCATGTCAACCAATTGGTTAATGATAGTTATAGAACTATAGGTTGTATAGATTTATAAAGTCTATGAAATCAAAAATAATGAAGTCATTGTTTGTTAGTTACATTAGACCCAAACTTGAATATAGAATAACAATGTGGAAACCCTAGAAGAAACACACATGAGTAAACTGGAATGAGTACAGCAGAAATATACTAAGGGCCTTCAGGGATGTGAAAATTAATATTATGAAATATTAAACTTCAGAGACATTTTAATATTAAAATATCTGAACTTGTACAGTGTCTCTCACAGGTATATAGGGCATTTAGAGACAGCTACCTCTAGAAATGTTTGGGGTTATCAAAAAGTACTAGAGAATCATCAGACAACCTGTGTAGAAGATTCTATATTAATGAGAAGTGTACTAATTGGTTCTCTGACAGAGTAGCTGATGCATGGAACAGACTACCAAATTACATTAAAGCAAGTACTAGTTTAAATATTTTTAAGAACAGCCTGGACACTTATTATGGGTGTGATGATTGAGAAGAGATGGGCGAAGGCTGCCAGCCTAGTCAAATAGAATTTTATATATAATTCTATCAACTGTATAAATAAATGTAAAATGCAGGCTTGTGTTTTTAAATGTAAGAAAACACTGTAAAATGTGAACTTCAAGATTGTTGCAACATTGCCATCTGCTGTCAGGAAAACCAAACCAAGTATTTCAAATGTGTCTTTTTAAGTTGAAAAAATCGTATGAATCTCTTTAATGCTTTACAATTCAGCTCCAGTGTGTCTGGATGAAGGTTTCATGCCCATTGTTTTAAGGCTAAAGTTTATGAACAGAATTTAGATGTGGAAGGTGCTTTATTGCTCTAGTTTCTGTTAGAATATACATGTGAAATGCCTTGTATTGTTGTAGGTTTCTGTGCAGGTGTTAGATTGCTAAATAATGCAGTTTGTTTGCCTGGGAAAACCTAAGTGTTAAAAATTATGTAATTTAGGGAGGGACCCAGCAAACATGTTTGTTAGTAATATAAAGACCACAGCAGCAATCCAGTAACTCCAGAGAAGGAATTTATTTACAAAACAGCAGTTGTAAAAATCTCTAGCGCCAAAAGCCTTTAACAGAGTACATCCAATAAGGAAAAACTCCAAGTTTATATAAACCAGCACTCAATTGAATAATTGATTAATGACTTATATCACACACTTTTAACCAAATCTTATTAAAACTAAACATGATTATACAAAACTTTTGCAGAAGCATTCTTGATTCAAACCCACAGGGAACATAGTATTAAATTTTAAAATTAAAAATGCTTCTTTTTTCCTCAGCAATTGTTTAACTTGTTCATCTGTCATAAACTTACATACATACAGGAGGGGACTGGTTAGGTAGCATTTTATCTTGATCCCTGTGGTTTATATACTGCTGTGCTACCTTTCTGACTCTTCTGGTACACATGTTGTTGAAATTACCTTTTTGTCTGACCTGCATATTTTGTTATGTTTGCCATTGCATAGTTAATAGCATTTTACTCCTCCAGGGACTATACTGCCAACCAGTCTAGCACACATCAGTGATAACTACTTTTTGCTTTTGTATTTCTATCTTACTCTCTCTCTCTCTTTCTGTCACTGTCTTTTTTTATATGTACTTTGTTGCTGTGTTTCCTTCCACTTACATTCATATTTTTTGCAGTTTCAGCTACAGATGTGGTTTGGCAGTGGCCACAGCATTTGAACCTCCTTTGTCATCATTTATTGGGCCACCAGCTGTCTCCAAACCAGCCTCATTACAGCGTGACATAGGCCATGCAGTAAGGGGTTCACCTGGAGGGGTTCCTGGTACCTTCTGTTGGTCTGTGACTAAGGATGGTAGAGGATCTCGTTCAGGAAATGACATTTGGCTACACTATGGTCTTAGTATGTTACCTGTAAGAATATGGATGTCCTGTCATTGGCACTGAAATACCAGTAGCTTCTCACCCACAGTGTAATCCTGGAATATACCCTCATAAGACTGGCATGCTGTACAAATGTGGCTTAATCCACATATCACTAACAATGAGATTCTCCCACCAGGCTATAATATCTATTGCTCTGATAGATTCCCAAAAAAGGGAGTGGTGTAGCCATCCTCCACTCCAATAGCCTCAATCTCTCATCTTTACCCACACCTATCCCTGACTTTCACCCGGCTGAACTAATCATTCTTAATTGCCACCTTAACCCTCACAAAAAAATTAGCTGTTGCCGCCATCTATATCCCTCATGGAAAAATTCAACCACTTTAGAGAATATCTTATCCTGGTTTTCCCATGGTATTCCCTATGAAGTCCTCATCTTAGGTGATGTTAAACTAGATTGGTCTAAACTTAAAACTGACTCCCCACAACTCAGCATCAACCTGCATGGTTTCCATCAACTGATATCTTCACCCACCCGCCACCATAAAAACTCATCTTCCAGCTCCATAATTGACTGGATACTGACCAACTCCCCTCACCACTACCACAACCCCACTACCCTACAAGACCAACTTAGCGACCATCTCCAGACCTCGGTCCTTAGATACACCATCCACCCCCCCCAAATCCCACCTTTATAGAGATTGCCGAAAACTCTCTAATTTTAATGTAGTCCAAGTCAACTCTATTCTATCCACCACTGACTGGTCCATCCTTATGCAAATTCCTCTCAATGACACAGTTACTAGGTTCAATAGCATCTTCCTGAATACCCTGAACTCTGTTGCTCCCTCTATGAAGGTTAGAATAAAACCCAATTATGCTCTCTGGCTCTCAAAAGAAACTAAGTCCTTTATGCTAAAAAGAGATAGAGCTTGGAAAGCCTGGATCAAAACAAAGGAATTACCGCTGCTACATAATTATAGACACATCAGAAATCTTACAAAAAAACAAATCAAAAATGACAAAAAGTCATTTTATAACTGCCTAATTCAAAAACACATCCAACCCTCCCAAGTTCTGGTATATTATTAACAAAATTCTCTCTCCAGGCTGCCCCTCAACTCCCTGCCCCCACCCAAGTACATCTTTCTGGAAACTGCTATTCTTCTCAATAAACACTTTATTGAAACCATTCAAACACTTATACCTACCAACTGTAACACAACTTCTCTGCCTACCCCTCCCAATCCTTCTAACAAATAACTATTCTCTTTACATCCGGTTCCTACTTCCAACATCAGATCTCATCTTTACAAACTGAAACCCTGCTCCCCTTCCACTGACAATCGACCTCCTACCTTCCTCAAACTTGCTGCTGACTCCATTGCCTATGCCATATCTATACTAATCAATAGATCTATTCAGGAATTCACCATCCTACCCCACGGAAATCCTTTTTCACTATTCCCCTGCATAAAAGTGGAAACTCTATAGACCCATCTAACTACCAACCTATAGCTATTCTATCTCCCCTCTCTAAGATCCTCAAAAAATTTATCCACTCACAGCTACTCAGCTACCTCCTCCAGCATAACCTCCTTACTCTCACACAGCATGGTTTCCGTCCCAACCACAGGACAACAACTGTCCTCTTATCCTTTACACATACCATTGCTGAGGCCCTAGATAATAACAAACTCATATCATGTCTCTTCCTTGACCTTTCTAAAACCTTTGATACAGTGTTCCATCCCCTACTGCTGTCTAAACTTGCAAATCTCAATCTATCTTCTTCCTTCCTTGCCTGGTTCTCCAGTTACTTATCCTGCAGGCAGCAATCTGTCAAATGTCTCTCTTCCACTTCTCCATTCATACCTGTCCCAACCAAAGTATCACAAGGTTCCATCCTGGGTCCCCTCCTATTTAATGTCTTTACAAATGATCTCTATACTTCTTGTAAACCATCCTCCCTCATCCAATATGCAGATGACTCGACTCTCATCTCCCTCACAGACAATATCTCCAATCTCAACACTCTTACTCAACAGGCCTTCCTATCCACTTAACAGTGGTTGTCCAGGAATCTATTCGCTCTCAACCCTAAAAAGACCAAACTCTTATTATTTTCCCCCAATCTGTCTCTCATCTCACATCTACCTTCACTATTATTTCCTCTAAAAACACTGTTATCCAACCTGAAGCACACACTAAACTCCTTGGAGTCATCATAGATGATGAACTCAAATTCAACTTGCACATCCTCCAAAGTGTAAAAAAGACTCACCAGAAACTTGGTTTACTGTATCACAACAAAACATTCTAACTACAAATGCCAGACTCTTCCTTGCACAAGCTCTCCTCCTTGCCTCCCTTCTATATGTTGCTCCAGTACTCACCAACATCCAAACTATTACTTTTACAAACTGCAACAAACTTACCACAAGACAGCTAGATTTATGACAAACTCTCCATACAATACACATCACTGCCTTGCCTTAAATACTCTCCACTGGTTAGAATTCCCCATCTTCTACTGCTGTCACAACTGCAGATGTTGCATTTCATTCTTTACAAACCTTCATCCTGCTCTCCTCTCTCTTCCTTCATCTGTATCTACACTCCTCCGTGGACTCTCCATACCTCTAATCAGCAACTACTATAAATCTACCAACCCAAAAAAATAGCTAGCAAACTCCTATATAAACACTCCATTGCCCAAGCCTGGAACAAACTCCCAAGAGACATTTGTTCCGTCATTCACCTATCCCACTTTAAAGAAAAACTCAAACTTCAGCTACTCAACTCCAAAATATGTCCTTGTCAAGCCCCTACTTTAGCTCCCCACAGCCCTACTGTATACCTTTTCAGTCCCTCCACATACAGCTAAGTACTCCACTGTTGTGGATGCTTATTAAACTCTACAATCAATACTGTTGGACTTAACTCTTTTTGTAAATATGTAAATATATTTTTTAGTCTGTAAAAATATTGATATGTATATATCATGTGTTTTGCATTTCTGCTTTGTCTCTCTAACGTTCTTGTATAACTTATTTTGACCATATTTTTGCCTCAAATGTTTGATTCTCTGTAAACTGTTTTTTTTTTTTGGAGCTTTTCTCCTGGGGTCTCCACTGAAAATGGGCCACAAGCCCAGCTGGACCAACCTGGTTAACAAATGTCAATAAATAAATAAATGCCTGGCTCTGACCAATGGGATAACAATTGCTAGGTAAATTCATGAGGGCAGTAACATAGATGACTTACCTCAGGTTGGGTGTAGCATTGTGCAAAATGTCAACCAGACAGCACTCCATCCTATCTCCTATCATAGTGTTCCTTAAATTTGTTTGCCACTTTTATTCATAATCCAGAGCTTCCCTTCTATTATACTCATTCTTGTCTATTTGTGTCTCACCCAATTTGTGTCAACAATGAATCTGTCTTTTCCTGTGTTTTGTGGTTGTCTGTCTGTGTCTACTGCCATCTTTGTAGACTCTGTGATGCCCACACCTACCTGTTTTTACCTTCAACCCTACCTTTCTTAGGAAAAACAAAAACAGTAGGTATTGGTCCACCCCCCCCAAAATGTATTCTTGCTTCCACACTCCCATACCATCTTCTTTTCCCCTTGCCCTTCTCTGTGCTCCTCTGCTTGCCTTTCCCTTTGCTATTGCCCTATAAAACAGATTACTTCCTATTTTATAGTAAAATTGTAGCAGTGACTTTGTTATGTAGCCCTGATCTGGGATCTCAACCATGCTAGCAGTTATGTGCCATTGTGAGAGTGAACATATGCTACACAGATCATGGTGTCATTTGACTGCAGTTATGTTATGCCAGTGATTACATAGCCTGTTTAGTTTTCACCAGTGAATTTACTGATTGGTTTGATCCCCGATGTACAATGTCACCCCTTCTGCGCAGTTAGTCATCTTGGACCTTGATTATATTACTTCCTTTGTGCATTTTGCCTTTATGTGACCATGCTAGCATTTTTTAAAAGTCCAGCGCTGCGTGTATGTGGCTGCTCATTACAATTAAATACTGTAAGCATCATTTAATGCAGAGTAAGTGACAGTTATTACAAAATAGACATAAATGCTGTGATGGCTCTGGAAAAGGTTATCTTATTTCATCCCCACAATGCTTTTTCATTACATTTAAGTTGCTTATTAAAGTTTCTCCACCAACTATGAATGAATGTGGGATGAAGAAAGTAAAAAAAAAATAGAAAAAAGGTCATTTGGACAACCAACAGTTCTGAGTCTCCTTTCACATTCTACCCTACAAAATAATGCTATTGCAAGGACATTCAATTGCAGTCCCTATTAAAATGCCACCACTCAAAATTCTGAGTGAAGAAAAGGTGAAAAAAATACAAAATCATAGGAGAGGAGCAAATCTCAGAAACTGCTCTTCTCTTTTTAAACTATGTATATATATATATATATATATATATATATATATATATATATATATACCTAGGAGAAAAGTGAATATTCTGAGAAATGGCATCTCGGACTTTTAAGTCCATTCTCTTGAACATTCAGTTTCTATATTGCATTTCAAATGGTTGCCTTTCAACTGTGTGTGTGTGTGTGTGTGTGTGTGTGTGTGTGTCTGTGTATGTGTCTGTGTATGTTTGTGTGTGTGTGTGTGTGTGTGTGTGTGTGTGTGTGTGTGTGTGTGTGTGTGTGTGTGTGTGTATTTTGGCCTTAAAACCAGTATGCTAATCATTACTAGCTGAAAGGAAATGGTTTTGCTAAGGAAAAACCTAGAGCTTTGCCATATATTGGCCATTTTTGATCCAGAGACATTGACATCAACATGAATTGTTGAAGGCCCTGAGTTCAAGTCCTTTTCTAAAACCTAACCTTTCCTTTCCTCTTGCCCAGTTTAATGTAATGCTTTTGCATGACTTTCTACTGCATGAGTTTGTGTAAAGTATGTAAGATATGGGAACTCTAGGGAAATAAATATGAAATGATGATGAAAAGGAAGAACACTAGAAACAGACTCTGAACAATTTTCATGTAGATGCCCTAAGGCATGGGAATATACCAAAGCCTGTGGGCACTGATAATTGGGAAAACTGCAACAAGAATGGCTAGGCTTAAAAAGGCTCTAGTGCTGTTAGCCAAGTAACCTCCAATGATCTTATGATCCCGTGACACTTTTTAGTTATGTTATTACATCCATTTGCTATCTCTTGCTAGAACAAGACAAGACAACAGTTTGTGATGAACAAACATGCAGTTACGACATGTACTAAGGCAAGAACAGCAAGAAAGAGAAGAGAAATAAGAGAAGCAAAAGAGAAATTGTACTTAATAAAATAATTGAAAGTATATAAATATAAAAAGTAATTTTACATATTGTTTATGCATTTGTAAAATGTACAGAAGTACATGGCAAGAAGTAAAGTAAATTACCTAAATCAAGTAATATTTTTTTATCGTAGGGCACGGATCTGATGTAGAATATACCTACTGTCACACCTCTTAATTGTACTTCATTAAGAAGAACGCACCTCATTTGGCCTCTTAAAAAGTTCATTTTCCTCAAAGTTCCACATTGAAAGAGTCTGTTGCACATTCAGTGATAGGAATTTTTTAAACTGATATTCATGGTAAATAGAAATGAATCATATTAAATCATTAAAGGATCTTTTTTATAAGTAAAATCAGCATATTTTAACCGTCCGATGACCTTTCTAGTTGAAGTTGTTGATAAGCCATTAGTAAGTGTTGTAGAATATAGCAATAACCCATGCCTGGGTGTGGGTAATGCTGGATTTACCCACGGTTGGCGTGGTTTGGTCCCGAGGGCGAAGTCCGAGGGACCAAACAAAGACAACCATGGGTAAATCCAGCATTACCCACACCCAGAAGTGGGTTATTGCTATTATACAATGACATTATTTAAGAAAAGAAATAATTACTTTTCTTAAATAATGGCATTGTATAATGCCTCTTTGCTGCCCTTCCGCAGCTGTCTGGTGTTCAGGTAGTTCTGATGTACTCGCATGCCTACGCAGTACATCAGAGTTGTGGCAAAAGCAACGGAGAACGCAAGATCTCCGTTGCTTTTATCTCGCTATGTTAAATGGGTTTAACATAGCGAGACAGCTTTAAAATAAGCAACGGAGATCTCCGTTGCTTATTTTAAAACTTTCTCCCCATGTTAAAATCATTTAAAATAACGAGACAGGTTTAAAAGCAACGGAGATCGCAAGATCTCCGTTGCTTTTTATACACTGTGTCGCTATGTTAAAGGAGTTTAACATAGCGAGACAGCTTTAAAAAAAGCAACGGAGATCTGCGTTGCTTTTTTTAAACCTGCGTCGCTATGTTAAACTCTTTTAACATAGCGAGACAGTGTTTTATACTAACGGAAAAAGTCCGGGCGACCGGACCTTTTTCCATTAGTATATTGAGGGATTTACAACGGGCATGCTGGTTGGGCTGGCCAATCAGCGTGCACGTTTTAGAGGAGGCATTGTATAATATACTTACTGTCATACCTCTTACTTGTACCTCATTAAGAAGAACGCACCTCATTTGGCCTCTTAGAAAGTTCATTTTCCTCAAAGTTCCACATTGAAAGAGTGTCGCACATTCAGTGATAGGAATGTTTTTAACTGATATTCATGGTAAATAGAAATGAATCATATTAAATCATTAAAATATCTTTTTTATAAGTAAAATCAGCATATTTTAACCATCCGATGACCCTTCTAGTTGAAGTTGTTGATAAGCCATTAGTAAGTGTTGCACATTTTTCCCATTTATTCCACATTATGATGGCTAGTGTTTCTCATTTTGGAGATGGGAGGTTGAGAGCTATGCTTACTGTATGTCATCCCGTATCCGAAATATGTACTTCTAGCCATGTTGTATGGTTTGGTTTTACTATTTGTGATGTATTGTGGGACTTAACAATAGATAGAATTTCACAGAAATTAAACCACAGTTCAGAATGCGAGCTATAAAAGAAGCATTATAATCTACAGAACGAAGGTAGAACAGAACATGTCAGATGTGCAGAATTATTTCTTTTAATTTTGTTTTTGGTTTGTGGAAATGGTTGTAGCTGTACAGATTAAACTTACTGAATCAGAGGTATGGTATGCAGAAATAAGCAACAAATAGTTAAATGATTTAGAGGTTCATAGACAAGTATCAGGCTAAATGCCCTTGTGGGTCGTGCCTAGCCAGTTACCCTATATAATGATCAAACCCTGCACTTTGTGTCTTTAAGATAAGCACCTTAACCATCATGTCAACCTGGGACTAGGTTCAATGCAAAGGTGAAGGAGAGTATGAGGGGAACTTATTTGCCAAAGTAAAGAACCCTAAGTCATCACATACATTTGATAATTCTTTTTCACAGTGTGGAGCAGTGGAATAAGTTGTCAGAATGAGAAGCATATCCAAACACACTTGAGACAATAAAATAAAAAAAAATGACTATATCTGGATAGAGAGGCAGCTGCCCTGTGCTAACTGCAACACTCAGGTAGACCAGTTGGATACAGAGGGTTCTTGTGCCAGCATTTATGTTATAATAAATTAAAACACTAATAGAATTTAAAAATGCATGGAAAAATCTATCAGCTCCAGTGACGTGGACTGACTATGTTTAGGTTAATAATAAGCCGCAGCATATTTGTTAGGTAAGAAGAAGTACAGACTAGATGAGTCAAGTGGAGAAATGAAGTGGACTACACTGGATCAGAAGTGCTACGTCTATAACTTGCAACTGCAGTTCATGACATCCCTGTTAATGAATACATAGCTAGATGTACTGACAAAAGCCAAGGTACACCAGTGCAGTTTAGCTTCTATTTCTTGTGTATTCCAGCACAGCACTGTGACATACATTCCCCCTTACTCTCCAAAAAATAATTAATGATTAAAGATAGATTTGAAAATAAAATTTCCTAGAAGTTTGCTTCTTCTTTCCCTTACCAGGTATCTCTCCAGTGTATTCATGTATTGGATTGTTGTAGTTTAACTTTCTTCATGTATAGTACTGCAGTCTGTGTAACTGTAAAAAATTTAACTGCCTTTTTTATGCAGTTTGACTTTATAGACATCTGAAGACTGCCTCTGGAAGTTAGCAGGCCTGTCATATCAAAGACACATATGTTAGTGATTAGGTACATGCCCTTGACCTCCCTAAGTATAATTTATCATTAGTAATTTGCATAGTCCTATGCTTCAATACTAGTAAAGATTAAGAGCCTTCAGTATGTAACAAGAACAGCTGTAAATGTTTTATAAATACAAGTTGGTACTAGCTAGCAAATCTGACCCCGAGGGATAGACTATAAATTTTATCTAAAAGAATCTTCTTTGTACTTTGTGCCTGCCACAGTGCTGTTGTGCTTATCAGTCTAACAGACCATACTTCTAGAAATCTGCAAAGATTTTAAGTAAAAACATACTTTGTTTGCAAAATTAAATTTAATCAGTGGATAATCAAGAAAGCAGAACACAATAAATTCAGTCGGCTTCTTGTGTGGGCTGTCCATATTTGCAGTTGCCACTGCTTTATTAAACTAACAACAATAACTATGACAGGGTCACTGAGGTTACTCTGTCTGTCTGTGTGTTGATGCACAGCACTGAAAGGAAGATATTCTTGCTGCTGATTTATAGCACTGTTTTGAAAATACTCACTCACCTCCCATACAGGATTCAATCTATGTCCGTTGCTCACTGGGATATATTTTGGTTCCCCTATGTCCCTGGAAAAAGATAAAGCTGGTATAAATGAAGTCGAAGAATGTGTGTATCACTCAGTTTTAGTACAAATCATTGCTATTGCCATATAAGGCATTTTACACTCAAAAGCCATAAAATCACTGCTCTATATTTCCTCAGACTTTTCTTTGATTATTGACAGTAGCATAATTTCCA